>NC_134483.1:331270191-331633941 GCF_040206685.1 Ascaphus truei
ATTTCAGGGACAAACCCGGAGCCCGGAGAAGGGGATGCCAAACCCGGAGTCTCCGGGTAAAACCCGGAGAGGTGGCAACCCCGCCTGTATATGTGGTCAATAGGCCTAATACAAAGTGAAAAACAGGGAACCCCCCCCCCCCCCAAAAAAAAAGTTAAGTAGAGCTCCACTCATATTAGTTTTGTAGAAAACAAATCTCATTTATTTTAGGGACAGTGGCGATTACAACATTTCAAGTCCAACATGGACCTTTCATCACCTGATAAAAGGTCCATGTTGGACCTGAAACCTTATTTGTAAGGCGCCAACATATTCCGCCGTGTGGTACAATGGAGGTACAGAGTGATATAAATGAGATAGTGATATAAAGGACATAGTGATATAAATGACAACAGAATGACATCCCAAATAAGGAGAAACAGGTAAAGGTAATGAGGGCCCTGCTCGTGAGAGCTTGACACCTACAATCTGTTCTGTGAATCTTTGAGTTTCCAACACAGTTTATTTTTTTTAGCTTTGTTGTGGCATAAACACAACTCCTAGCAGCTTTCCTGCAAGCAAGCTGATGGATTACAGCAGCGCTCTAACGCCAGTAGGAAAGCAGGTGCGTGCCAATCCATCTCACTGCATGTCGCAGAGATGCTACCATCGCTCACCAACGGCAACGAGGTTAACATCATTTACACCTTACAGGGAAAAAACAATCAAAGCTACGATACAAAAAACAGATCAAATAGAACCGCGAGTTTCACTGAAGAACAAAAACTGGCGGCCCTGTTGGAGAACACCCCGCCAGTTCCAATCAAGCGAGAACATAACAACCTAAGCTCTTCAATCAAGGTTATTTCACAGGTGGTGATCTGCGAGACAGCATTTATTGGAGAACTTAAAATAGTAAACACGATTTTTGGGCAATCATAATGCTCCGGGAAACGATCAGCATTCATTACTGGTTTTTACTGGCATTTAAATTATTTATAAAATATTTTACCAGGAAGTAATACATTGAGAGTTACCTCTCGTTTTCAAGTATGTCCTGGATACATGATGATAGTAAATGATAGGAATAATGTTTTTGTCCCACACGCCACAGTTGGAGGATGATCACAGACGTTGGCCAAGACAGGATCACGCCGCATTGTCCTGTAGCAGAATCGTAATAGGGATGAGGGAGACAGTCGACAGTCAGACATGACCATTTCTTGTGTATTCAAAGCACATGGGCATGTGGAATATGCAGAACATGATCTAGGACGACCTGGTTCTCTGATGTGTGCGGCTGTCTGCCTCATCTCTCATTCACAGCACTTGTGACGTTTCCTCTACGTTTTGCCATTTTTTCCTCTAATTTACTTCCGATTGTGGTTTCCAGTACCAGAAAGGAAGAGGTTCTTGTGTTCCTGATTTTGGGGGTTGGGTGGGGGCTATGTGATCACTACACTGGTGGGTTAATGCATTTTTTGACGCAATTTGGGGCCCCGATACATAGCCCTGAAAGTCCTTAACCCTTACAGTGCCCTTATGACGTACCATGCACGACACGAGGGAATTCTCATTTTCCGGGGACGGAGACAGATGTGGAGACGCTCCACATACATTCCCATCAGCTGGGGGGCAGTCACGGTCATGTGATCACATGACCGGAAATGCCGGAGGCATTGAGAAAAGCAGCAATCCTGCCCATTTTACTTATTGATTTTTTTTAAAACAGAATTTAAGCCAGGGGGTTCTCTGCAGCTGAAACACGCTATATTTAGCTGCGAAGACCCCCTAAGTGCCCGAGACACTAACCAGATTAGTTGCCGGTGTTCTTTGTAGACATTTAAAGATAGCCGTCGCAGTCCTCCAATAGGAAGCTGAATTGTCATTCCCATTAACCTATTGGCTCGTGAGAGCCGTGATATAGGGTTGCAATTTAAATTTTTCCAAGGGGAAAGAATTAGATGCTGGTAGACGCTCGCCTCGGCTACAAGGGTTCACAATATGTCCGTAGAGGTATGGTTGTGGTGAGCGCAGAAAATGTCACAATATGACCGCTGTTTAAAGATCTCGGGGCCTGCGGGCCAATAGGAAGCTGTGACATCATCGATGCAGCTTCCTAATGGCCCATGTGACACACATTAGCTTTAAACTCTAAAGCCCAGCTTGTTCAGCCGAAGCAGCTACCGGCACGTACTACAGAGGTAAGTATCTCCGGAAGTAGAGGGTCCCCGGAGCTGAAATGAATGGGGTTCAGCTCCAAAGACCCCCTGCTTCAATGCTATATAAAAAAATTGCAAAAAAAGAATTGTCGGCTTGGATTGCTCCTCTAATATGTGTGGTTAAGAACAAAAAAGCTGGTCAGGATTGCTGCTTTAAGTATCTTTGACAGTTGCATGGAATGTTCACAAGGTTTTCATCAACCTAATGTATTAAACGGGACACACTATGGGGCACGCGCTTCTGCTTTTAGTTTTTTAGATCCCCTGGAACTTGATTTATTCCACTGAAGCTGCTCAGACCCCAGGAATTATTTGGGCCATATAACCCTATATTCTTTTTTCAACTGACCTGGACTTTGTTGCAATGATCAATATCTCCTACTGCTTTATGAATTCTATTGTTTGTACAGCTTGTACACACACACACACACACACATTATATATATATACATATATACATATATATATATATATATATATATACATATATATATATATATATATACACAGTATATATATGTATATATGTATATATATATGTATATATATATGTATATATATATATATATATATATATATATATATATATATGTATATATGTATAATGTGTGTGTGTGTGTGTACAAGCTGTACAAACAATAGAATTCATAAAGCAGTAGGAGATATTGATCATTGCAACAAAGTCCAGGTCAGTTGAAAAAAGGATACACATAGTATATATATATATATATATATATATATATATATATATATATATATATATATATATATATATATATATACTGTATATATATATATTTTTTAACTTAAATGGGATTCCACTTCTATATCTCCTTTTATACATAGGAAAATAAACATTGCAGTAAATGTTAGGCTACAATAAATAAAATTAAAAAAAAAAAAACTATGCAAATGACGAAGTTGAGACATTAGGGGGTCAGACGTAAACAGCATTAGGGTCAAAGCAGACATTTTGTCTGACTATTTTTGTCAGCCATCTTGTTATTGTTCTAGTCATTGTCTGTCATTTATGTTGTAATGTGCTGTGTTTGTGTCATCCATTTTGTCTTCTGTCTGTATGAAAGCTTCATGAAAGTTATAGTGGGTTAAAAGATGTTTCGCTCACAGTGTTTACCAGCTCTGGCCAGCCCAGCTGCAGAAGAAGGGAGGGGGCATACAGCCTTGAGGAGTGAGATTAGAATTTGAGTAGACTTCTCACATTTAAGTGCCAGGTAAAGTCTTGAGAAGTGAGATCAGAATTAGAACCGACTTCTCAACATTCGAGTGTCTGGTGGACTCGGAGATAGAAATCATTTCTCACATTCAACCCCTTAAAGAATGTATGTATCATTTCATTTTTTGTTATGTATTACAAGATTATGTCATTTTAGGTGACGCACACTTACATCATTTGTTATGTATTACAAACTTACATCAGTTTTAGCATTGTTATGTATTACAAAATGATGTCATACTTAGTGACGCGCAAGCCCCCCCCATAAAGGGATGGAGCTTTAGTTTTTAGGGTATAAATGTATCTCATACCGTATTATCTGGGAGAGAGCTTTTGGTTTTGAAGCTGTCTCCGCTGTGTGCACCTGAAATAAACTCATTTGATAACTTAATTTTTTGTTGTAACATTTTTACAGCTTTAACACAAATAAGAGCCCCTTATAACTGCATACAGAATCTGAATGGAAATACAGAAGACAGTATTGCAAACTTCTTGTTCCAATTACTGTATATACAGGAAACCGAGATAAATGGAAATCAAAGCCAAGATTCATCTTCTGCCTTAACTTGATAATTTATGACTCCCTGGGCTTTTAAAAGCATTACACATACCAAAGTGTATTGAAGGTTCATTTATAGTTTAGTTTAAACAGATGCTTTGGAGCTGAGTCATTAGTTATATTTTTACTTAAAGCAAAAACAAGCAAAACTCGTTTTCTTCTGGGGGAAAAAAACAAAAAACTTTTGAGGGGAGGGGGGGAGGGGGAGGAGATAATAATCATAATAACAACTTTATCTATATGGCGCTTTTCTCCCAATGGGACTCAAAGCACTTCACAGTTACAAAAAGTGAAAAAGAAGAACCCATTTAAGGTTATAAGCGAGACCAAATACAAGGAAAGATACAATACTGAATGGGACGGTACTGTGGCAACTAAATGCCGCTTCATTAACTAAATGCCTGGGTAAACAGGTAGGTCTTGAGCCTGTTCTTATAGATTCCCAGAGAGGGGGCCTCATGACTGTACGAGGCAGTCTGTGCCGGAGAGTGGGAGCAGCGTGGCTACAAACTCGGGACCCAAAGGAAGCAAAAAGGTTGGGGCTTCTCACCCTGTAATATGTAGTGAACCATTCCTCAAATCTGCAGGTAAAGGACACATATAACTTAAAGGTACATCTTTGTCAATTCATGACTGAATCAGCATTTCCCCTTTCTCTGCATTTTTAAGGGGATATATGTATGAAAATGTCTCGGGTGCAAAACTGGATAAAGTATGGTATAAGAAATGGCATGCCATTTATTAAAGCTGCAGTTCAAGCTAACGTTTAAAAAAAAAATCGACTAATAGATCGCTTGTTCAGGGTTATTTAATTCAGTTCTTGCACAGCATTTTGGGCAATGTAGTTCCTAGAATATGATTGACTGGGCAGTTACTAGATACAATTGGTTCACTGCTAGAGAGAGGGCGGGGCTCAAGAGCCAGAGCCTATCAGAAGGGGAAGGGGGCTGTCACTTTGGAAATGCTTCCTACATTAGAAACATTAAAAATGTCTTCAAAACTTTTTTTTTTTATGCTACAAGTATTTTCTTATAGTACAGAACTGATTTATTAAAAAATACACACATGTAGGATATTGCTCGAACAGCTGCTTTAATGGACAAAATGTCATTGAAGACTGATGTTGGTTAGCCAGTGTTCTGGAGAGATAGAAACAAGGAGAAGCTACTAGATGCTCACATTATAATGAGATGGCGAAAATGATGTGTAAATGTTTGTGGCAAATGCGAGAGATAGTTGCATAACAAGTTTATTACATTTGGAACAAATGCATTAAAAAAAACACATCATTTTAACTTATTGAAATCTCTGAAACAAATGCTTAGACTTGTATAGACGCTGCAGAGTATGGGTACTTTCACATGTTTATTTGGTTCAACCAATTCTGTGTTTTGGTTTCCATTTTGCCGGAACTCCGTTCTAAATCCAAATAAACGAGAATGGCTTGGAAACGTTTGGCCACACTTTTTCGAAATGTTAACTTTTGTGCATAAGTTCCAGAGTTTTTCCTTTAGCAAACCCAAAAGATTTCCCAGTATATTAAAAAACAAAAAACAAACAAACAATGAAAATGTAAACTTTTGTGCATGAGTACAGGAGTTTTCAATTTTGCAAAAACCAATATCGTGGTCAGTTTATAAGAAAAAAAAAAACAACAAAGGAACAAATCAGCGGATGAGACTCAGGTTTTCGCTTGCCTGAAAATTCGTTCCGGAGTTCAACAGGGACATCCAAACGACCATGGTGTACAGGAGTTTCTAGCATGTTGCACAAATGCCATTTTCTAATGCATTTTTTTTTTAAATAAATGCAACTAATTATACACGTTAAATCTTAAATTACTCTTTTTTTTTGTCTAAAAGTCATGGTATCAATACCTAAGTGATGAAAATAAATGTATTAATAAATATATATAGTGTAGAAAGTGATTGTGTACCGGCTGCGGTGCGTCTGGAACAACGATCGGACTGGACATCTTTCGGCAGTGCCGGGGAAAGCTGTGAGTCCTATTGAGGTCTCTTTCCTCATTGGCTATACAGGGGAGAATAGTGAGCCCTGCTGAGGATCGTATTGCCCCATTTTATATGCAGAATTATGCTATGGAGCTGGCGCTTCTTTTCTTCTTTGTTTTGTAGGTATCTATGTGACCATAAGCGGACTGTCTCCTGGAACTGGACTTTTCATCATTATACCTATTGGGACTGGTTTGATTTAATATAAATCACTTTCTAAACTATATATATTTATTAATACATTTATTTTCATCACTTATATATTGATACACATTTAATTATATTATTCACTTACATCAAATCTTTTTTCACAATTAACATAAATATACACTGAGTAAGCGCTGCTATTTTTTTTTTTTAATTATTGTTATATATTGGCCTTGTAGCAGCTTTCAAAAGTGTCATAGATTAACTTGTCTATTTTTTATTAAGCACTGTCACTCATTTATTAATTTTGTGAGTCATCATGATGAAATCAGTTTCAGAAAGATTCAGCAGACGTAATGAATTTACATCTGATATAGAACCTGCTGGATCTACAGCCAAACCTCATATGAAAGAGATTTTTTTTTACAAATGAGAGAAATGTCTCAAGGACGAAATGCGCCACTGGTGGAATAAGGATTCTCTTAAACATTATATTGATAAAAAAGATCATACCTAGAGGGCTGAGAATCCTAAAAAAAAAACCTTAATTTGAAACTGATGACAGCTTTTTGTCAGGTTGGAATGAGACATTGGAAACCTGTTCTTTATCCCTTATGGGGCATTTAGTCTCATATAGGGAGGACAGGTGGAAGTCACTTGAAATGAGCATTGAGAGCATACAGAATGACCTCAGGGCCCACATAGCGGACCCTGAGTTATTCGATTAGAGTCTGAAACCAATAACCGAGTAGAATAGTAAAAAGGAAAAAAATAAAACTCACTAGCGATAAAGATGACTACAGCAGCGGTAAGGTTATGAATTGGAGACGTAGCGGCAATTCATCTAGAGAGATCGTCGCTACACTCATAAACATAGTAGAAAACCATCCTTTCATAAACCATCATATGTTGTTTCTACAGGGGAGGAGACTAGAGAACGAATTGAGTCAGTAGAGGATAATTTTGGTGTGTTTGATCAATATGCAATGCCCAATAAATTTCAAGTTCTCTCAGAAATTAATCCACAGTCTAGATCAACTGGATCTACTGGGGTGTCATCCAAAATGTAGTCACTTACACTGTTATTGTGCAGACTATATAAACCTATCACAGCCACCAGCCAATCATCCCTTGAAGAAGTCACACACCTGGTGAAATGCGTCGGACGTTGCGACGCATTGACATACAGTTTGGAGGCGTGGACGACGTGCGGAGACATTGCTCCGTTTGGCTTGTGTAACGGCTGTGGTGCGTCTGGAACGCCGATCGGACCGGACATCTTTCGGCAGTGCCGGGGAAAGGTGTGAGCCCTATTGAGGTGTCTTTCATCATCGGCGATACAGTGGAGAATAGTGAGCCCTGCTGAGGATGGTATTGCCCCAGATGAGTATCCGCTAAAAGCCTGAGCAACTCTAGCATCTGCCGTCTGTGTACTTTAACCAGAGCCGTCCTCCTGCTGTTCATGTCAGCTTACAGATTGTCTCAAACGGAAGTTTTTTTAACTAACTATGTGAGTGCAAGTCCTGGTGACTACTCTATGTTCTCTTAATACATTTTTTATATGCAGTATTATGCTATGGAGCTGGCGCTTCTTTTCTTCTTTGTGTTACAAACTTAATACTGACCAGATAGTACTACTGAAGGATGCTGGTAGATTCACTTTAGGGTCACATATTTCATTGTTTTCCTGGCACGACAACAGAAGTAACTTCCGTCATCATAATTTTATCAAGCTTGGTAACAAATGTAGCGTGTATGAGTATAGTATTGATGAGGAGTGTACTTTCTTATCTGATTACAAAACGTGAACTTTTCCATGCAGGCAAGACGTCATCACTTACATGAACCAAAACAAATACATTGAGATGATAGTGGGGGATACACCACAGAAACCAACAAACATCTCTTAAAGCAGCAGAACAGGCTGCATTACGTTTAAAATATTTATATATATATTTTTTTTAATTACAGGATTGAAGCGGGGGGTCTCTGAAGATGAACTGTGTTAATTTCAGCTTCGGGGACCTCCTGCTCCCCTTACCTTTGTAGCGGGTGCCGGTATCTCTGTGGAGTTTAAATATCCCGGTCGCGCCAGCCAATAGGAAACTGCAACGGATAATGTCACAGCTTCCTATTGGACCACGTAATGTGGGACATTTAAAGTCACCATTATGTTAGGCGCACAGTTTCTCAGACTGCAGAGATACCAGAACCCACTACAGAGGTCAGTATCTCTGGGGGCAGGTCTTCCCGGAGCTGAAATTAACACAGTCCAGCTCCGGAGACCCCCTGCTTCAACCATTTAATTAAAAATAACATATATATATATTTAAAAAAACGAATGCAACC
This sequence comes from Ascaphus truei, assembly GCF_040206685.1. Classification (NCBI taxonomy): domain Eukaryota; kingdom Metazoa; phylum Chordata; class Amphibia; order Anura; family Ascaphidae; genus Ascaphus; species Ascaphus truei. Next base: position 331,278,694 of record NC_134483.1, read on the forward strand.
TGTTCTGCTGCTTTAACCTTCACCTCCGCTACAAATAATCGTTATTACTTCTCTGACCAGTTGTTTGCTGGTGTGTACATGTGCAGAGGGTCTCCAGAGCAGAACCGCACTGGTTTCAGGTCTGGGGACCCCCTGCTCCCCGAGATACAGGCCCCTTTAGGGGGTGCCGGTATCCCTCTGCTCTGCTTGGTTTACAGGCCGCGATCAAGTGGTCGGGCCCTTTAAACCAAGCAGAGGGATACCGGCACCCCCTAAAGGGGGCTGTATCTCGGGGAGCAGGGGGTCCCCAGACCTGAAACCAACGCGGTTCTGCTCCGGAGACCCCCTGCACATCTACACTATCAATAAAAATGTATTTCAAATGTATTTATTGTCATTTATTTATTTAGATTTATTTATTTTTTGGCGGCTGCTGTGTGTGTGTATTTTTTTTATTGTGGGTAGCGGGGGTGGGTGAATGGGGTATTAGCCCCAACGGTGCTTGTTTAGGGCTTGCGGGGGGGGGGGGGTAGCGGGAGGGCTTAACCCCTTCATGACCGTAGCGGTATTAACTGCTACGGTCGTGAAGGGGTTAAGTGCACCCGCAACCCCCCCGCAAGTCCTAAAATCACACCAAGGGCCAAATACCCCCCTCACCCATCCCCACTACACACAATAAAGTGGGCACGGTGGGTTAACCCCTTCATTGCCTTAGCGGCTATACGCTATGGCAATGAAGCAGCATTTCTGTACTTTTAATAATATTGTGCAGGAGCAGGGGGTCCCCTGAGTTTAGATTTCTGGCTCAGGGAACCCCCTGCTCACTGTACAATATTATTAAAAATACAGAAATGCTGCTTCTTTACCATAGCCCATAGCCGCTAAGGTAAAGAACGAGTGTTTATTTACTGTATATACTGTATGTGTTTTATTTATACTGTACATGTTCAGAGGGTCTTGGGAGCTGAACCGCGTTGGTTTCAGGTCGGGGGACCCCCTACCCCCCGAGATACAGGCCCCTTTTGGGGGTGCCGGTATCCCTCTGCTTGGTTTACAGGCCGCAATCACGTGATCGGGACCTTTAAACGCAGAGGGATACCGGCACCTTATAAAGGGGTCTGTATCTCGGGGGGCAGGGGGTCCCCCGACCTGAAACCAACGCGGTTCAGCTCCCGAGACCCCCTGCACATCTACACTATAAATAAAAATGTATTTAAAATAATTTTTAATGTGTCGCTGTTTGCGCAGAGAGAGCAGCGGATCTCTCTCTGCTGCAAACACATCTCGCCCCCAGTATGTGCATATACAGTACTGTATGTGTACAGTACTGTATGTTAGGGGTTATAGGGGCTGTTGTTATACAGTATATATATATATACAGTATATATACTGCATTACAATTCACTATAGGGGACGGCTTCAAGAGAACAGCTCGCAAGCGCCCTCATGTGTTTTTACACGGCATTGCAGTATTGTAGCTAGCCGGAATAAAATGCTTCAATCCCTGCCGGGAAAATAACGCAATGCACTCGGGCAGAAAACAGTCACAAACCTCAATACACCCGAGTATACCCGAATTCGCGGGACTAGCCGAGCTCAAATAAAGTGTGTCGCCAGTGTACCCAGCTGCTAATGAGTGTACAAGATAATTAGTCACAACATACTCCTACTGTTTCTGTACGTTCCTCCTACATACCAATTAGATTGTAAGCTCCTCAGAGCAGGGACTCCTCTTCCTAAATGTTACGTTTGTCTGAAGCCCTTATTCCCATGACCTGTTATTTATATTATATTATTTGTTATTTATAGGATTACCACATGTATTACTACTGTGAAGCGCTATGTACATTAAAGGCGCTATACAAATACAGACATACAATACAATACAATACTACTTGATTAGATTTCATTATCTCTCCTTTGCTTAGGGTGCAGGGCATTTAACATAGCCACGCAACCAGCTTTTAAGAAATAAATTCCGCACCCGGAAACCAACTCGGCAAATAAAATGTATGTTTACAATATGAAAGCATTGAGCCTATTTATGATGTGAGAAATGCTGCACGGTAACGCTCCCTGTTCAATATGCGTAGTTTAAATGAGCTGACATCTTCTCCAGCACCGGAAGGACTTCAGCACATAATGAATAGGTGCAATGATTTTAAAGAAGCTTTTCCAGGTTAAAAAAAAAAAGGTTTTTATTCCCCCCTCCTCCAGCCCCCCCAGGTAGGAAGTGTGGGGTCTCCGCAGTTGAACAGTGTTAATTTCAGCTCTGTCGGCCCCAGCTCCAGGAGATACTTACCGCTAAGGCCTCGGCCATGGTTCCTGCTGGCGTGCGGAGGCGTGCTGAGGCTCAGGGAAAGTGGGTGCTTTCCCTGGCCTGAGACAGCGTGCCGTCCGGGGGCGTGTCGGCGGGCGGACCAGTGACGTCACGGAGCTGGTCCGCCCTCATTGGGCGAACCGCTCACGTGACCGGCCCTGCGCTCCCTTGAGCGCTTGATTTAAAAATTTACCTAAGACCTACGCTTCCGCACGCTTGCGGAAGCGTAGGCGAGCCCCTTCTAAAGCCGCTCTCATTGCGGCTGTAGGGGCTCACTGGTAAGTACCAGCGCGCCTCAGCACGGCGCGCTGACCATGCCCGAGGCCTAAGGGTGCTGCCGGTATCTAGCAGATTTAAATGTCGCGTAGTAGGAAGCGGCAAGGGATGATTCTGATCTTTAAAGCAGTGACACGTGTGATATCTTATATGGGAATAAATCTGTTCTGTAGTATTAGATAATACTTACTGTTTTTTTAAATTTGTATTATTCAACTCTTCATGCCATTTTTAATGAGTTTTAAAGCACCGTTTGATATCTATTTCAGGGTTTAACCCACCTCCCCAGCATTGCAAGATCTTTGCATCACTTTCCTGTGTGGGATAATTTATTGCCAAAGTTCCCAGCAGTTTGACAATAGTCAGTTACCTTAGTAATATAAGGATACATTGTAGCTGCTGCGTTACACTGACTGAAGCAGCCATTGTCAAGCACACAATCAGGATTTTGACAGATTTATAACAGGAGCACCAAACGATTACCAGCTTAGGTAAGAATGTAAAACAATACATTGTCACATGCTTTACATAGTTACATAGTAGATGAGGTTCAAAAAAGACGTACGTCCATCAAGTTCAACCTATGCTAAATTTAGACAACAGATACTTTATCCTATATCTATACTTACTTATTGATCCAGAGGAAGGCAATATATATATATAAATAAGAAGAAAAAAGGGGGGGAAATGTAGTATTGCTGCTATAAACAGCCGTATTGCGTGATACTGGCAACCCCTTTCCGAGGTTTGCATCTCGGAATTAACACAGTTTCTTTTTATTCCGGAAGTATCTGCCAACATCTGTTTCACTAGGACCAGGATGCAGCAGCGTTCTTGGTTACAGTAGTATATTAAGTTCATAAAAGTGTGACGTGAATGTACAGTGTCCTTTCTTTCTGTAGTAAATGTATGTGTAGGCGTGACCCCTGATTAGCCCCGAAAGAGCGGGAGATTGCGCGTGTAGGGTTTTGCAAAAGCCCGCGAAGGAGGGGGAGCACAGTTGGCGGGAGAGGGAGTAGATCCTTGACCCAGCAGCCCCGGGGGGGGGGGGAGTGTCACGGATAGGAGGGAATAAGAGGAGGTGGTTGCGCGCACGTGAGTTAGAGCGCGTGGGAGAGGAGACGTAGTGTTGGAGTAGGGGAGGTTAAGCCGCCCCGGCGTATGCCGTGTGCCCCAGGCCCAGTTTAGCCCTGAGTCACCGTAGGGACGAGCGGAGTCAGGGACCACCCTAGATAGGTTCCTGTTCACTACCATCTGTGTAATTGTATCAGGACAATCCTATTTGGCGTGAAGTCGGGGATCATACCACGCAAGGTGTTACTAGTGTCCGGGTGGGATCGCCCTGGACCAGAGATAGAGAACGGGAGGAAGGCTTCGACTTGCGGAGATCCTTTGTAAAGATCGTGGCAGATCCGAGTACTGGAGTGCTCGGCAGTTATTTCAGCAAGGGCCCCAACGGTACCATTCACTGATCCAAGACATAGTGGCTGCACAGTCACCCATACACACACATAGAGACTATCTGTGAAGTAACGGGACAATGTTGTTTGGGGAATTGGACACGGGGTGGGATCACCCGGTGGTGGGTTCGGGGATTGTGGCGTCCGCCGTGGCGCATGAGTGTGGTAGCGTCCGCCGAGGCGCGAGTCGGTGTTAAGCCCGCCGTGGCTTGTTATGTTGGGTGGATTCGGGGGATGCTATTGTGTATACATATATATGATCTTGGCCTAAGAGTAAAGGAAGTTGGTTACGGTAATTGGCTGTGTGTCAGTAATTATTGCTTAGATGTCCTGTGAAGACTCACTCTCCCGCTGGCGGGAGCTGTCGCAGGTGGAGTCGCTGCACCAGTGATACTAGTTGCAAAAGAGACAAACATAGCGGCTGTTGTCTGCAGACACAAAAAGTAATACAAACAAGCAGATATTGGTGGCGTGGTATGTAGTAAATAGGGAGAGAATCACTAGAAGGGCGCAAGTGTGCTTGTTAAAATGCTACAACAACCACAGCAAATATCCTGTAACGGTCTCAGTATACCTAGGGCCAGCTCCACAAAAGTGTGCTAAGCTTTAGCACGCCTCAGCTCCTATTCAAACGAATGGCAATAAACGCGTGCTACAGCTTAGCACCGTGTTGTGGATCTGGGCCTTAGTAAAATGTGCTAGAACATGAGGAGAAACTGGAGGGTGAGTGGCTCAGGAGAAATATAATGAAGTCCTTCACAGAATGGGCAGTAGATTCATGGAACAGCCTCCGAGCAGAGATGGTAGAAGCGAATACAACAGGGCAGCTTGGAATAGACACAAAGTTATCTTAAATATAGAAAAACGCACCCGAAGGATCTAATGAGGTTTCACAGCACACAGGAGAGTGGGCAAACTAGGTGGGCTAAGAGGTTCTCCTCATCTCAATTTCTGTGTCTCTATAAAGGCCTTTATTTTACAGTAGCTCATAAAACTAGTGTGTAGTTCTGTGGCATTGTTTATAGATAGATGATTGATAGATAGAGTAAATATGTTATTATTATTTTCTTTGTTTAGTAAATTATTAGTGTTAATTGTCCAGTTACACAAAGACAAGTTTTGAATGACAGCACATATACACACGTACACATGACACTGCTTCTAGAATGTTCTGTGTTTGGGATTAATGACATTCTGACAACAGCACCGTTGTGATTAGTGAGACTCCCTGGGAGAGTTCAGCACAGACTTAATGAGGATAATTATGCCTGTAACACAATCATTCTTACAGTGTTACGCCAATCTCCAGGGAAAAAATCTTCCGGAAGACATCTGACCTCTAAAAGCATATTTTCACACAGTTGTTTCATGAGGTTAATAATACAGATCGCCTTTCTAGTTAAAGCAACCAAGTGCACAAAGTAAGTTATGGTGAGTAAGAAAGTGACAAAAACCCTCCACTGCACCGCAAGTAAAAACACCACTCATGAGCCCACTCACATGTCTCAGCCTGGTCCACAAACCTGCCTTTCCCCATTATCTCTCGGTATACAATGCGCCTCCACTGTAGGCAGGGATTCTGGGTAATAACATGCAAATGAGCACTCACCGTGGTTAAAGCAACAAGTACATGTCTAACTTTATGTTAATTAAGACACAAAAGCCCGAGCATTATGTGTAGTTAAATTTAGGGCCGGATTAACCACTAGGCGGAAAATGTGGGGGGTGGCAGCCGCGTAGTTTGCCTAGTGCAGTGTTTGCTAACCCAGCGGGGAATTTCCCAAAACAGGGAGAGAGCAGGGCTATTTCTAGGGGGCTGGGTAGTCTCCTCCATCCTGATTGGCCCATGGGATGCCAGTGTCTGATTATTAGATACTGTAATATGAACCAGGTAATGACTTGGAAGAAACCTCACGTATCAGTCACATATGCTAAGCTACTAAAAAAAAAAAAAAAAGATTGGCTAAACTATAACCAGTCCCAGATAAGGGTCTTATACTGTACAACTGTCCCAAACATACATCAATCTTTTATGCAGAATACAGTTTCCTATTGAAACCATACATCTTGTTCTGCATATCACCATAATGCAAGAAAGACAATGTATTTGAATCCATGCTCACATTTCGGTGTACAGGAATACCCCGGTTTAAGGACACTCACTTTAAGTACACTCGCGAGTAAGGACATAATCGCCCAAAAGGCAAATGGCAGCTCGCGCATGCGTCTGTCAGCACGTCCTGAACAGCAATACCGGCTCCCTAACTGTACCGAAGCTGTGCGCAAGCGGGGCGACTATAGAGCCTGTTACACATGCGTTATTTACATCAGTTATGCACGTATATGACGATTGCAGTACAGTACATGCATCGATAAGTGGGAAAAAGTACATTTTCGCTTTACATACATGCTCGGGACCCATTGCGTACGTTAATGCGGGGTATGCCTGTACTGCTGTTTTTCTGCATTAAGAGAAGCTCCCTAAACTTGGCACTTAACCTTCCCTTACCATTTGTCTTTTACCTTTCCTCTAGTAATATTAGAGTGGCTCCAATGAAACAGGTTGATGTAATTTTCGTTTAAAAAATATATTACCAGGAAAGGTGCATGGAGATTTACATTTAATCTCCATGTAAAAAAGAAAAGAAAAAGAAACATACATTGCAATAAGCAAAACCAACAATCAGTGAGACATATTTAACAAGCAATGCGCCATTTCCCCCTCTATGTGACAATGTATAATTCTACATTCTTACCTAAGCTGGCAATCGTTTGGTGCTCCTGTTATATACAGTAGAGGCAACGTTTATTCTAACATTTGCCGTAAACTAGCCGGGTTACATTCTGGGTATGTGCTGGGTATGTGCTGGGTATGTTCTGGGCTAGTTTGAGGCACGTTTAAGGCATTTCTGCATTGACTAACGACCCATAGGATTAACACAGCAGGGATCCCTGGCAGTCCCATTCAGTTTGAATGGGACTGCCAGGGACCCCCGCTGTTAATCTGATAAGCCATTAATCAATGCAGAAATGCTGGGGCTAGTTTAAGGAAAGTTTAAGGCATGTATTCAGAATGTACCTGGGTGTACCTGGGTCTTTTGGGGAATTGCCACTGGTTTTTGTTAGAATAAGAGTTGCCTCTACTGTATCTATGAAAATCCTGATTGTGTGACTAAGGCCGTATCCATGCTGCCTGCGCGCGAAATGGAGCGCCGTGACGTGGCGCGTGCTTGCCGCAGGTGCGATTCCTGGACTGTAGCTAGGCACGATTCGGAGTGTTTCGTGGGGCGTGGCTGTGACCCGGCCATCGTGTGGGAAAGACAAAAAAACGTTTGTCTCCGCACGCATCGCTCTTCCCCACGCTCACGTGCATGCGCGCTGCATAGACATTTTCATTGCCATAATGTTATTCATCGCGCCGCATGCGCGCGGGCTCGCGAGCGCTCCGTCAGCATGGACTAGGCCTAACACAATGACTGTTTCAGTCAGTGTAACTCAGCAGCTACAGTGTATCCTTATATTACCACGGTAACATTATCTGTTGTTACAGTTTGTAGCTCAAACTGCTGGGAATATTGGCAACAAATGATCACAAACAGGAAAGTGTTACAAAGATCTTGCACTGCTGAGGAGGTGGCTAGACCTGCGGTAGAAATCAAAGGATACTGAGTATATTAGAACTCAGTAAAAGTGGCATTAAGGGTCGAATTAAAAAAAAAAAATCATCTAATACTACAGAAGTGATTTATTTAAAAAAAAAACATCAGATTTGACATGATTTGCTGCTTTAACATGATACAGCACTGGGAATTGTCTGAGGGTCACTTGCTGGGCTACTTCAGCCTTGAACTTGTAATTCACAATTGGTTCATATTCTACAGATTCCTTCTTCAGGTTTTCATGTTTACAAAAGGATCACATTTCCTATTCTTTATTAGAGATATAATGGGGCATGTAACACTGCCAGCTGTTTTGACTTTGGCGCCTGGAAACCTTTCATATGAAGTTTTCATAAAACATTGTGGCGGACGAGAAAAAGAAGCAAATATTATTAAGTGGGAGAGGATCAGAGAAGTGGTACACAAGTGCAAAGAATGAATACTCGGTTGCCATCACTGCAGCTGTATTATTCAAATAGAATAGGATCTTATTTTTTTTCATTGTTCGAGAACAACAAAACTCTCTGCTCACCCCACTGCAATGGAGTGAGATGTCATGTTGATATGTGCAGTACTTGTTTTCAATTCTCTATTGCAGGGCTCTTAACTAGTTCTCCAAAGGGGCAAGATCACTAAACATTTAGGAGTACAAGGGCCACAAGCTTATTGCAATGTCATTTTAGATGCATTTCAAGGCTTGCAAGCACTTATTGGGATAATTAACCCGTGGGCTAATTATTTATCTATATAGTTTTATTAGCCATTGCATAGCCACAACATGTTAGTAATCGAACCTGTTTTTTTAAACGTATTTAGCCACTTTCATCACAGTGTTTTGCACACTAATCACCCTGCGCTGATTTTCCCATTGCCATTTTATTTTAGTTATATTCATTAAAAGTGATGCTATAATCCTTCTTGTGTGCACCTATAACGCAATTGTTTTGGTTGTCCTGCGATGCGTATCACAGACCTCCCTTCTAGTGCAGCATTTATAACATGTGTACAATATATATTTACACTACTCTAACTTGCCAGTGAGATAGGTGCCGAATAATCTAGTATGGACTTAGCAGGAGTGGGGAATCTAAGGGCCACATCAAAGCCTTCTCAGCCAGGGGGCCCCATTTGGCCCTCGGGCGCCAGTTGAAGATCTCTGATCTATTGAATCTGATTAACCGATCTTATCCCCTTCGCTGCCAGAGGGGACAGCACGCAAAGGTAATGTGAGTTCTTTCTGGGTAGGAACATACTGGTCATTACTCTATGGGTGTCTTATGCAGACTGTTTTATTTCTTTGTATGTAAAAATGTAAAGCAGTAGTATTGTATGTTTAGACATGGAGGAGCTACCAAATATAATGACCAATGCCGTCAGGCTAGAAAACTCCCTCATTCATGCTTGCTGCAGTGGAAGTGCTGTGTGCTGGGTGATAATGGTGAAAGGCGGGGATGCAGACCTGTCTAAGACATTGAAATGAGCATACAGTAATATTTCCATTTGCTATATATATTATATATATTATACCAACTAAGATTTAACCCTTTGAGTGCTGGTGGGGCCGCGGCAATGGAGTGCCACGGCCCCTCCGGCACTCGCGAACACATGACCGCTTGACTGAAGCGGTCATGTGATTGTTCTGGCATTGATGACAGAACGGAAGAGTCGTCCCCCTTCCGTTCGACTTCCTTATAGATTGTGTTCTGCGATTGTGCCCTACAAAAACGAGCAATAAGATTATGACTAGGCCGGGAGTGTCATGGGGGCGCTGGAGTGCAAGACCCCATGGGGATGATGTATCAAGGCATAATGTGGAGCACAATGGACGCAAATGGCACCATTTTCATCTTGCGTCTCTTTGCATCAATATCTATAGGTCTATGGAAGCACTTTTACACAATACATGTGATGCAACAGCGAGCAGAAAATGAAGCAGTGTGTCAAAACAAACTTCTACGTGCCCTTTCTTTACGTTGAAAACTGTCCCCCCATGGCACTCCAGCTATGTCATAGGCACCCAAATGGTTAGTTAATAAGAAAGATGCCATTTAAAATTATTGCCATCATCAACTATGTGCCACCAGACGTCCAGGATCGCGGCCATGTGATCGGTTCAGTAGCCATCACATGGTTACGTCCGTCCCCCCTCCCAGTGACGTTAAAGGGAGTGGAGAGAGCTCCACTTCCAATCGAGTGCACTGCTCTGATGGAGCTGTGAACATGGTCTACTCCTTGACAATGAGAAAAAAATAGCATGAAGTAGACAAGGTTCTTGGCGATCTGGTGCTCTATCCATACCCCGGGTATGTCATAAGGCAGCAAAAAGGTATTAGCACCCCAGCAGATTGTGTTTGATGAATGTACAGAGGTAGCAGGCTTCATTGGTCCCCCCAGAAAAGACAACATATCCCATTGCCATGCAGAATATCACAGCACATCCCACCAAGAGGGAATAATGCAGCCCGCTACATAACGTTCATGAATTTAACTCGCATTCACATTACTTCATATAAATGCAGCAATAACAAAGTAATAGTGTATACGCTTTAGAAAAAGTGAACCTGCATCTAAAAATCAGTCCAAATACTGAGGCAGCAATAGAAAAGCCATGGTCTTCAGGAGAGAGCTACATGACGTGAATTCTGAGAGCACCACAGCTTAAACCCTCTGCATTGAGCGCAGTTTAATAGCTCCAACATCATTATATTGGTCCAGTTTTTAAATGGAAGGCAAATTGACAAGCGGACAAAGACATGACTACTGTACATGTCATACTGCAATGTAATGTTTAAACAACAATTGCTGCATCATTTTATTTCTAGAATGTCCAGTAAACCAATACTGCTGTAAACGAGATTTAAAAAACACACTACTCCATGTAATATGTTAAATAACTATCACAATCTGGCCAAGACTGGTGCAAAAATGCATCACCAGATTTATGAAGAAGAAATGTGCTTTAATGTGATTTTTAGATTTGTTGTATCTGCCTGTTTTGCCTCAGTTTTCTCAGGTTTTGCAGCTGAGACTTGTACAGATACTGTATATAGCTGCCGTTGGTTATCTTTGCACCAATGTTGTTCAAGGTTTACACCCAGTCCACACACTCAAAGGCTTTTTCTTTTATATTAAATTATTAAAGCTATTACAATCTTACAAAATGCTCTTATTACTGTGTAACATCTTGACTCATGCCCCTTCGATTATTTGAACATTATTCTTCTTAGTTTGAATTGACTGCCTAAAAAAAATACAGTACATATATAAATGTGAGAAGGGTTCCCAGATACTCAGTATGGCATTGGAGTGAGTGCAGTTTGACTGCAAAGATTAATAGTTTACACACTGCTGACGTGAAAGATAAGCAGGAAGAACTTGGCATGTGTTAATACAAACACACGTCACCCTGCTGGTTTCCATCCCAAAGGCCTTAAGCACGCGTGCTGGGGACATAGGCATAGGGGGTACCAAAACACATTGTCAAGGAGAAGAATAGGGCTCAAATGCCACAACATGGACGGAAAAATGTGTTCAAGTAGGATTAGCAGGAGATGTTGTTTTAAAAAGTTTCTTCAAGAAAGGTATATTTATTTAAAAGTGTTGTCCTTCTATGTGGTCATGCAATTATAAATAATGACTATTAACAAGAGTGGCCGCATCATAGTCATAGCAGAGAGGGTGACTTATTTTCACCTATTGGCATTTCTGGTGTTGGAAGATCTTAGGCAACTGTATGTAGCAATCACAAGGTGAGGACCCACAGCCTGATGCCAGAAAGGGAAGAGGAGATTGTATCTTCCCATCTCAGACATAGCTCTGAGGTCTATGGACTATATCGTCGGTACAAAAGAGCATAAATAGGATGATGTCCACTGGATACCATGAAGGTCCTAGGGATGTTCAGTAGACATAAGAGTATCCTAACGGATAACTCTGCAGTACAACAGTGCTATGGAGAAGCAGACATCTGTTGAAACTATTTCTATGCAATTCTGGGCTCTCACAATTGCCGCAGTACAGTATTTTAAGAAAGGGTTATGTATAAAGTTCATAAAACATCTGCTCAAGGCAAAGCTTAAAAAAAAAAAACATCCCTTTTGGCTTGTGTCAGCCAAAGAAGCCTGTTAAATAAACTCCCTTACATTTTATGCGGGTTGTTAGTCAGGGACATTTACTCAGCATCCAAGTTTCAAGAGATCTAGATATCGGAAAATACTGTAAGACAGGCTCAGACGCAGAATTTTAAAAAGCCATTATAATATGCAACTCCTCCTAAAACCACGTCACCAATTTCCATGGATTACATTATTAATTTAATGTCATGTAGAATTTTTTTCACGAATGTTATCGATGCAGCTGTTTAATCAGCTTTGTTGTGGCAATATTTAAAAATGGTGGGGACAATGCCTCTCTTTAATATTGAGTAGGCTAGCGCGCCACGTCACAGCGCCGACATCACGGAGTGCCATTGGCTTTTGCCGGTCACGTGACCGGCCATCCGCTTCCCTCAGTGCGAAAAATTAAATGAATCTGTCGGCTGCAATTCCACACGCCTCCGCACACCTGCGGAAGCGTCTACCAAAGCCCCACACATGCCGGATGCAGGAGGTAAGTTTCCTGTCTCAGAGAGGCTCAGCGCTGTATTTTTTACCATGGCCCCGGCCTTATGTTGCAGTTGATTTATGCCACCACTGATATACTAAATGATTATGCTTGTGTGTAACTGATATTAGTTTGGTGGCAACCAAACCTTTTTAAACCTTTTAATGTGTCCTGTGCTAAAACGTAAAGGCAACTAAACACAAAAAAAGAGGATTATATAACTACAGTAGAATAAATCTTCTAAATAACTATCAGACAAAAATATTCGCTGCATTTCAAGAACAGTTGAATTACCCCTTGACTTTCACAGTAGGTGCTAATGACAGTTTCAACAGAGAATTAGTGCAAGCACACGAAAACCCACAGCTAAGAGGGGATTCCATCTTCTGCATGTGAACATTTACAGACAAGGCCTATGCAGTCTCAGGTGCACATCTATAATGGCATTATAAAGAGTTCCTTTAAAGCATGCTTTTGTTTTCACAATGTTCTGTTACGCATACACTATATGAGCTGCTCGACTAGCTAACAGCACATTTATAAATAGTCTGCACTATCAATACAATACGATCAACATAATACTCACATTGATCCCTAGAGATGAACTGAGGTACACTGTTCAGCTGGGTGCTGGGATTTGGGGTGCCGACTAGTTTGTTCTTGGCCATCTTCGTGTTTGCTTTGGCAAACTCCAGCCGTAATGTCTGAGGAATTTCTGGGTCAAAGCGGATTCCCTAAAAGCAGCAAAAAACAGAGAATGATGTGTTGATTTTAGCAACAAAAGTCAGGATGCTAGACAATGAACCATGCAAGACAAGCACAGAAGACGAGTCAGATGCTCTAAGCCGCATGCTCATTCGAGCAGGAACCTTTTTTAAATGCGTAGCATTTAATTACCTTTTATTAAATTAACAAATACAGCAATAAATGAAGGTATCGGTAAAAAAAGATGGAAAATATCTCCAATTATCAAATGACCTGGTAACCTCCCACAAAACCCAATGGCTCCACAGAACAGGGGTAAAACAACTCCGCCCGTGGCTCCATTCAACTCATAGCAGGAAGAGCATTCAACACATTGCATTGAAGAGGATACATGTTATAGCCTTAGCCTCACTTTTACATTAGCACAGTGTGTATTAAGATTTGTTAGGTTTACAGAAAATAAACAATTTAAATAAAAATGATATATAAACAGACATTTAAAAAAAAGAGACACGTTATACACTCTTAAATGGTCAACTACAGGCATACCCCGCATTAACGTACGCAATGGGACCGAAGCATGTATGTAAAGCGAAAATGTACTTAAAGTGAAGCACTGCCTTTTCCCCACTTATCGATGCATGTACTGTACGGCAATCATCATATACGTGCATAACTGATGTAAATAACGCATTTGTAACAGGCTCTATAGTCTCCCCGCTTGCGCACAGCTTCGGTACAGGTAGGGAGCTGGTATTGCTGTTCAGGACGTGCTGACAGGCGCATGCGTGAGATGCAGTTTGCCTATTGGTCGATATGTAATTACTCGCGAGTGTACTTAAAGTGAGCGTCCTTAAACCGGGGTATGCCTGTATATTACAAATAGGGTAAAAACAATGTGCTTAAAACAATACTGCATGTAATGAAAAAATACATCAACTATAAAAGGTGTACAATATATCTGTTTAAGTACGAAATGGAGAGAGAAAACATAGTGAAGCTGCTTCCTGGAGACAGTTAATTATAGAACTAGTTGAATTATATTGACATTAGAAAGTCATACAGTATGTTAAATCTTTCCCAATAATGGACATCATTTCTTGAAATGTAGTAAATGCAGATGATTAAATTGCAGTTACTCTTTCATACCTGTATACTAAAAGCACTAATTCCCACCACCCACCGGGCGAGAGAATAGAATTGTCTTTCCAATTGATAAAAATACATGTTATGGCCTGCAAAATTAGACTATCAAATAGTAGGTTTTTTTTTTAAGAAGGGACAATATGTGGCCACAGGTCAATCATATTGCTGGGATAAAAAAAAATGGCAGCTCCAATCACACAACGCTTTAATGTTACTCTGAGCATGTCACTGTCCTCTCACTTGGGAGGCAGTCAGTAAACCATTGCATTCTGGGAGAGGAAATAGCAACTGCAGCGCTTGCCTGATAGAGCGATGCCCATTAACCGCTTCACTGCCAAAGAGGTCCACAACCGTATTGCTCCACAATTCTCTTTGGCAGTGGATAGCCATATAGCCAAATAGCCATAGTCCGTCAATGCTAACTAAGCTTTTCTCAGAAATCATACGAGACGATGTATTTATGTACGTATAATGTTATCCAAATTACACCAACAGCGTACGCATGCCTTTACAGAATGACCATACAGGGGAAATATAAAGGAAACACTACAGATAAGGGTAGCAAGTAAATCCCACATACGACAGAGGGTAGACCCCCTGCCCTGGAGACCTTACAATGGAGGCCCAGATCCAAAGGCTCGGTCAGGTCACTGAATGTGGCGTTTACCTAATTTAACATCACGGTAAGATTAATGCTCACTCGTATGTTTGCACACTGTATATTATTACATACACCATATGCCTCAAATGATAATGATATTTTTATATACAATAATATATATATACAATAATATATATATATATACAATAATATATATATATATATATATATATATATATATATATATATATATATATATATATATATATACACATACACACACACACACACACACACACTATATATATCATTTTAGTTTGAGTAAGGTTGATCTGCAGAACATACAAGCATAGTGTGATAATAATCCTAGGCAACCATAGTCATTAGAAAGCTTTTGAATATTGGTGTACATGGAAATATTAACCAAATGTGTTACGCCAGTAAACATACCAGTTGATTTGATTCTCTGTACTATAGTATTTGTGATTATACCTAGAATGGATTATAATTGGATGGAATGGATTATAACCTACGGTTTGTTGTCACTAGTTACAATATACAGCAAATTGGACATGGGGGGAATTATAAAGAACTATGCGGTTCAAGGTTCTAGTAGCTATATGGTCCAGGAGAAATCTAGATTAGTTGTAGGTTGTGGTATCTCTGTAGGAATGTAGGACGCAACATTGGGATGCTTCATAGATTAAGTTATAGTGTAAATCAAAATCTCATACTGTAGGTTTCTTCTTCAAGTGTACGGTGTACACATGTACACTTGTATAAGGTATCTTATAAATATCATGAAAGTCAGATTTTAAAATCATCAACCACAACAAAATGAGAACGGCAACAACATGTTTTGCTGCTATTCCCTTATTTATTTTTTTTAATGTTCGCTATATTCTCTGTTAATCCTTCACTTGCCATTTAATACCCTGTCACTTCAAGGATTGCTGCATAATTGGTCTTTAGACCATAGACTATTTGTGTATTGGCAGCACCATATAAAACAAAACAATAAATAAAATGTTTCACCACTTTTCTTAGAAAAATTCTTTGGAGCTGTTAATTTAGGGAACAGTTTCAACGAGAGCTGCCCTACATGGTAAAGGACATGTGGGAACAATTTCATTAAAACAGCAATAAGAAGCTGTACTTGTATAGCTAAACCAGCCCCTGGGCACATTGGCAGTATAATCCCTTATATGGGGTTAAGCTTAAAAGAAATATGAGAAAACCCTGGAAGCAATGCCTGTCATTATACGAGCCTGTGTATTTCCCCCTCTCGTAACACGTTAACATTTATCAGTTGCAAAACATAACCGGATAGATAGACCTATTGTCTAAACCGTTCTATATAAATCCTACTTTCATTAATGAATATCCTTTATAAACAAGGACATTAATAACCAATTAACGTTTAGAGTGCCCCCAGATCTCCAGCACTCCCACATCATGTGATTGCTCCAGGAGTGTTCACATTAGAACTCCACTTACATTCCAATCCGATGGAGCGGACAGTCCAATCACTCCCTAGAAAACATACTCCATGTTTGGGAGCTGGGAAGGTTAATGTGTTGTGCCGTCACTATCACCTTAGAAAACAAATGCTATTTTTACCCATCCCAAATCCTGCACCAAAACATAAGCAAACGCCTATTAATTAGTTTAAAGAAACAAGGAGGTATGTTGGGAGGTATTTATCGAAATCTCTCGACTGCAAAACTAGGTGAGCAACCAAATGTATCAAATGAAAAGTGCCACCACAGAGACCGGATAGAATAATTTAATTCATTAGAATAAACCCAGCAATGACCTCCCAACCCAACTATACAGACATGTACAGATTAGATTATACAGATAGAAAACTACGGCACTCCCCTAAAAACTCTTAGTAGATACAATCATAATAATAATATGCAGCTCAACCTGAAGAAGGAATCCTTCCTTGACCCTCAATAGACGGTGATTCTAGATATGTGGTGAGCGCACAGGGATAGGCAAGAGATGAAAAAAATAATAACAAACATTTCACTCATATATATTTTACTTTTTTCATCTCTTGCCTATCCCTGTGCGCTCACCACATTGCTACAATCATGTACAGATTAGACATTTAATTTGAAAGGGCCTTTCCTACACCTTCAGCAATACCGTATACAAAAATATTTGAAAGGACCACTCAATGACCAAAGGTCTGATTTCCACGCTCTACTAAGAACTACACCCCCATTGTACAAACAAAAATAGGTCTTACTGCTGCAGCGGCTGTTATTCGAACACATCTCGGCGCCGATTTTGAGTTCTCTGCTGTTTCCCACGCAGCATGAACGCGGCCAATCGCCCCAGGCACCCGCGCTTATCGCAGATGTTTTGTTTGAATTTCATGGATTCTGTTTCTTCGGTTGAAATAAAATGGATGAATTGTAATGTGTACAGTAATGTGCTACTGTGCTACTGTGCTACTGTGTCAATTTCATGTTTTTAAAAGCCAGAACACTAAAATTCGTTTTTCTGCACTCACCGCGCGCGCATCTTAGTGCGGGGAGGCTGGAATTCATCCCGCAGTTTCAAATCGGGATTCCGAAGTACATGACGCGTGAAGTGTTCGAATAACGGCCGCTGCGTCAGTATATTAAACAGGGGGACAAAATCTGGTTGATGAGATGTTTAATTTTATTTTATAATTTCAAAAAACAAAAAATACTCCCAAGATGGGGGCTGCACCGATTTGGTTAAAACTTCTGGCAGATCTAAGTTAGGATGGCGGAAAGGTGCCCTCAAAATGTAATAAGAATTGGTCATGGCTTTTAACCTGTACAGACAGAACACACACAAAAAAAATAACCACACCCACTCATCCACAGTAACCACAAATATTCCACAAAAACTAAAACTTATTGGTGCTCTAAAGTATCATTAAGGGAATTGTTTTTATTGCTATAATAATTTATCAAATGTTTTACCAGGAAGTAATAGATTGAGAATTACCTCTCGTTTTCACGTATGTCCTGGGCATAGATAGTTATGATGACATAATACATGGTTACAAATACAGTTACATAAATGAACAGAGTTATACAATTGTCAGGGTTCTGCTCGCCACAAACCAGGGTCGGACCGCGAGGCTGAGGTGGGGTTGTAAAAGCACCAACCTGAGACCGCGCAGGCTGATCCGGATTGCGCAGTTCGTTGTCATACGTAGCAGGATCAGGAAAGGAGAAGACAGCGTCGTCGTTGTACAAGCCAGGGTCAGGACAGGAGATATCAGGATAAACATTGTTCAGGCAAGAGTTCGGCAACAGGTAGTCAGGAGAGCCCCGCTTCAGCTTAGGAGCGAGGGGTTGGCCTCTGCGCGAGCGACGACCATGGCCCATGGTACTGGTCACAGGAGATGGTAGGCAGACCAGAATAGCACACCGCTTTACTGCACGGGTGCACCAGTGCTACAGCGCAAGAGTCCTGAGCGGCTGGGGAATCCTCTGTAACAGCGCAGGAACCAGGACACGGCCTCTCTAGATTAGGGAAAGAGTAGGCCCCAGGAACCAGGAAGCTGAAGATCCACAGGGAAACCTCCGCTACAGTGCAGGAATCAGGAGACTGAAGGGCGCAGGGGATACCTTTGCCTCAGTGCAGGAAAGCAGGAAGCTGAAGACATAGGGGATACCTTTGCTTCAGCGCAGGAGAACAAGCGGGAGCTTGAAGGAAGCTGAAGGGCGCAGGGCGGAACCTCCGTATCAGCATAGGAGAACAAGCGGCTTGAAGGGAGCTGAAGGACGCAGGGCGGAACCTGGTATCAGCATAGGAGAACAAGCGGCTTGAAGGAAGCTGAAGGACGCAGGGCGGAACCTGGTATCAGCATAGGAGAACAAGCGAGGGCTTGTGGCAAAACAGTAGACATCCAGTTAGGACTATGCTCGGCAGGGAGCATTATGGGAAGACAGTACTTAAAGGCCAGCGGGCCAATCCCCGGAGGGGGGTGTGAAGGTACTGCTCCAATGAGTGAATGCAAGTCTAGATTGCAGTGATAGGCTGCACAGCTGCAATAGATACCAGAGGGAGTGTGTATTGCTTTGTTGAGTGAATCCAGGCTGCAGCAAACATCAGGAGAGGTGCTCCAGGACTGCACAGGTGTGCAAGGTAAGGCAACCAGTAAACTGCGGAGCGGATTCCTTACAGTACCCCCCCCTTCACGCGAGACCTCCGGGCGAACATGAGCACACAGAGTTGGAGGACCGGGAATTGTTGCTGAACCGTCTAGGATTGGGGTTAGAGTCGTGGTCCAGAGACTCGTGGTTAGTCCTTAGTGTACCCCCACCCCCCGGTGAGAACTGCGGCCAGACAGGACCATCCATGGGTCTTGGGGACATTGAGTTGTTCCTAAAATTCTTTAGATGGAAAGGGCATCCGTAAACGAGCAGTTCTTTGGTGAGTACAGTTCTAGGATATGAGATTGATGGAAGAAACATCTTTGGTACATGGCTCGCCTCGCAAAATGACTTGGAAATCCAGGGCTGTGAAGAACCAGAGGGTTCCAGAGCAGAAACGGCAGAAGAACCCCTACAGGAAGCCCAGTCTTTAATAAATGAACCGGACTCTAGGATCAGCGGCCCTGATAGTTGATCGAATACACCAGGAGGAACTTTGTAACAGAAAAAGTCTTGGCTGACCACTGCATGTTGGAATTTGCGAGGAATTTTTCCTCTAGAAGGCTCCCAGGTAATGGTTAGTAAGGGTATAGGCTGGTTGGAAGCATCTCCCGGTATTGGTATGGAAGGTGACAAGGCAAGCAGTAACCCAGGCATAGGAACCGAAATCTTGGGATATGTATAGAGTATTTCCAACTGAGAGGAAATAACAGGGGCAACCGAAAATTCCGAGGGACAAAACCATGGTTTGGCAGGAGCAGAGAAGCAAACAACAGTAGAGCTCCCCAATACTGGGAAATCTTCATTGGAAGATAGTATTGTCAGTGAATCAGGAATAGACCTTGGGATTTTCATATCAGTATCTTGAGAAAAAGGCAGAGCCAGGGTAGTGGCGGGAGGGAAGTTAACATCAGAAGCTGAAGTCTGTACCTCAGTGACAGGCACCTTAGGAGTACAAGGAGTCTTTTCCGAAACTGTAATGGCCCTAACCACAGGGGTACCTAACCTGACAAAAACATGAATAGGTGTGTTTTCTAGTGCAAAATCTCTGATCACAGGACTCCTACCCGATAGTGAGGGTGTCTGGGTTTGATTAGAGAAAAAATCAGATGTATTGATAAGTGACTTAGAAACAATTACTGAGGTTCTAGATTTGCTGGACATGTGAGAAAAAATACCCTTTAAGAGAGGAGCTTTAATTTCTTCCCAGAGTAACCCCATGTTTGCTGGGACATATTTAGACACAGTACTGAGGGACTGGATTTCAGCAAAGGCAGGACAGCTAAATAGCTCAGATTTAAACCCCAGGATTTGTAAAATATGCATGATGGTCTCAGATAATACAAAGGGAGTGACCCCAGATATACTGATCTCTGGAGGATTAACCTTGAGAGAGAAATCAGGGAAACCCTCAGCCAGAATAACCATCGTAGGAAGAGATTCAGAATCTGAAGGAGAATCACTACCTCCCAAAGTCTCAAAACCAGTAAGACACAATTCAGAGAAAGGAGAAACAGTGTGTGGGTTTCTTACTAGTCTACATGAAAAAGCGTCACTTTTGGGCGAAAACCGTGCGTCAGCAAACATTCCTGGGAACACAATATGAACCCCAGGAGGGACATACAGACTACTGTATGCTTTTAACCCTAAGCTTAAAGAGGAGGAGAACTCAGACAGTACCCGGGGGTTAATTAAAACTGTACTGGTCTCTGAAGTAGGTATTTGGTAAGGAATGTCTGGGAAACCAGAAATTACTGCAGACTCCCTAATATGGGAACAATGCGCTGAAGCAGGGATCACCGCTATGTGGGCGACAGGCTGGTTCAGTGAAATACCCGGGAGAAGGAACTCTGCTACCAAGCTTAGGGAAAAACCTGACTCCTGAATAGATTTATCGGGAACCAGAACTTTAGCCGAAGTTTTCGGAGACGAAACTGCGGAAACTTGAGCTGAAGCAGGGGATTTATAGCAAAGAATATCTAGGGACTCCGTACGGTTATGGGAATCCCTCAATGCAACCTCTGCTGTCTGACTTGTGGACTCATTCTCTGAGGCTAAAACGAAGGCATTAACTTGGAGGCAGCAAGAATTTACAGGGGTTAATGCAGACAATGCCTGAGAGTAAAACATAGGTAATCTTCTCTCTGTATTAGGAGAGACCAGGAATCTCTCCTCTGAAGCTAGGGGCGTGACCTGGCCATACACTCAGGGCAAGGATCCGTGGTAGACCAGGGATACAGCCAAGCGGCAGCGAAGCTGGCGAGGGGAGGATCCTGTTCCTTTATGCAAATGTCCAATGTCATGGAAAGGATATGGAGTGTTTTTTGGGCATCAGCCAACATGAGGAGAGGGTCCTCTTTTGCTATATAAATGTCTAAAGACAAGGCCAGGGAAGAGAGTTCCTTTTGGGCGTCGTCCAATTCTAAAGGGTACACATTTTCCCAAGTTAAAGGGTAACCAGGAAAGCAAATACAAGCGGCCAGCAATTGTTTTAAGTCCCGGAGGCGGTAAACCTTCATCATGAGATCATTACGGCATTTGTTTTGCAAAGGGGTTAAACCTACAAACACAATCAGATCTTCAATCAGGGGTATTATCTCACATAGAAACTGGTATTCACACTGGGACTGGTTTACAGGCTGGGACAGGCTTTCAGACAGAAACTTACCAACCCTCACCACAGGGCGGTCCGAGTTTGTGTGGCCGAGCATACTGTCAGGGTTCTGCTCGCCACAAACCAGGGTCGGACCGCGAGGCTGAGGTGGGGTTGTAAAAGCACCGACCTTAGACCGCGCAGGCTGATCCGGATTGCGCAGTTCGTTGTCATACGTAGCAGGATCAGGAAAGGAGAAGACAGCGTCGTCGTTGTACAAGCCAGGGTCAGGACAGGAGATATCAGGATAAACATTGTTCAGGCAAGAGTTCGGCAACAGGTAGTCAGGAGAGCCCCGCTTCAGCTTAGGAGCGCAGGGTTGGCCTCTGCGCGAGCGACGACCATGGCCCATGGTACTGGTCACAGGAGATGGTAGGCAGACCAGAATAGCACACCGCTTTACTGCACGGGTGCACCAGTGCTACAGCGCAAGAGTCCTGAGCGGCTGGGGAATCCTCTGTAACAGCGCAGGAACCAGGACACGGCCTCTCTAGATTAGGGAAAGAGTAGGCCCCAGGAACCAGGAAGCTGAAGATCCACAGGGAAACCTCCGCTACAGTGCAGGAATCAGGAGACTGAAGGGCGCAGGGGATACCTTTGCCTCAGTGCAGGAAAGCAGGAAGCTGAAGACATAGGGGATACCTTTGCTTCAGCGCAGGAGAACAAGCGGGAGCTTGAAGGAAGCTGAAGGGCGCAGGGCGGAACCTCCGTATCAGCATAGGAGAACAAGCGGCTTGAAGGGAGCTGAAGGACGCAGGGCGGAACCTGGTATCAGCATAGGAGAACAAGCGGCTTGAAGGAAGCTGAAGGACGCAGGGCGGAACCTGGTATCAGCATAGGAGAACAAGCGAGGGCTTGTGGCAAAACAGTAGACATCCAGTTAGGACTATGCTCGGCAGGGAGCATTATGGGAAGACAGTACTTAAAGGCCAGCGGGCCAATCCCCGGAGGGGGGTGTGAAGGTACTGCTCCAATGAGTGAATGCAAGTCTAGATTGCAGTGATAGGCTGCACAGCTGCAATAGATACCAGAGGGAGTGTGTATTGCTTTGTTGAGTGAATCCAGGCTGCAGCAAACATCAGGAGAGGTGCTCCAGGACTGCACAGGTATGCAAGGTAAGGCAACCAGTAAACTGCGGAGCGGATTCCTTACAACAATACATACAAGACATGGCATGCAAAGTTAAAGATAATATATATTATAGGCGTATGTAACATTATGGTGGTGGAAGGGGGGCGGATGACACGGATGGTTTCTATGCTTCCTTCTAATGGCTAATCAATACATTTATATTTTTTATCATCAGCTTTTGCCCCCTAGCCCTGAAGATTTTTCTTTGCAGTGCACCGTTACTTTCAATACCAGCGTCTTTCAAAGTACTGTATTCCCAAAGTCTAGTTGTGTGAGGACTTCAGACATGGATGGCTCCTGACTTTGCTGCCTGTAATATCATGTCTGAGATTTGAGGTTGTTTTCCATTCGCCTCTCCAAGATGGTTGTCAACTGCAATTGACCTCACTCGCTCACACTGCAGAAACCTCTGCCATCTTGCTTCCTAGCAATTCCTGCCCTCACTTCCAAAACAGGATGTCGGCCTCAGGTTCAGATGGAAATTGCTCACACCTGTCATCTCCCTTTATAAGACTGTCATTCCGACTCACTCCTTGCCTGTGCAATGTTCTCCATACCTTGTTCCTGTTGGAATCCGTGTGTGCTGTTTTGCCTGCCTTTTGACTCCTCTGCCTCTCTTCAGCCCTGACCCCGGGACAGTGACCATGACCATTCTGCCTCACTACTGCCCCACTCTCGTAGCTGTGACCTCAACACAGCTGCAGCACCCTGGTCTGATCCCGGAACTAGACCCCGCGATTCTTACTCATTCAGAATCTAGATCCCAGGTGCGGGTCAGCCTATACTCCCCACTTCTGCCTAGCGGGTCTGTCTCCTGGACAGTAACAAGCAACGTACGCAAACGGAACAAGTTGATATCTTGGCTTCGCTCACTCATCCAAATAGTGGTGCACCCAGGAGACAATATTATAGCAGAACACAAAATAGGAAAGCTTTTGAAGAAAAAGCAGAAACCTTCACAAAGAGTGCACTCGGGGTAGAGTTTATAAAATTAACAAAATTGAAATGATGAAAACACACAATATACAAAAGAAAAGTGGTGCAAATAAAAACATTAAAACCCCACAGAAGTTGCTAAACTGACAACAAACACCAACAACTCATTATGTATGGGTAAGGGGGTGAAATAATGACATATTATATGAATATAAGCAGCACAGACCTCTAGAAAAGTCAAGTTAAATAAAGTATAATATGCTAAAGTGTGGTTAATGCAGCCTTAAAAAGATATTAATAGCGTAGATAATCTGGATATTTTATAGGAATCTACATTTAACCCACAAATACCCGGGCAATATTAGACATGACATATTATACAGGACATTGCCCAGACCGTACAAGTTAATATGAGCAAAACATATGCAGATAAAGTTGATGGTCAGAAAATATCAGGATAGTGTCCATCATCAAACACGGTAAATCCTCCCACGTTTTTCCAGCATCCTTTTTGCAAGTTATAATGAAAGACTCATACAGTACAACAATCAGGAATTAAACAGCGCCTTTTCCGAAAATCCTGACATTTTATGTACTCCCTGGTTTCAATGTGTTTATTTCCAGCCAATCAGCTTTCAGAACAGCTGAGACAGGGCAGGGGATTCGTTTGATTGAAGTAACAGCTCTGAGACAGGGCAGGGGATTGGTCAGGATGTATCAGCCACGGGTTGACTCCTCCCTCTCCCGAGCTGATTGAGATTTTCTGAGCCGATTCAGTTGAATTGGGGGAGGGGGGCGGGGTAGGGGGAGTCTGCAAAGAAGTAAGTGTGTTGTCTGCAGTTTCTTTGTGGCTGCAGTTTGTGTCAGTAGCAGTGTGTGTGTGCTGTGCTGTTGTGTTGTATATCTGTGTAGAGGTGCTGTGTGTGTGTGTGTCAGCAGCAGTGTTTATGGGTGTAGCGTGTGTGTAGCAGCAGTTTGTGTGTGTGTGTAGAGGTGCTGTGTTGTGTGTAGAGGTGTTGTGTATAGAGGTGCAGTGTTGTGTGTGTGTATGTTGTGTGTGTAGAGGTGCTGTGTTGTGTATAGAGGTACCGTGTTGTGTGTGTGTGGGGGGGGGGGGAGGGGTGTAGAGGTGCTGTGTTGTGCTGTGTTGTGTGTAGAGGTGGGGGGGAGGGGGGGGAGTGCAAAGTTTAGTAAGTGGCTGCATTTTTTATTGTGGCTGCAGTGTGAGTGTGTTGTGCTGTTGTATGTGTAGCAGCAGTTTGTGTGTGTGTAGAGCTGATGTGTGTGTGTACAGAGCTACTGTGTGTGTGTGTGTGTGTATAGAGCTCCAGTGTGTGTGTGTGTGTGTGTGTGTGTGTGTGTGTGTGTGTGTGTGTGTGTGTGTCAGTGTCAGCAGCAGTGTTTATGGGTGTAGCATGTGTGTGTAGCATCAGAGTTTGTGTGTGTAGAGCTGCAGTGTTGTGTATGTAGAGGTGCTGTGTTGTGAGTGTAGAGGAGGTGCTGTGTTGTGTGTCTAGAGCTCCAGTGTGTGTGTGTGTGTAGAGCTGCTGTGTGTGTAGAGGTGCGGTGCTGTGTGTGGTGTGCTGTTGTGTGTGTGTGTAACAGCAGTTTGTGTGTGTTGAGCTGCTGTGTGTGTCTGTAGAGGTGGTGTGTGTGTGTGTGTGTACACAGAGGGGGCGGCAGTGTGTGGATATAGATATCTGCAGTGTAAGCGTATATAGAGGTGGTTTCATGTATTTACCATTTTATTTTAATTTAAAAAATCTATTTAACTATACAAAAGTGTCTATTATTTATTAAATAAGTCTACATTTAGCCTATAATAGTAATAATCCCCTCAGAACAGGGTATTACTGGCCAATAATGCCCTGGCTGGGTTAAAGTCCCTCGGCTTCGCCTCGGGCCTTCAACTCTTCCAGCCAGGGCATTATTGGCCAGTAATGCCCTGTTCTGAGGGGATTATTACTTAATTAACGCATAAATAATAAGTGAAATAAAATGTGTGCTATGTCTTTGACCATTGTTGTCAATAGACTACTGTTAAATAATACCCCAGTGTTAACGCAATGCATTGCGTTAACGGGTGCAATAACGTCTCTTACATCTGTATGTGAGCCTGTTTGCACATTTGTTGATTTTTTTCCCCTGAAACCCCATGCCGAAAGTCTCTCTTCATCCTGTATATTGGGAACACTTCAGGTGTCTTACTGAAACATAATGACATTATGGTTGATCACGAAACCATGACGGTTACCTGTGAAGTTGAGTCACTTTACTCTGGTATTAATCATGACCAAGGTATGGCGGCTGTTGAGTACTTTGATATGCGTAATGATTCTAAATTTGCAAGAGTTTAAAATTGATTTGTTGTAGTTTACTTTAACACACAATTATTTTGCGTTTGATAAAAATGTGTATTTACACTGTATAGGAATAGGAAAATGTGCTCAATCTTATGTCAACCTCTTTATGGGTTGGTGGGAAGAGGGAGTTTTTGAAGGAACAATTCTGTTGCGTTTACTAAATCTGTTCTGTTATGGGTTAGATTTATAGGTGACGCACTGTTTTTGTGGAATGGTTCTGAGGGAAATTGTCATCTGCCTATCAAGTATCTCAATAATAATGGTTGTAAACATGAAACTCACCTCTAAAATATCTATGAGTTGTGACTCTTTTTTAGATTTGCGTATCACCATCTCATCTACTGGACACATTGAAAATGATCTTTATGGAAAGGGTACAGATACTAATAATATGTTACATTACTCAAGTCATCCACCATCCTTAACTGCTCCAATGATCACACTTATGTTGCAAGAGCCACTGAGCTGAAATCCATTTTTCAAGTAACGGGTTACAGTACAAAGAGCATTAGAGAAGATTTTATGAGGGCTAAGAATGCTCACCGTGACCAATGATTAATTCCAAAGATTAGAAAGAATTATGCATTAGGAACTGAAATATATAGGACTATTTATAACTCCCGTTGGGATGACATAAGAGCTATAAGCTTACTAAAGCACTGGCATATCTTGTTGCATGATGATATTCTGTATAAATGTTTGCAATCGACGGTCGATTTGACAGCTAAATGGCCAAGGCATTCACAAGATAATCCTGCCGATAGCCATTTTTTTGCCCCAAATTCGTGTTTTACGATAAATGACATAATATTAAGGGATTATTTTTGCCGTCGCTCTTGCAAAGCATGTGTATTTATGTCATCTTCTTAAGTCTTCTATGATAGTTAGAGACTTCCCTAATTGTGTTACAAAGGGAATAATGTATGCTCTCTTTTGTTCTTGCAGATTATTTTTGTGGCCATGACAACAAGAGAAATATGGTGTGGAATCATTGAGCATGTGTGTAATATTAAGAATGCGTGAATTATGTCTCTAAGGGAAAAAGACAAGTGTAGCTAGACATTTTCTAAAAATGCATAGACATTCCCCAAGTGGTTTAAAGGCATTTGGAATGGAGAGAATGTATTAGGAGTATTAGGAGTGGTAAATTGGGTAAACACTTATTACAAAGAGAAAGTTATTGGATTTATAATTTCAATTCAATTATCCCTTCTGGTTTGAATGAAGAGCTGAACTTCACTATTTTTTGTAATACAATATTTGTGTTATTAATTTGTTGATTTGTTTGCTTTTTACCCATTTTTGTGACATCATTACATAGGGTTGGGATGAAGGTTAAGACACGCCCCAAACAAAGCCATGTGAGGCCAAACACGTGGCAGGTATGTTTCCACGTTTGCTGACCATGGCGGCTGCCATTATACCTTATGCAGGACGATCGTGGAGAACCATCGTGAGAGAAAACTTTCAGGTTCACAAAGGTCCTTTCTTCAGGGAGATAAAAAAAATCTGCATCACCTACATACATTATATAGCAATATGTTCTCCATCCTGTATCCTACAAGGGAAGGTGGGGGGTGAGGAGGAAGGGGGAAAGGAAAAGGGTGAAGAAGGGGGAACGGAAGAGGGAAGGTGGGGGGAGGCGAGGAGGAAGGGGGAAAGGTAGGGGTGGGGAGGAAGGGGAAATGGAAGGGGGAAAGGAAGAGGGTGAAGGGGGAACGGAAGAGGGTGAGGAATGCGGAAAAGAAGAGGGTGTGGAAGCGGTGAGGAAGAGGGAAGTGGGGAGGGCTTGGGAGGAAGAGGGTGGGGAAGAGGGAAGGTGAGGGGGAGGAGGGAGAAGGTGAAGGAGAGAGGAATTGCTCCTTTAAAAAAAAAAAAAAAAAAAAATAGAGAAATGTATTCCTTTGTAGAAATGTCATATGAGACATAGGGGTCTATTCATAAAACTCCTTAAATATTATAAAAAAAAAAACTCGTTCCCAGCATTCAAAGCAGCAAAAATATGTCTGAACAATAACTTGCCATGAAAAAAAAAAGCTGTGTGTGCTGTGCACGTGCATAGTAGGTGAAACTTCTTTGACTTTTGTCACAGAAATTGTATTTGTATTGGTGATGTTTTAATTAAAAATCAAAATACAATTTCATTGACAAAACGCAAATAAATTTGACTTAGAACATGCGTACACATCCCTTGTATTTGCACTAAGCGTGAATTCCTCGTGTGTGTGTGTGTGTGCGTGACTGTGTGTGTGCGTGTGACTGTGTGTGTGTGCGTGTGACTGTGTGACTGTGCGTGTGACTGTGTGACTGTGCGACTGTGCGTGTTACTGTGTGACTGTGCGTGACAGTGCGTGTGCGCGTGACAGTGCACGGTGCACGTGACAGTGCGTGTGCGCGCGACTGACTGTGTGCGCGACGGACTGTGTGCGCGACTGACTGTGTGCGCGACTGACTGTGTGCGCGACTGACTGTGTGCGCGACTGACTGTGTGCGCGACTGACTGTGTGTGTGTGCGTGTGACTGTGCGTGACCATGTGCGTGTGTGTGTGACCGTGTGCGTGCGTGTGACCGTGTGACGTATGCGCAGCCCCCCTGCACCTCACACATCCCCCTAACCTATTCACAGTCAGTGTGTGTGTGTATGTGTCAGTCAGTGTGTGTGTGTGTGTGTGTCAGTCAGTGTGTGTGTATGTGTCAGTGTGTGTGCATGTGTGTCAGTCAGTGTGTGTGTATGTGTGTCAGTCAGTGTGTGTGTATGTGTGTCAGTCAGTGTGTGTGTGTATATATGTATGTGTGTGTGTCTGTCACTGTATGTGTGTCTCTCTTTCTGTGTCCTGCCCCCTCTCTCCTGACTCCCCCCCCCTCAAAGGCAGGCAGAGCTGCGGACCCGCGGCAGCTCTGCCTGAGACTCTCCTCCCCTCACACCCCCCCCCCTCACAGGCAGGCAGAGCTGCGGACCCGCGGCGGCTCTGCCTGAGACTCTCCTACTCCCCTCACCCCCCCCCCCCTCACAGACAGGCAGAGCTGCGGACCCGCGGCGGCTCTGCCTGAGACTCTCCTCCCCCCCCCCTCACAGACAGGCAGAGCTGCGGACCCGCGGCGGCTCTGCCTGAGACGCCTACTCCCCTCACAGACAGGCAGAGCTGCGGACCCGCGGCGGCTCTGCCTGAGACTCTCCTCCCCCCCCACCCCCCGGCGAGACGCGGCCGCACCGGGCAGATACCTTAATAAAGCCCCCCCCCCTCCGGAAGTGCTGCGTGGGCAGAGGCAGTGTCGGCGGGGAAGGGAGGCAGCGCGTCATCGTCAGCGGGAGCTGGCTTCGAGGGGAGCGCTGCAGCGATCCCCTTCTGATGGTGCTGTGGGGAACGCAGCTCACTCTACCCCCCCCCCCCCCGTTCCATGCCTCGGCCGAGGGAGGTCAGCAGGAGTGGCGGCAATTAAATTTTGAGGGCTACCCTCCATGATCCCTGGGCTCCTCTCCTCGACCCCGGCGGCGCTCAGTCAGCGGGACGCAGGAAAGCGGAGGTAGGGAGGAGAGAGGCTGCGCGGCATGGCAGCGGCCGTTAGGAGCGGCGGCTATCGCCGCCGCATATGTCACGGTGTGTGGGGGGTGTGGAGCTCAGGGGGGGTGGGGGGGTGGGGGTGATTAGGACCGGCGCCGGCGGCTATCGCCGCCGCCGCATCTGATTTGTGGAGCGGGTGTGATGTCAGTGTTGGGGTCGGGCTGAGCCAGAACACAGCCCGGCCTCAACTGCCAGCACTGACGTCACATCCGTTTCATTTCTGTCTCCACAATTCTTTTTTGCCCCATCACGAATGAGGTGCCACTAAGGAAGTTTCACTTCAAAAAGAATTTACGAAGAGTAAATCACAGAACTAGTGCAAAATAACACCATACACATAACTAGCAAAAGTAGATAATAATGAGACAATACTTATCAGCAAACAGGATAATGTGTAGTTCACTGAATGAGGAGAGCAAAAATCAAAAGGAGATCTGGGAGAGACTATGTAAACCAAGGGACCAAAAGGGACGAGTGCAAAAAAAAAAACAGTGAGAGGAGAAAAAGGGGACGAGCAAGGACAAAAACATTATTAAACAGGGGGGGGGGGGATTAACCCCTTCTTCAGGCCCATTCACACAGGACAAGTGCCAGTGGTACTTCCCTAAAAACTCATCAACAAGTATACTATGCTCCCACAGTGTATTTCAGGTCCAAAATCACAGTTTCTCAGTCACAGAAATCTCCAACGAAAGGTGGTTCAAGTGAAAATCCACTCTGATTTTCAATTGAAAATGTACTGCCTCTCCATGCAATAAATATTCACTGCTCTGCCTCCACTGAAACAGTGACACACAAGAGACTCCTTCACCACAACATGGGCTCCTCTATTGCTGTTGCAAGAGGGCTGAGCAATGTAAACAAGCAATGGCCTCAGATTAGAAGAAACGTCATATCCAGCACGATCATTTGCAGGAAGAGAGTTAAAACTGTTTGTCTCACATTGTATCCCTGTGCGGATAGTAACCACCTCTGCATAGAAAGCTTTACAGTAAGGGTCAGATGCTCAGCTTGGCTTTACTTGTGCATGGCCAAGTATACTAAACAATTATGTTTGAGCATCCTCTATAGAAACTTTCAGCACGCAAACAGAATAAGTAAAACAAACCATTGAAATTATAATAATTAGGAAATAATGAATGCATGGTAAAGAAGACTTGATGGAAAGGGGGACAGAGGTTTTTTTTTTAACCATTCATTCTTGCGCAGTACATTGCAAAGGCCCAGTACCCAATACCACAAGTGAAAGTGCCCACCCTTACTCTCCAGGGCTGATAACATACGTCACTATACAATCCTCCAGCAATTTTCCATTATAGAGAAGACTTGCCGTCAAATGATTGTTGAGGAGTTTCTTAAAGCAGCAGGAAAGGCTGTGAACATGTGAAATGTACTAACTGTGCTGTTAGGTAAAAGAGTTAGACAAAAAAAGACACCTTACAGCCCGTTTACTTGAACAGGTTGTAAATGTGACTTCCCATGCAGGTGTTTTATAGCAATAATGGCTCTGGGTACCATCTGAGAAAGAAAAGGTGTACCTGGTTATGGCAAACAGGTTGAAACATAGGCAGTGCATTGACCCGGAGCAGTTCAAAATTCTTACATACCCTGTGAAACCCAATTCACCCAGTACAATATTATACAGAGGTCGAACTTGATGTACATATGTCTTTTCAATCTAAACTAATATGTACTATCTTTGTCACTGCAAGAGAGACAACATATTGCAAAACAAAGATCATTTTTCACAGTTTGTCATTCTTTTTTTCCAGGTTATCACCCTAGTTTCTCTTCCAGCAGCTTCTCCAGTTTAGGAAAAATGTGATGTGTTTGCTCCTAGTCAGTTTTGGGACCAGACATGGTTGTCGGCTATAGCAATGTTATGATGCTCAATGTAATCCAACAACTATTTAGATTTTCTGTAAACTGGTATATTATAATTTATATTATAATTTCCCAAACCAGTGGGACCCCAGGATATACTCAAGGAGACAGGTACACTGTTTTAATATGTCCGACACTACGTTTTCTAAGAGATGACATCTGGAATTACTGCAACTTTATTTAGACTCCAATACATGATGCTAAGCAG
The DNA here is from genome assembly GCF_040206685.1 of Ascaphus truei. Lineage (NCBI taxonomy): Eukaryota > Metazoa > Chordata > Amphibia > Anura > Ascaphidae > Ascaphus > Ascaphus truei. Next base: position 331,310,328 of record NC_134483.1, read on the forward strand.
GACTGCACCTGTAAGGTATTACATTAATAATAATAATCTGGTTGCACGCAGAGGTCAAAGTGTGATGTTACTAGCTGGTTTGGGTTACCATTGCATTTTTATTTACAACCCAGAGTACCACTACTTATATATTAAAACACTTACAGTTTCAATATCTTTTAAAGGAGACCTAGCCTTGTTTGAGGAACCCTCTGTCCCTTTTGGTTCCTTAAGCATAAATATTGTATTCATCTTTCTAAAATATGGTCCAAATAGCTTTTCCACAATGTTTAATAAATTCAGCCTGTTATGCCTTTACCGCTACGTTTTTTTCAGGCCACGTCGACTACCCATTGTGCCCTGTGGTAATAAGAAGCAGGAATGGATTACGACCCACATACCTGCAGACATCACAACACTGTGCACATATGTCATACGTCTGAGCGGATCATGAAGGGCAGTTGTGCAGAATTAAAGTATTAATGCTCTAACATCTCTAAAAGCTCCAGTGAAATGACCTCATTTGCTTGGCAGGGCGCTCCCCGGCTAGCAGACGAAAGAAACAGTATTTTATCATCTGTAAGCAGTAGAACACCATATTTGGTCGCTTATACCCTGCTTCACTGTGCTTCTATCAGCTGGCATGCACCAAGTAGATTATTTTAACATTTCAAAAGGATTAAAAGAAGAAGAAAAAAAAAAAGTTTGAATTCATGAGATTACTGGCTGGGCATTCGACTCCATCCAAAATGTCACTGCGATAAGATTTAGGTCAGTAATCATGAAAGCGAGATGAAGGGTTTCGTGCCCGATCTGGCATTCACGTCAATGACTGCGTGGTCGGCACCGATACCCCGCATGGCGCTTTGAGGACTCCCAGCCTTAGTCTGAACTGGCAAGTTTCCCCTATTTTTATATCTCAAAAAATGGCTATTATAGCACTGATCTGGCAGCGCATGAATCATTTATAATTAGCGGTGCTTGATGCAATAGTCTCCAGGTTAAAATTCATGGGCAGTTTCCTTGAACGCAGCTCAGACGTGTAGTTTATTCTAAAGTAGCCATACTTTCTGCTCAACCCAGGAATGGTTTTTCTTCGTGGTGCATTTTCAAACTGCTAGATCAGCACTCTTAAAGCAGACATATCTCCCCATAAGCCTCTCTTTAACCAAACCAGAGAGCCTCCCCGTGTAGAAATGCAGCAGTTACACACAAGGCCATCAGAAGGGGTCATTTGCCCATTTCCAAGATGGCCACAGCAAATTGTCCTGCTAGCAGGCCGATTAGAAAAGCAAATTCATAGGTCACCTTATTGGATGGATTTCAAGAATCTTCCGGTTGATAGCCATTTTGAGGAGGACAAAGTTCAGGAGGCAAAAGGGTCATCATGGCATGCCAATACAGCTGCCACACAGTTACCAGTAATAAAAACAGCTTCAAACACTCAATCATACATAATTAGACGGTATCCGAGAGAAACGTACGAACTAAATAGAACCGTGTTTGGAAACTAAAACTGGGTTTAGAATTAATAATCATAATATTTGTATTGGGCATAGTGCTGGCAGAGTAAATATTATAGTGCTTCCAATGACCAGGCTAAAAGTGATGAGCTCTAAAGACTGAAACAGCTGTCTTTGCCTACGTCTGACCCCATGACATCACAGCCATGACAAGAAGTTCTCCTCCACAGCCACTCTCTGTTCAGTGGCACTGTTGATGAATGCCTTGAAAGCAGCAATTTATCTTTTTCATATAATGGACTGGGGTTCCCCTGAAGCGGAGCTGTGCTATTTTGAGCTTTCGGAATCCCCCTTTTCCTAAGTGTAGCCAGGTCCCTCTCTTACCTCTGGGCTGCGCGAGGGGGACGGCTATAGGGAGGTTCCGGTGTGGGTGCTGGTTGTAGGGAGCAGGTGAGCGGGTCGCCGATGTTCTGGCAAGGACGCCGCCATCTTCTTTGGTGCCGCGCATGCGTAATACCAGTTTGCGCATGCGCAGTAGACTGTAAGTGCGGTGGCCATCTTGCTTCACTCCGCGCATGCGCAGCGGGCTCCCAGCGGTGGCAATTACACCCAAAAAGCTCTGCAGGGGAACTACAAATCCAGCAGCCCCAGGGACTGCACAACACATGGGCAAGCACAGCCAATAGGGCTGCATGGATCTCGGCAGGCAGAAGATACATTTGGCGCACACAGGACACCATGCCAGTCGGAAGAGGGAGGTGGATCAAGCAGGTAGTGTCTCAGAGCCAGTGGCTCTGAGACTAGGCCTAGTATTTCCCCTTAGGTCCCGACTCACAGTAGCTTGTGGTTGCTGCATTGAAGACATCTTAGATAGGGACACTTCCCCATTTACTGTCTAGTGTCAGGGACACAGTGAAAACGCAGCACGGTGATTGCGGCCTGTGGTCTGGGACCAGACCACCTCTGTTGTAAGACACCCTGTATGGAGATATTATCCATGCCAGAATTCATCCCACGCGGAGGCGGACGCTATCACGGATGACGACAACGTTGGATCAGACGGATCCCCTTTGTTAATCTGCATTACCAGGGTGCTGGAGCCCCAGGCAGGTACCCAACTAAGTGAACCAACATTTCACGGGATAGCGCTATCTCCTATACTTTTGGGTGGGCTCTGACATTGGGGGGAAAGGACATCAGTGTATTGGTGCCAAGCACCCTATGTATTACTGGTATTGTTCCTGTAAGGGGCTTATCCCACCACATTGGAATCCCGCACAGGTGGAGGCGCTGCACCAAGACGAACCAGAATCACCCCAGGCTCCTAGTGGCGGAGGCTCAGGCCTCCTGGTTGCCAAACAGGTAATAGCAGCATTGGTATTCCTTCCCTGGTACGGGGGAACAAGGGCTACATCAGATACGTTTACATTTTGTGTTCCAGGGAAATTAGGTTTTGATGGATTCTGGCAATGAACAACAAATATGGGCATGGAGTCCACAATGCAAAGTCCAATGTCCAGATGAAGTTGCGATTTTCTATTGGCCACAGAATCAAGGCAGACCCCAGTGGCCATATTGTTCTACTGGACAAGTATTATTGCCTGAAAGATTGAGGTGAAATATTTATTAAACTGGTAGTGCCAAATCGGGACACTGACGCACTGACACTTCTACTGAGTTCAAGTGCTCTGATCGGTACGATCGCAGTTTAATTATTAACCTCCTTAAATACGAATTTGCCAGCTACCAGGGGAAGGGGACCCCAGAGATGGGAGTGTTGAGTTTGGGCTGTGTGCAACCCCCCGATCATTTATGGTGAAAATAAGAAATTGTCCATGAAACGCAAACACAATGGAGTGCTGCTTTTAAAACTTCACGAATAAACAGGGTTTTAAAAAAAATACTATTTTCACCTGTAATAAACTATAGCTAAAATGGCAATTTAGAAGGGCAGAACCAACAAATATACAAAAAGATATTATATCAATGTGTTTTTAGAATAAGAATACTTTCTAACCTTAGAGGCAATCCAAGCGGACCTTAAAACCCCCCATTTTTTATGCATGCAGCCGTTGATTCCCTTTATTGAAAACTAGTTACCTAAATTAACGGGAGATTCGTTCTCCCATGATCGATCAGGAAAGATCCTGCTTCCCAGGGTTCACTAAATGGCCGCCTTTCTGTTTAAATCAATCCTGCTCTCAGTGAACAGTAACTCTGCAACAAATTATCACAAACAGGAAAGTGTGACAAATACCTTGCACTGCTGGGGAGGTAGGCTAAAATCTCCTATAGAAATCAAAGAATGCTCAGTATATTAAAACTCATTCAGAATGGCATTAGGAGTTGAATTTAAAAAAAATGTAGTAAATATTATCTACTACAACAAAACTGATTTATTAAAAAAACAAAAAAAAATGTCAAATATTACATGGCTTTAATTTTAGGTGGAATTTACAAAACAAGGTAAATGACGGGTTCCATTAATTTATTTTACTAATACCCTCTATTTCAGGATTCAAAGTGTGTGGGTTTTGTTAGTTGAAAAAAATAAATGTAATTTGATCTTCATTTTGTAAGGCCCATGAAATGCATGTAACCATGCGGGAGAGGAATGTATTAAAATAAACGTTTCAGCCAAGTTTACCAACCTTAAACAAACTATTGATTTTTAGTTAAACCAAATCAATTATAATAAGTAATAATTTTGCTTTAAATACTTAAACTTGAAGTTGCAAATATTGGATTAAAAAAAACTACGTTCAAACTTTTAGTAGTAAATCTAAGAAAATCATAAACATTAGGATCAAAACCCTGCAGTAAATCCAAAACAAATCCACAGCGAAAGCAGCTGAGGAATTGGGTATGCTAAGGACGACAGAAATGTCTATGGCTGACCAAAGATTGTCCTTTGCTTCCACATTCTCCACAGTCTCCCAATTCGTCCCTACTCTTGCAAAGTACTGATGAGTTATTACAGCTGGTAAATATACGCCTGTGATTATTTCTAATCCCACTGAGGTAGTACATATATATATCTTTAAAGCTTGCACAAATAAAAGCATTTTGTTAGCCACAGAACTGTATAATCTATTCATTCTTTATTTTACACCAATAGGGACCACATAGTATCCACACACACTTTTAGTTATGCTACTAACTCTCACATTTCCACACCCACCCACACCATTTATATCCACTCCCACTCCACACACACCTTTTGTAAAGCACTGTAGATACTGTGGGCTCTCCATTCATTTTTATTCACACTGATACACATAAACACTCTTTCATCACTTGCTTTCAGGAACCTTTTGACACCTCCAGCCATAAAACACATCCACACCGGGGGAAGGACCAGCACAGATAACATTCCAATAGACACTGTTTATAGTATAGCTTTTGCATGCTTCATTCATTGTAACATCGCCGGAAGAAGAGATCAGTGTATCTCGAAAGCTCGCACAAATAAAAGCATTTCGTTAGCCACAGAACGGTATCATCTATTTATTTTTTGATTCTTAATTTTATATATATATATATATATATATATATACACACACACACACACACACACACACACACACACACACACACACACACACACACACACACACACACACACACACACACACACGAAACACTTCCCCCCCCCACCCCCCCTGGGAGATCCATTGCTGTTACTGCACACACACACACACACACACACACACACGAAACACTTCCCCCCCCCCCACCCCCCCTGGGAGATCCATTGCTGTTACTGTTACTAATATTAGTGTGGTGCTGAGGCATACCTGCTGGTTTAGGAGAGCTGAGTAGCCGTGATGGTAAGGGGCAACAGGACAGGCTTTTGGGGTTCTCTGGTTCTGTATCGTCAGTGCTTCAGCACCTCCAGCTGTGATGGGCTCCTGGGCTGCAGGACGTTAGTTCCCACCATAACACTCCTTACCCCTCCTGCCCAGGAACTGACACCCAGCCAGAGGTATAGTGAACAGAAATATTTATTGGACATACTGCAGCAGTTCTTCACTCAGCATAGATGTTGATGCCCAAAGTCCCAGGACTTCTGGATGGTGCTTACCCCGATAGTATGGGGCCTAGAGTCTTGATGGTCCTTATGCTCTTCGGCCTGGGGTGGGCCAGCTCACCCGGCAGGTTCGCCCTTATTGGCTGAACCGCTGGGGGGCGTGCCTTATCGCTCGTCGCGAGTCCTGCTCTCAATTCTATTGAGAGCATTAGCAACTCTCGCCCCAGTGCTGCGGCCCCCTCGCAGCGGGCCCGGCGCCATTGAGGGGAGGGCTCTCGTTCGTGCAGCGTCCGCCACAGCGGATGCTGTAGTAGGCAGCGGGGGCAAGGCCTTTGTGTCCTTTTGATTACATACAGTACTTCCATGGCTGCTAAAATGCAGTGAAAGATATAACCAAGTTGGTACAGTATAATGTCCTCAGTGTAAATAATGTACAGTAATGGTAAAGAAGAACAACACAGCCCAAAGAATTGGCAAATAACGCTCGTTCAAATGTTTTTTTTTTTTGTTGTTGTATGCAAATTTCTTTAAAATGCTTTGTTGCTAACAGGTTTAAACAATTTACTACTGTACACAGTCTCTGCAAGCTCAGAGCTCAAACCCACCACACCATACATATTTTGTGTCAAATAGAGGGATACTCAGATTGTGACCATATATTTTTGACTTTTGTTACTGTATATCAGTTTATTACTGGTAAGAATTTCTACTCAGTGCATAAGGATTTCCAGGCCCTTGCAGCTGTAACCTTGGCCAGGTCCGAAACTTTCGTTGCTCGAATTACATTGGCTGCCTGATGTTTCAATAAATTAATATTATTATCATTTGGAGAGTGCTGCTGACTTCTTGTTGCTGTATGTATGTGTATATATATATATATATATATATATATATATATATAGCAACTGTAAATATTACTGTATGTTCATTTGCATGTCTTAGACAGGTCTGCAACCCCGCCTTTCCCCATTGTCACCCAGCATACAGCGCTTCCACTGCAGCAAGGGATTCTGGGAAATGACATGCAAATGAGCACTCAGTGCCACCTTTTGTCTCAAGCTCGTATTACACAAGCCAATCCTCAAGCCACTGCATGCTGTTTTAAACACAGCTTTTAAACAGAGGCTGGCATGAGATGCAAAGCCATTAGACCTACTCACATACATGTTTCAACCTTGATGGGTATCATCAGTGTGAGGCTGGTCTTAATGGCTTGCAGGTTTGAAACTAGACTAGGTAATCACCACTGTCATTAAGGTTATGGTGGGTAAAAAAGGTGACAAAACCCCTCCACAGTAAAGCATAAAGCAACTGTAAATATTACTGTATGTTCATTTGCATGTCTTAGACAGGTCTGCAACCCTGTCTTTCCCCATTGTCACCCAGCATACAGCGCTTCCACTGCAGCAAGGGATTCTGGGAAATGACATGCAAATGAGCACTCAGTGCCACCTTTTGTCTCAAGCTCGTATTACACAAGCCAATCCTCAAGCCACTGCATGCTGTTTTAAACACAGCTTTTAAACAGAGGCTGGGATGAGATGCAAAGCCATTAGACCTACTCACATACATGTTTCAACCTTGATGGGTATCATCAGTGTGAGGTTGGTCTTAATGGCTTGCAGGTTTGAGACTAGACTAGGTAATCACCACTGTCATTAAGGTTATGGTGGGTAAAAAAAGTGACAAAAACCCTCCACAGTAAAGCATAAAGCAACTGTAAATATTACTGTATGTTCATTTGCTTGTCTTATATATACAGTGTTCGACAAACCTATACATTTGCACGCACAGGGCGAGTGGATTTAACATCGTGGCGAGCTCCTATTGGCCCAAGCAGCACACGTGTGGTACTAGGTGGCGAGTGGATTTTTTTGTTTGGCGAGTAGATTTTTTGGTGATTTGTCGACCACTATATATATATATATTATATATATATATACACAGGGCTCGACAAATGCTGTCGCCCGGGGCGATTGCATTTTGTCCGCTGTCGACTGCTTACCTGTGGCGGTGTCCCCCGGCGTCTCCCCCGTATTGATCTTTACAATCATGTTTTTCTCCTGCAGCACTATTCAAAATGGCCGCTAAAAAGTAACGTTTCAAGGCCCCCTAGCCATGGAAAGCCTGAGGAAGGGGCCAAAGGGACTTGAAACGTTGCTTTTTAGATGTGTGTGTCTGCCTACTCACTTGTGTATTGTATTTTCAATTTTTGCACATTAAAGTAACTCCTTTTTTTTTGCTGAAATCACTAGGAGCACGTGAGTTTCCTATTTTCCTACTGTACATCCTGAGCACTGATCCTATAGTGTAATATAGAAGAGCAAGAATACAGTACATTATTGCTGTTGAGGTTGCAGATCTAAACATTTAAGAATGTAATGTAAATGGAGCTCTATCAAATCTCAACTAAACCATTTCTGAGTCACACGGCTGCTTTCTTTACTTTACATTAGCTTGTAAAGATTAGAGGGGGGGGGGGTTGCCTTCAAAGCAGTTTTGACTCAACTTTATGTGCACTGTGTCTAAAGCTGATTTATGAAAAGTTAATATCAGTTATTTGCCTCTGCTTCTAGTATCCATTTGCACTTATTGTAACTCGCCATTAACAACAGACCGCAGTGATAAACAGAAGCGAGGCTCTGTGTTAATGTAAAGGGGAGGTCAAAGTATAGTATATAAATATGATGAGAAAAGACAGGTACTGCATGTAACGTTTGTAAAAACATTCCTTAGAATCACATCCATTTACTGTTCAGCCCTAGCTCTGGCAGAGACGAGGAATGTTTCAGAACAATCAGATAAGTGCAGTTACAAAGTATGCTCCCAGTATGCTCCGCTTGCTATCTCAACAGGACGCTCCCCATTAGGAAAAGGCCTAAGCAGTTTCAGCAGGGGTGGGCAACTCCAGTCCTCAACGGCCACCAACAGGTCAGGTTTTCAGGATATCCCTACTTCAGCACAGGACTGATTGAGCCACTGGTGCTGAATCAGGAATATCCTTAAAACCTGGCCTTTTGGTGGCTGTTAGGACTGGAGTTGCCCACCAATGAGTTAGAGCAGGGGCGCGCAAACTTATTTTGCTGCGCCCCCCACTGCCTTGCTCTCTCCGTTCCTGCGCCCCACCCCTTACCTCACGTGATCAGCGGCGACATTTGATGCCGCGTTACCACGGCAACCATGACGTCACATGACCCCACGGCATCATTTGACGCCGCGTTGCCATGGTCACGCGTCTCGGAGCCGGCTGAACCTCGGTAAGTAGAGGTTGCAGAGGCCTCGCGCGGTCCCCCGGCATTTAATTTAAATGCCTCAGGGAAGAGCACGAGATCTGTGCAACCGCCCGCACCCCCCCTAAAAAGTCTCGCGCCCCCCAGTTTGCGCACCGCTGAGTAAGAGCCAAGAATGTAGCCAATTTCTGAAATAATAATAGGATTATCTGAACTGACTAAATAGACTAAACTGACGTTTTAAAGCAGCAGTCTCACTTGAAAGCACCGTGGCCCTCCTTTTTTGTATATACTGTAGATAGGAAGCAGAGGGTTCTCGGAGTTAAACCTCGTTCATTTTAGTTGTGGGGTCCCCCTGTTAGCCGAGATACTTACAGTACCGTGAAAGGTGATGTCGGTAGCATCCCCTCCACGGGAAACAAAATGTTGTTTAAATCTCCCGGGTCACATGAGCCAATAGGAAGCAGCTACTGATGACGCCATGGCTTCCTATTGGCCCACGTAACACGGAAGATTTAAACGCTATTTCGTTTACTCTGGAGGGGATGTAACCGACGTTAACTTTCCCGGTAAGTGTCTTTGGAACTCCACAGCTGACATGAACGGTGCTCAGAGACCCCCTGCTTCCTAGCTATGGAAACCAAAACAAAAAAGGGGGGTCCAAAATAAAAACCGGGCAGGCAGAACTTCTCTTATAAGAGAAGCCCAAAAGCTGTTTTAATTTTGAAAACCTGATGCTTCATTCAAGAGTTTGACATATTAAGTGTTTGGGAAATTAAAATGGAGCTCTCCCCAGAGCCCGGTGCAGTCTCAAAGTTACCACAGTAACCACAGAAGCTAGCGATGAAGAAATCCTGCCTTGCATCAATATTTCACCAAGACAGGAAACAAGTGGGCGATAGCACAAGGAGTTGCGATTAAAAGGGAAGAAGATATACACAAAAAATTGTTTTCTTGAAGTTGTCCAAAAAGATTTTAAAAAATACCCATTCTAGAACTAGAAGAAGCGTAAAAAAACAAAAAACTATTTTTTTTACAGTATAATACTTCAAAAAGATGCCACATCTGCAGATTGGTTGTAAACATGTGTTAATTATTGATAAATGTTGCTCCAAACTCAGTCCCCAGTTTTAATAACCCATGTGTATTATCACTGAGACCAGCAGTAATGCAGATACCTATTGAATAATTTACATTTATTTCATAGAGCCCCTTTCTCCCAATGGGACTAAAAGCGCGTCACAATTACAGTATAGTGCACGGTACACAGCACATAGGTGTTGCAGACACAGTCCTGATGAGCTTACAATCTATGTTTTTGGTGCCTGAGGCACAGGGAGATAAAGTGACTCGCCCAAGGTCACAAGGAGCTGACACTGGAAATTGAACCAGGCTCCCCTGATTCAAACGCGGTGACATTGTTTACAGTCAGTGTCTTTGCTCACTGAGCCGCTCCTTCTCCCTATTTACCTGGTCTGCCTCCGAAGTGACAGATGTGCTGATGGAAAAAAACATGCACAGGAAGGAAAGAAAAAAAAATATTTGGCTGCCTGCTATTATTTGGGGTTTAAATAGAAGATAAAATTGAGCTATTTTGAGGTCAACATTTAGCTTCACTAGGATTAACAGAATAAAAACAAGGAGTAATAATAAGAAACAAAATCAAAAAAATCTTTCATTACATATTTTAAGGAAAATCGAGCAAAAGAAAATACACCCATTTTCTACTTTACAGATACAAATACAAAAAATGTCCCCGGCGCAAAGTGTGGTGATGATAATTACAGTACCATATCGAAAGACAGTCCTGTTTGAAAAGTCAGTCCTGGTAGTAGAATGATTCATCAACAATGTGAGGTAGATTTTCCTCTAGGCGTGTTCCCTTATGTTGTCTGCAATGACAGATAAAGAAAACACACCATTGCGCAGTATACAGACTCAATTGCCCCAACCTGAAGAGGAAAATCCCTACTTACAGGATATTTTCTTGTTCATTCGGGGGAGAGAATCTGTTCTTTGGCTCTTTTCCTCCACCTTGATCTCCACGGGCCCCTCGTGGTTCCTAAGGTGGCTCTCTTCAACTCGGTCTGCATCGTCCCAGGAGCAGCATACACCGCAACAGCCGTGGTTGGAGAAAATTGAAAGACAGCCTACTGTACTCCGCAAATTTTATTTAACAATGTTAAAAAGCAGCGATGTTACACTCACATTTTGCGAGGGCAAACATGCCGCTCAAGAATGCCGTCCGCAGCCTGTGTCCACTCGATGGTGTGTTGTTCACGACGTCGCGCGCCAACCGATGACGTCAGCGGCGTAGCGCCCGAAGTTCTCCCCACACCACGAGATGCAACGCAGGTGACAGCTTACAACGTGCACTGTACTAGGCTCCTCCTCTCTACGCGTTTCGTGACGCTACGTCACTTCCTCAGGAGTACACTAGGCTGTCTTTCAATTTTCTCCAACCACGGCTGTTGCGGTGTATGCTGCTACTGGGACGACGCAGACCGAGTTGAAGAGAGCCACCTTAGGAACCAGGAGGGGCCCGTGGAGATCAAGGTGGAGGAAGAGAGCCAAAGAACAGATTCTCTCCCCCGAATGAACAAGAAAATATCCTGCAAGTAGGGATTTTCCTCTTCAGGTTGGGGCAATTGAGTCTGTATACTGCGCAATGGTGTGTTTTCTTTATCTGTTATTGCAGACAACATAAGGGAACACGCCTAGAGGAAAATCTACCTCACATTGTTGATGAATCATTCTACTACCAGGACTGACTTTTCAAACAGGACTGTCTTTCGATATGGTACTGTAATTATCATCACCACACTTTGCGCCGGGGACATTTTTTGTATTTGTATCTGTATGGTATTGGATTTGAACAATCCATTGTTTATTGCCCCCTTGGCTGCATATGTAATCACATTGTAATCACTCAATTGTTGTTATCACACCAATTAGTCTATCACTTGGATCAAGCGCTGGTAGAGAGTTTTTTTTAGTTAGATTTGTATTCACATTTTCTACTTTGCTTAAGTACTTTCATTGAAACTACAAATCAATGCAGATCAAAGGCTCACAAAGCCCTAGTAAAAGTTCCATCAAACGATACATGTTAAGTAAAAAAAATTGCTCACTCTGTCCTCTTGAAAACTCGTATGAGATTGTGGTTGACGCAAGGAAACCACCTGCAAGCAATTGTGGGTAGGATATGTGTGGGCTTTGTGGGCAAAACAAATGTCATTACGGTCTTCCAGGGAAGTAAGCGAATGTTTGTAACGCCGGATTCTGGAAACAGTTGAAACCGTGACTATGGAAGTTTCCAAGACACGAAGTGTTGCCAGAGAAAAAGGTTACCTGACCACAGGAACCCATCTATAAAGTGAATGAAATTCAATAAAATACCATTTGAAATCTATCTTTGCATTGGGTTTACAGGGACGGACACACACGCACACACTTGAGAAACTTTAAACTTAAAAATGATGCCCACCCTGCCGGCGGCTCTGTTTGTCATAGTGTGTGTGTGTGTGTGTGTCAGTGTGTATCTGTGACAGAGTCTGAACTCACTCACACTGACACACACTCACTCTCTCACACTGACACACACTCACTCTCTCACACTGACACTTGCAAGCACACTTACGCATAGACACAGCACACAGAAATCTCCCCCCTCCCCCGATATTGACCCCATGAGAGCAGGGCAGGCAGAGTTCTGGAGGTCTCCCCAGCTTCCGTGCGCCTCTGATCTCCCTTCCCCCCCCCCGCACTTCACACTGAGTAGTGTAGTGCCGACTGACCTGTCAATCACCGTCATGGTAAAGTGTCTACACCAGTGCCAGTCATAAAATTTGTGTGGTACTGTACTTGCACACAAATTTTATGGCTGGCACTGCTGTGGACTCTTTACCATCATCTGCGGTATATTTCTTACTGCCCGATAAAGCGTGGGATACCACGGGAAACGCGTCAGAGTGTTCTTTTTGGCTGTTACTATGCCCTAAAATAAATTGCAGTAGGTAACAGAAAATTGCCTCTCCACTCTCCAGCAACGAACTGGCTATAAGTACAGAGGACTGCCGTCAATCCAGTATCAGCCCTTTGAGAAAGTCGCCCGTTGGTGATGAAATGCATCAGGGACTCTGATAGCGCAATTACGTCATTACGACGCTGGTCATCGCACCAGGCCGCATCAAGCGTGGGATACATACGGCGGCCATTCAGAGTGGAGAGGCGATTTTCTGATACCTCGTGGACTTTATCTAGTCGGCAAACATCACCCCTGGTATCCGGTGAGCTACGATTTCTTCACGCAGCCCTGAGGGAGTCTATACGTGCGGACGTTTGCAGCAAAGATAACGGATGGTGGTGATATTATCACAAATTGCCTAAATATCATTTTATTCTTGTGAGTGCGTTTCTTTCCCCCCTCCCCCCTTCCCTTCCACTTTTAATATTAAATACACCATTTTATGCTATGGGGCGTGCGCTCTCTCTCTTTTTTTGTTTTATATATATATATATATATATATATATATATATATATATATACAGTGTTCGACAAACCTATACATTTGCTCGCCCCGGGCGAGTGGATTTAACCCCCGGGAGTAAATATTGGCCCAAGCAGCACACGTTTGGTACTAGGTGGCGAGTAGATTTTTTTGTGTGGCGAGTAGATTTTTTGGTGATTTGTCAACCACTGTATATATATATATATAAAAGTATATTTTGGCCATATGGTTGTATACAATATTTTAAAATATGTTTTTTAACGTATTTAAGATAAGTATGAGCCTCATAGCTTCCTGTAAAATATTATTTATCATATATTGTGGTAGTCTTGTACTGCACTTGTTGTTAGGAAACAACAATTGAAAAGCCTCTATTTGCACCTTAAATTATGTTGAGTAGTAAAAATTATTAAAAACGTGTAACGTAACATTGGTTCATTTTGACAACTCAGATTTTCAGATTTGTAGCTGACAAATATATACTTTTTACATTTTCTCCCTGTAAAACACTTAACTCAGTGCAAATAAATGGAGAATGAATAAATGTTCCCTTTATCCCCCTAAATGTGTAAACGTCGGTCACTATTGTGCACCAGCACCTTTGTTCATTATGCCAAATATGATATTGTATTTCTGGTATATTTCCTGTCGATTTATGCATGTTTTTCCGCATATACAGGATTACTTTGCATTCTTTTGATACTATACCCAGTATAAATAAGTAGGAAACTGTGAAGCCAAAGGGTTTAAAAACAGTATGTTTGTTTAGTGACGACAATACACCATGTTTGTTACACAGTGGCTGTTTAGTTGTACCTGGCATCATTTATAAATGATTGACACGAGTTACCATTAAATGCGGAGTTTGCATGGCTTATATTAAAGGAGCAATCCAAGTAGGCGATTTTTTAATTTTCTTTTCTAACATAGGATTGAAGCAGGGGGTTTCCGGACTCGAATCCAATTCATTTCTGCTCCGGGACCCCCTGGTTCCTGAGATAAAGACCGACTTAGGTGGTGCCGGAATCCCCCAGGCCAACAGGAAGTCACACAGGATGACATCACGGCTTCCTATTGGACCGCATGGCGCATGGGAGCTTTCAACAGCGGCCCTTACGTGATCCCTCGTAGCTGAGCGGAGCGGCTGCCGGCACCCCTATGGAGGTATCTCCGGAAACAGGGGGTCCCCGGAGCTGAAATTAATGGCGTACAGCTCTGGAGACCCCTTGCTTCAATGTAAAAAAAAATGCTAAACATATTGCGCGCTTGGATTGCCACTTATTATTTAGGAACAATAGATCCAAAGCTCCTGTTCCACTGTCAATGCAACAATACCCATGTGTTTAGTTGTTTTTGTTTATTTAATCAGGAGTTCTCATTGAGGGATATTTCCAGTCATGTGACACATGCCATTGTCCTTATCAGGATATCAGAGGTTACACTCTATGTCCAGAACTAGGGTGCTTCTTGTGGAGTGAGACAGTCCTCTCCAGAAGAGCCCCTCAGTTCCCTGAGCAGTACTTTTTAAAGGGGAGCTATGCTTTAAAATGTAAACGCTGTGCTCTCTGCAGAGCTCTGGTACAACGAATGGTTTAGACAAGTGAAATCATATTTTGGATACCACTTTTTGTCTCATCTCAAGAACAATCAACTTTATTGGTATTAATGAAACACCACTTGATTTGACAAATATGTTGGCGTTATACAAATAAACAATAATAATAATATCTATCAGGGAACTGCTTCCGGTGCTTATTAAGTTGTGGCCTCATTTGAATCTGTTGAAATCCAGTTCCCAGGTTTTGTTTATTTGAATTTTGGGGGGAAATGTGAAGAAGAAAAATCCGTACACATTTTTTTTTCCTATTGTAAACTTTCACTTGTAAGTGAAAATTCTCAGTGCGAATTGTGAATTTTGTGGGGGTTTTTTTCCGATCTGTAACGAATTTTGAAATATTTAAAAATGGAGGGAAAAAACGCAATTTTCGCAGCAAACTTGGAATTTTGGTCTACTGCTTTCCTGGTGTTTTGTGGCGAGGGTGCATGAGATAAAGGCCCTTATTCCATACACTGAGAAGCAGCTCACTGTCGTTCACTTGATGGGAGCTTTCCAAGCAAAAAAAGAATAACAGTGACAGTCAAGGTTACCACCTCTTGTAGAATGCTAACGCAAAGACTTTTTCCAATGTAGTGGGACATAGCGGGGAGGATATACTGATGGGATGTATATGGGGGGATATATCGAGGGGGGCGGGGGGAAATATATAGCGGGGTATATACTGTGCAAATAGAGTAGGGGGTGGGGATACAACCAGTAGGTATTGGGCAGTAGAAGGTGTATATGTGATATAGGGGTGTTACAGGGATATAATGGGATGTACAAGGCTGAGGGAGCAGTATAATTAGGGCTAATACAGCTCAACCCCCTTATAACACTGTGCTTGGGGTCCAAAGAATCACATCACGATATAAGCGGATCGCGTTAGAAATAATGTACAATTGTATGCATTGTACAATAAAGTATTTAAGACGCCAATAATCGTGTTGTAAAATATTTATAAATACGAATATTGGGAGCCACGCTTGCATCGCGTTATACTGTAAGCGGATTCGCGTTGTAACGGATCATGTTATAACGGGGTTGAGCTGTACTGGGTGATTTCACAGATCAGGCAGCAGTGCCACTTGTATAAAAGGGGAACCGCTAGTTTGGCCGCTGAGAGACCCTTTGCTACTGCCACTGGACACTCAGCCGCCAGCTGTTTCGCCAATAAGGTAAGTTAATTTAAGGGGTTTTAGCGGTTAGGGTACGGGGTTAAGTGATAGGGGGTTTAGGGTATGAGGTTAGCGTTTTATGGTGGGGGCTTAGGGTAAAAGCTTTTAGGGTAAGGGGTTAAGGTTTTTAGGGTAAGGAGTTAAGGTTTTTAGGGTAAGGGGTTAAGGTTTTCAGGGTAAGGGGTTAAGGTTTTTAGGGTAAGGGGTTAAGGTTTTTAGGGTAAGGGGTTAAGGTTTTTAGGGTAGGGTATAGTGTTAGTATTAGGGGTTGATTAGGGAGTTTTAGGGCAAAAGATAAGGTGTGGGGCTTACCTCCGCAGCGAAACGGCCAGCAGCGAGATGTCCCTGCACCGAGGTGAGTGGCTGATAAACGGTCACGACCGAATGTTCCAGACCAGGGGAGTCTACTCCGTTAACAGTGCACCAACTTCTAGCAGTATGGTAGTTAACACAGGACTAATTGTACATTGGCTTCACTTCTCACTATTGCCCTTACTCGATAGTACGGCATGAAGCCGCTCCCCAGTGCTGGGAAAAAGAAAAGTAGTCCTGTTCATGTTAATGGAGCACGTCACTAGCACAGCTTTATAGCATATTAAATAAGGTCCTGCCTTGAATATGTTGCTGAAAAGAATACTGGCTGAACCCATCCCCAGAAGGGGGGTCAAAAAGCTCCCTAATTTACTGCACTCACTGAAAATGAGGATAATAGACTAGTGTCAGTCTAGGGGTACAAATATTCCCTTAATTGGCCTTCACAGATGACAATATATTGGTGGAAAATTGATAGGGAAACCCCTAAATAAAAAATTCATCTACAGGAACAACGGTGAATATTATATACAGTGAAATAGATAATAACAAAAAAGACAATAATCTCTGGTAGGAAGGTAGTTATTTATCCAGTAAAAGGAGTGTGGATCAGATATACAGTATGAGCTAAAGCGGATTAAGTAAATTGATAGGTGCACTATTGTCATAAATGTGTACTACTGTATATATGCCATGCAGTGGCGATTATGGTGGTAATATCCACATTAGTATCTTGTCCAGATACTTGTGGTATAGCATAATACCAATTATTGCACCGTATATATGTGCAGATGTATATCAAGCTGTGCCGACGTAAATACGTCCCAAAACGTCTAGTTTCATATCATGAGATCCCCCAAGGCTGTCAGTCTCTTCATATGAGTCAGCTCTCCTCTGTTAGTTATTCGGACGTGTAAATAGCTATTTAGCACAAACAGAGAGGTACCCATGTCCCAGATATTAACTTCCTACGGATATATCCCAAACCTGTATTTTAGGTGTCTCTAAAGCCCAGGGAGGGCCACCCAAATATGGCTCCTATCTTCGTGTTCCCACATATAGGGTGGAACTATACTGTAGGTGGGCGAGTCACTGGTATCAGGAATAGGGATCACCAGGCGGGTGTACACAGATTTATATCTGTGACATTGTAGTGTTTGTTAAAGCGGCGTTGGTGCAGAAATAGGCGCACTGTTATCATATGTGCGTACCGCAGGTATATCAGCTGCACAGCTATATAATAATCACAGTGGATATATCTGCAGTAGTATTTTTTCCATGGATATAATACCAGTTTCTACACTTTTATATACTGTATGTACAGATAAATACAGCTCTATACCAACGTAAATACGCCCCAAAACGCCTGGTTTCAAATCCCAACAATCTTTATATACAGCGGTCCGTGTCAAAATATACATAGGCTCCCCTCTGTTGGGTATTTGTGCATATACATTGCTGTTCACTACAATCAGAGGTATATCCTTGATTAACATATAGGACAGCGGTGCGCAAACTGTGAGTCCCAGGCCACGCAGCTCACTTACCTGGCTTGTGTGGTCCACTCGTCTCCATGACAACACGGTGTAATTTCACACCCGTTGCCATGGAGACGCGGTGGGTCACATGACCCCGAAGCATCATTTGACGCCCATTTCGCCACAGCGGGAGAGCAGGCAGGGGGGGGCGCAACGGAGGAAGTTTGTGCACCCCTGATGGGTATAGCAAGTAGCAAATAAGCCACTATAGTCGGGAATAGGGATCGCTAGGCATATGTGCACAAAGTTATATCAGCGACGTTTCCCCGCAGCTCCTAGTTGTAACTCGGAAGATGAGGGTGCCCGAATCACATACAATCGGTATGTCTAGCAGGATGCAACAACCCCCCTCGTGCCGGACGCCATCCCTGCTACTCATAATGTGGTGCCATAAAGAGGTGAAAAAGAAACCGAGATACAAGCCGCTCTGCCGTGGAGCTTCCAGCCGCGCTACATGGAGAGACAAGGACTCTAACTGAAGTATATGGCAATAATACAATATATGAATAAGGAGGAAGAAATACACCGGCCTGTTTTCCTCTGATATAAAGTTGTAGTCAACACATTTTTCCTATACCTGCCATATAACAGTTTTCTAACGTCGTTACTTCGTAATTAATGTAAGATACGTATAGCTTTTAAAATGTGTGCTTAATGATAATGGCTTTATTTTCTCTTAGAAAATCCTAACGGTGACCATTTGTAAGTCAAAGAAGAGTGAAAAATAAAAATAAAACCATCATTCTTCATAATGAAAACCGACTGGATGAAGAATAAAATGCAGAAATGTAAAAAAAAATACCTTATTTTGTGAAGAAAACAGAAAACTAGCCAACATTGAGCACAAACCTCACCAAATCCCTAAGGCCTTAATTATACCAAAAACTGCAGAGCTGCAAAGCGATCCGGTGACGTCATCGTAGCGACGCTACATGTGAACATACCAAAGAGATGTGTAGCGCTACTGCAGGGAGACATGGCCAGATTGGTTGATGATGCACTGTGATTGGCCGTGTAAATCACATGATGCGGCCGTCGTGGGTGAATAACAGATTCCCAAATCGCTTGAGGAGACAAACGCTTTGCAGGACGTCGCGGCGCTTACGTCGCGCTTGGTATGTGCACTCGTATTGGTTTGTTTTACTTTGTTTTTCAGTCGCGCATGATTTTTGGTATAATCACGGCCTTAGCTGCAAATATTCAAGTCCTAAGCGCAAGGTCGAAAAACTGGTGGCCATTTTGATTTCCCAAATCTAAGCTTAAACACTAGCAACTAAAGCGATAAGTCGCCAGGAATAAAAAAAACAGTCCTATTCAGCTCAGTCCAAACTCTATTTAAAAAATTCAACAGTGCAAAAAAAAAAAAACAGTAGGGGGGGATTGCTGCTTTAATATGAAATCCAAATGAATGACCTGCATTATAACCTAAACCGAAGCACACTTTATGAGCCTTCGTCATTACATCATCAACATCGTTCATGGGCCTTCCAACTGCACATTACCTCTTTAGCTGTATTCCTAGTCTCAAAGCAAAACTGTCCCAGATCTGTGGAATACGCAGAATCTATCATAATTAAATTAGGAACATTGGTAGCAGCTACACATACTTTATACCCAATATTTTGTTCGTAAATGCATTGTTTCAGGATGAAACTACGGGAGAGATTTACTAGGTGGTGGTCGGACCACATTGGGACCACATTGCAGTGCAAGATGCTTTCCAGCTACTAACATATTAATAAGTAAGCACCTGGAAGCGTTGAGCTGCTGCTGGTACATGTGGTCCAGCTCCAGGAGCCGCAGTGTAGAGCAGATGCAGTTCATCGTTCTACATTAAAATGATCATTATAATGTAAGACAGTATTGACTAAGTGTCAGTATCCACACCGCATCTTCAGGACCATCTGCTGTAATTAGGCACTCTGAAACTACAGTGATATCAAGTTCAACAACATTTGTGATTGTAGCACTCATTTCTCAATTCAACTCTTCAAGAAAACATACCACTTACTCAGCAACTGTCTATCTCCTTCTATCCCCCCATGAAATTGCTTTAAAGTTGCATCTACACCATAGAATGAATGTAAACCAATGGAAAATGCTACCTGATCATTTGTATACGAGTATGTGTTTACTTAATTTATTATCATATTTATTATCATTTAAATCACCACAGGCTCGAGTACAAATGATTAGGCCTACAACAGGCCACTGGTTTAAATTAATTCTATGATGTTAAAGCAACTTTAAGTCAATCTAATGCTTCAAGAACACCTTCTTCAAGAATGCAAGCAAGCAGGTAGGTAGGTAGGCAGGTAGGCAGGCAGGCAAGCAAGCAGGCAGGTAAGCAGGCAGGCAAGTAGGCAAGTAGGCAGGTAAGTAGGCAGGTAAGCAAGCAGGCAGGCAGGCAGGTAAGCAGGCAGGCAGGTAAGCAGGCAGGCAAGTAGGCAGGTAAGTAGGCAAGTAGGCAGGTAAGCAGGCAGGCAAGTAAGCAGGCAGGCAAGTAGGCAAGCAAATCCAGCAGGCAGGCAAGGAAGGAGGCAGGCAAGTAGGGAGGCTTTAAGGTGCCTTCCGGAAGGCATGTTACAGGTAACGCTCAGTTAAATGATGTCTTCAAGCTGTTTAAATGCATTTCCAGGCAATGCAGATCAGTTTCCAGAAGTTAAACACCGCAGTGCGGCTCCTTCCCGTTGGAGGGTCTTGCATACCACTATGTTCGTACCCGCGCTTATAACCCCCACATGACTTCCAGCACCAAAACAAAACTTGTATTACAATTATTTGCTATTTCCTATATTATATTATGCAAGATTAGATTTCTAGCTTTTGCAATAAACATTTGACTATCAGCAGTTTGGATGTAGCAGTAGATGTGAGATTTGGAATGTAGCAAAGACTCCACAATAACTTAACTAAGTATGTGAAATGTCACAGAAAGTCCAATGTAAATGTAACAACCACTAGTTGAGTTAAATTTAAGGAATAGCAACAATGAAGCAGCTTCTATATTATACAGAACCACATAAAATGTAGCCAATACAGAACATTTTACATTTACATGTTTAGTGGAACAATACATTTTGCCGTAGGATATTACCAAAGTGTTACTTACATTTAATGCATTCTTGGCGGCTTCTGCTTCTGAACGGCTATCAAAACTGACGAAACCTACAGGCTGGGAATCAGAAGGGAGAGTAACGTGAGTATAGCAGATGTGGAATTCTGTTATGTCAAACTACCTCTATGTGGCCTTAGCGTGGGCCTTTGACCTGTGTTAACTGAATGGAAAGTTACACCCCATATATTATGTGGATCGACTTGGTTTGTCACTTGCATATCCACTTGTCAGTACCTACAATTTATATATGCTCCCAAACCTAACCACATGCTTGCAAGGGAAATACCTATACATTGAAGCTCTGACTAGAGCTACTGTACATATAATAACAGATTACGGCATGTTTCATATCAACATCATTAAGGTAATTAAATAAGCAGAATGTCTCATCCTATAGAACCACACCCACCATGGTGTTCCCTTCTTTGCTAGCGGATGAGTGAACCCACTATTCTGTCAATGGATACACGAGTGGCACTTCTTCCTCGTGTCCGAAGACGTATTTTTGTGAACGGCTGTGAACTGTTAGTCACGTAGTCAGGTTTCATACATCATGAAATAAAATGATTGCCGTGACCTGCCTGGCGAGTGACCCAGTTATTAATGGCGATGCTGTCAGCACGTGCTGCTGGAGCAGTCTCTTTGGGTCTATATGTATCAAGGAAAAGGGGAGCAATTCAAGGACAAAAAACTGCACTAGATGTAGCAAAGAAAAATGACTACAGAAAACAATAGGATTTTTTTCTTTAACATGCGGCACATTTTTTTTGGCCAACAATTGTTCCACTTTTGTCTCAATAGAAAGAAGCCTTTGTGCCAAGATTATATAGATTATTTAAAGGTCTGCATCAAAACCTAAGTGCTAAAAAGTAATACAAACCTTCACAAAATGTTTGATATATATATATATATATATATATATGAAAACTTACGACGCATCATTTGTTGTTTTCAATTATTTCTGACACGTCGCATCATGTTGAATACGTGACTGATGCAATGTAAATAAAAACAGAATGATGTGTATTTTTTTATTTATAACTCGCATTAGTAAATATAAGTCATTAGTGTAATACGATTTAGAATAGCCACTCTGAATATAATACTTTTTGTTAACCTACTGTATATCATGAAACATCTCTGCTGTGTCAAATAAATGTTTGAGTTGATACCTAGCAATATTCAATTGTGCCTTAGCACTATTATCAGATTTTATAGCTTTTGATGCAGTTTCTCCTTTTTTTGGTGCACAGAAACATAATTTTTTTTAGTACGTACCATTAACATCTGTACGCCTAGCGCAGTCCATTTCTGTGCGCCAAGAAAAAAAGACAAAAAAAAAATCATTTTTGGCGCAGGTTGGAAATCTTTAGGTTAGTACATTGGCGCACACAAGCACAATTTAAAATGAGTTTTCCCTGTATCACTTTTGGGCCAGAAAAGTAATTCACAACACTAACTACATAATGTAGACATATATATATATATCTCCAGAATTTAAGAGGCATCCTTAGTCCTGATCATCAGTGGGCCCCATATCTACAGGACACTTTAGTGCAGAAAGAATACACGGAGAGGCTCAGTTTGTGGCTTCAAAGAATTAGTACCAGTTAGAAAATAAGAGGGTAGGTGTCAAGATCAGTAACTTGATGCCAAGAACGGCATTTTGAATATACATCAATGTATACAAGATACTAAGCATCGGTTTAAAATGTGTTAGGGACTCGTGTCAGACTGCAATTACAGAAGCAGTTGTAGGAGAATTGAGTAAGGAGTTACCGAACGCATATCGCTAAATATTAGATATTTAATTTGTGCGTTTATTTCTGTCATTTTTTTTAACCCTTTCCTCTGCATTAAAAAAGATCTGCAGCATATGATATGGTATAAACGTCTAACACAGAGACTTCCCCCCCCCCCCCCCCCCAGTAATCTAGAGGAGATTACATAATTGCCCATATTTACTAAGTGGTGCTATTCTATAAGACATCTCCCAATGCCAAAAGACACTTTTCGGCCCATTTAAAATGAATAGGACACGTGGAATTATATTTACTAAGCAGCCATTCTGGCACTGAAAGACAACGGGCTGCAGGGTGTCTTTTAGTGCCGAAAGATGCCTTAGAGCAATTGACTGCTTAGTATATACAGTATAGACCAAGGTGTCTTCTATCTTTCTTTCTAACACTCCTTTTCCACCAGAGGGGCCTATAGTATTGGGTTGGCGTTAATACATTGCAACACATTAGAGGTCACTCCAACACTGGTCATCCTTCTGTCTTAGAAAGTTAAACCAGGATTTAAAAAAAAAAAGTATTGAAATACAGCCCAATGAACAACTTGCAGTCATGCTACGTTTTCTGGCAGACGTTCTACTCGTGTAAGAAAGAGGGTCAAAAATGTTGATGTGACTCAGATCGGAAACTTGGCTTAAACGAAAATCTAGAAAGTCAATGAAAAATGTGCTCCCCTGGTGCATTCTGTTTTATCCTGATATCCATATCTGTGCAGCCTGATGCAGAAACACCATCATTTGAATTAAAGAGATTATTGTATTCCATATGTTTTTTTTGTTCGACATAAGAATGTGTTTTATCGGGCTCTATCTATATTCACTGAAGGAATAGGTATACCGTATGAACAGGTTGTGTAGGACAAAACGTGACATGCCCACTATTTCAGTGTACTTACAGTACGTAGGTATCAGCATGTGTAATCAGCCTCATTGCACCCTTGCTTGAACATAATATTGGGCTGATCTAATTATCTTTACTGCACTTTTATTTTTCCGTTTCCTGTCTCAGTGAAAGACCTACTGTAAGTATCACATTTCACGCACAGCTGAAATCAACTTAACAAACTTTAGAATTTTGCCCTCTAGAATGTTTGCACTCTAGATTACACTCTAGAATGTTTGATAGCTGCAATCACACTGCACTTGAGCATTCAACATCGCTGATGAGGGGAATAGACAAGGAGTCCCTGTTCCATTACTTTACTGGCTAGATCACATGCAGAGCTCCACAGGACGAGATCTTCCCTAGGAAAGCTCCTGGAGTGCCAGACTCCATGATGATGCTGCGTCATAGAGCATTCAAAGACTTGAATGGCAACTAGCACCGCCTATTAACTATGGTACTGTGCCATAAGACTGTTCACTTTCACAGTGAATGGGCCGGGCCGGCCGTAAGATATCTGCCAGCACAGAACATGTTATGATATAGCACCTATAAGCAAATATCTCCCTTACAGAGGCTGTGACATTGTAATGAATCCCCCCCCCCCACCGAGCCTTCTATGGAGACTTGGGGGCTTATTTAAGAAAGGCATCTCTCTCCTATATAAACATATGAGGATTTAGAAGAACTACTTAAGACTGAGTGAGATTTGTGACAACAAATTCGAGTTTAATAGAAAAATTCAGACATTACAGATAAAATTCAATAAAATGCAATAGTGCAAATTCAGCACTTCTAATTCATGGTCGAGTCTAATTCAACTCAATATAATATTTATGAGAGAGAAATTAAATGTCTCCCTAAAAGGTAGAATTCTATCTAGATTGTACATTTATCTCTTATTTTGACAAAGGAGGGTCGACTTTTTTTAATCAAAAACTAGCCTTCCTTTTTTATATGCAGGCATAGTAGCTGTTATTGTACCGTTAACACAAAGTGTATCTATTTTGGCTCTCTGATAAGGACATGGTGGTGGTGGGGGGAGGGGTGTGTGTAAGAGAAAACTCTTGATTGACATTCAGTCATTTAGTGGTCCAAAAGAAATTACTGTCTATGTGTAGTTCAACTTCAAGAGAAACAAAAGTGGTCCCCTTTTTGGTTTTAGCAGTGTTAGATAAATTTAAGGAAGCCAATTAGATTGTTACATTAAAGAAAAATCTTAGAACTGCGCACCAATTTGAATATATAAATAATATATAAGTGAGTAAATACAAATGTAATTCCCTAAAGTGTCCCTGCAGCTGAGGTCCACTCTCTCATCTCGAGAAAAAGGACAAAGTCCAGAAAAAAGGAATCTAAAGAGCAAAAACAGAAAGGACAAGCAAACACAACATAGTGTCATCCGTATAATAAAGGAGCGATCCCCACTTAATTGTATAAACTCACAATAAAGCTTCTTTATCCGGCATATAACTGAATCTACAATGGCTCGCACCGAGAGACTGCTTGGGCATCTCTCCTCCCCTCTGCAGATGTAAAGAGGAGACCCCTGATGAAGCCTAAGCGAAACGCGTAGGGCGAGGAAGAATGCTAGAGAGCGCCCAGCTGATCCATCACCCAATATCGCGAGATGAGATCAACTATCAGGTGACACAGAAGTTCACGAGCCCCGGGAACGCTGAGGTGAGAGGAGCGGACCGTCGTTGTTCTACCGAGTCGGGTGACCTCGAATCTTTGCTTTTTTTTATTAAAAAAAATGTGTGAGTACACTGTGCATTTCTGTTTTTTACTATATTTGTATTAAAACGAAATGACGTTGCGTTTGCTTCCTGTAAATTCGCATTCTATACAGAGTTCTTATCCAATGGAAGACTGACATCTGCAGAGGGGAGGAGAGATTCCCAGCAATCTATCGGTCTGAGCCGTTGGGAGATTCAGTTACATGTCGGATAAAGAAGCTTTCCTGTGAGTTTATACAATCAAGTAGGGATCGCTCCTTTATTATACGGATGACACAATGGTGTCTGTCCTTGTCCTTCCTGTCTTTGCGCTCTAGGTTACTTTTTTCTGGAGATTGTTACATTGTTTATTTTTGGGCCGATCAGGTGGGATTGCACCTCCACAAAACATGGCCAGGCTGGAGCACCCCCGGGAGGGGGTTGAGCAGCACGGCACTAAAGGCTTATCATTAGTTTGGAAGGGTGGAAGAGAAGAAAAAATGGAGCACTAATATCCAGCAACCAAGAAAGAAGAACCACCAGGAAGCGTTCCCATAAAATAAGCTAATTTAATGGAATCAGAATTGCATACTACACACACCAACGCGTTTCGGACTATTAATAGTCCTTTATCAAGGTGAATACACATATCACATGAAACAAACATTTTATACAGAGCCTGGCGTGACGGGAACCAACCGTAACAACTTCCGGGTTAGTCACCTGACCCGTGACTCAAACTACGTGCAGCATGTTTGGGTTACGGCGAGCCATTCACTGCATTATATACAGTAAATATATTTAAATGCCCTAATATTTTGAGGATTTTTAATTTAACATGAAGTTGTTAAGCATTACCTTATTTGTTTTTCTATGGGGCAGGAAGGTTAGTAGGGGGGTCCTATCAGTTTTTATTTTTTAGTGCAACAAAACATACAGCTGTGACTGAGAAATGGATACATTTTAATCAGAAAGTAGAATACACTTGGTCTTACCTGCTTTGATGTGAGTTTTATTAGGGAACCTTCATAGCCCTGAAATAATAATAAAAGAGCATTATTTCATCGGTCGATAGTGTGTGCACCAGATCACTATGTGTTTTGCGGTATGTGACAATTCCTGTGCAGTGTTTGACCACAATTAGGTCCATATTCACGAAGCAGTGTTAAATCAGTGAATATACTGCTATGTTAATCAAAAACAGGAGCAGGCGTTATTTTCTCTGAGTCTAGATTCACTAATTGAAAACAAATTGTACTGTATGCCGAAATAACGAACATAATTAAATTCATTACTATATGGTTAATGGGGGTAATTTCTAAATAGTACATACGCGTGCTAAAATAATATATCTTATTTCTAAACAGCATGCACTATATGTAGGCTAATGTAACCAGAGTTAATTCTAAATCGCATGTACCTGTACTAAATAATTGCTGTTGAAAAATTATCTTACAACTTACAACAAAGGTATATTATTCCAGCATCAACACATCTTGAATTGTGCAAATGTATTAATAATGCCCAAATTAAGTACAGGCATACCCCGGTTTAAGGACACTCACTTTAAGGACACTCGCGAGTAAGGACATATCGCCCAATAGGCAAATGGCAGCTCGCGCATGCGCCTGTCAGCACGTCCTGAATAGCAATACCGGCTCCCTACCTGTACCGAAGCTGTGCGCAAGCGGGGAGACTATAGAGCCTGTTACAAATGCATTATTTACATCAGTTATGCACGTATATGACGATTGCAGTACAGTACATGCATTGATAAGTGGGAAAAGGTAGTGCTTCACTTTAAGTACATTTTCGCTTTACAAGCATGCTCCGGTCCCATTGCGTACATTAATGCGGGGTATGCCTGTATGTCTTTAATAACATAACCTAACTTTCCAGCATTAACAACAGTGCTGCACAGTGAATCTGGGATGAATATGATAAAGGATTTCATAAGCTAATTTGCATTAAATTTTAATGCGCGCACAAATGAACCATACGTTAAATTGGAGTTAACATGATTAACGCTACCTTAGTGAATATTTAAAGCGCAGGTTATTCATATATAACATGGCATAGGGTAACTCCATGTTATATATGAATCTAGGCCCAAGTGCTTTATGATTGTTAGATTTATAAAAGTGGGCATGATGTTGGCACCTAAGACAATATTATATACTGAAGTCATATGACATAACTCCAAAACCGAATGCTGTTCATAACTCTATTAAGTGTTAGGTACACAAAAAAGTTCTGGTGGGAAAGCAAAAAACAATGCACTTTGAGTGCTTATTTGCACATCATTACCCAGAATCCTTGGCTGCAGTATGATTATGGGGTTATGGCAGGTTTATGGACCTGTCTCAGATATGTGAATGTGCTCATAAGTGTTATATCATTCCTGTATTAGGCTGCGCTTCTAGTGACGGCGACAGCGACGTCGTGTCAAAACAAATGAATTGTCGCCGTCTCGTGCGCTTATAGTAAGCGCGACGCGACGGAGCGACGGCTTGGACGCGATCGCTGGAAGTCATCTCAATTTGATTTTTCCAGCGACTGCAGCCTGATGTCACCGTCGCCGGCACTATAAGCGTAGCCTTAAGTGTTAGGAAGCTTATTTTTAAAAAATCTAATACTGACAGAGAAAAAATAAATCAATTATTCACTACATTAACTGAAAAGAATTGGTTGTGCATCAAAGCACACATTTCTTAGACTTCATACAAAGACCTCAGTATTTTTCCACCAGTGTCTCATTGGTTTAGCAGTCAGTGAGGGATACAATACCTTAAATGGTCTGAATAATAAGTACAGCTCCCGAGGTTTGATATCTAAAGGCAATCCGCTGACAAACAGAGTCCTCACCTAAAATAGCAAAAGACACAGTCAGGCTTTATAGAAGGTAAAGGGACAATTCCATGGGAATCATTTATTAACGTTTCCTGGCTGCCAAACTGTAAATGAACCAGTGCAAAGGCACAGCTCCACGTTTATCAAAGGAACAAATCCAATTGCTCTCAATGGGGTTTATTTTTTATTGAAATCTGGTGCTATTGTCTGCTACAGTTTTGCAGCTAGGAAACTTTGAGAAATAGAACCCCAGGTCTGCCACATACTGTACACAAATAGTATTCATGTGCCCTCATATAAAAATATGTACATTTACATAACATGGTAACTGCTTCTGCTTCTAAAGTCAGCTGTGTTTGTGTCCATCAACTGCTTTTTGTCTTAACAAAATATTCTACCATGTGTTGGCCAACATTTTCATGTACGGTACATTTTTACTGCCCGACTCCTGAACATCAGGTCAAATGGGTCGTTTAAAGAAGCAATATCGCATAAAATCACGTTTTTTTATTTTGTTTTATTTGATATGAACCACGGGATCCCCTGGAGTTGAACCGTGCACTCAAAGCGCCGGGTTCAGAGGTATTTGTTTGTTTAGTTTTGTAGGGTTACCATAATTCACCACTCAAAAAAGAGGACACCAAGGCGGAACACCCAGCGCGCATGCGCAGTCGGAGCATGTGCGTTCAGCTTTTGTTCCCGCATGCGCGGTCGGTGGTCACACATGCGCAGCTACAAATCTCGGACGTTTTTACGTATTTAAACATTTCTCTTGGACGGCCACTTTATATTAAAAAGCCGGTCTGGGAAAATACGGACATATGGTAACCCTAACTGTTGTCACAAAGATGGCTACGTGGTCAGAAGCTGCAATTTCATCTCACGATGATGTCACGGTTTTTATTTTTTTAAACAATCTCTCCTCCTGTCCTCCCATCCTAAATATATTGTAAATCTTTTCATAAAAAGTGTCTGCCCTGTATTCAAACCTATTGTGCTGCATTTAACCACAGTTCTGTATTACTACTTTTTAAAGCTGCAGTTCAGTCTTTTTTTTTTTTTAATTCAATAGTTTCATGTGTGCAATCTCTAATTACCTAAAGAACTGTATAGCTGCCAGTCAATTAGTTCTCCATGTATTGATTGGCGAAATCTTTAGATATGGGATATGTTTTTCCTCTGCTTCTGTCACTCAGTGGAAGCTCATGAATATTCATGAGCACTCCTGCACTGACATGTGCTAGAGGGAGGGCAGGGCTGACAAAGGGGTGTGCCAGGGCTTGTGACAGGACATGAAGGGGCAGTGCCTTAGCAAATGGCTGTTAAAATAGAATACAAGAAAATTGGTCTTTCAAAGTTGTTTTTTTAAAAACAGAAAATGCTAAAAGTATTTTTTCTTACTACAGAACTGATTTATTTAAAAAAAACACACATGCAGGATATTGACTGAACTGCAGCTTTAAAGAGGCAATCCAAGCGGCACTTAAAAAAAATGTGTTTCAATATATTGTTACAGTTTGCAACTCAAACTGCTGGGAACATTGGCAACAAATGATCATAAACAGGAAAGTGTTACAAAGATCTTGCACTACTGGGGAGGTGGGATAAATCCTGCTATAGAAATCAAAGGATGCTCAGTATATTAAAACTCATTAAAATGGCATTAACAGTTGAATGATAATAATAAAAAAATGTAGTAAGTATTATCTAATACTACAGAACTGATTTTTTATTTTATTTTTAAACACATGTAGAACATGACTTGAATTGCCTCTTAATTGGAACATCAACCACTAAGTAAACGAGACAGATATAAACAAATAAGCAAAGAAAGAAAAAGAAACACTCATATAACTGTGCAACATGAATAAATCATCACAAAAACAGGACTAGCGCCATCTGTAAACTTGGCTGAAAGGTCATGCACGGGTTGCCTTTTTTTCCCCCTACTACAAAAAAAGATCTGAAGTCTGAACGGCTTCACAAGATCAGGTGCGTTCTTATCTTTCATCTCCACCCCAAAAGATTAACCAGGCTCTTGAGAAATGAATGGCATTTTTTGCTAATACAAAAAAACACGGCGGTTATCTTTGGGCAGATTTCTAAATCTTTAAATCCTCTGCTGAAATGATTAACTTTTATTGAGACTACCCTGAATTTTAGGATGAAAGAGAAAAGAATTGGGCGCATATGGAGAGACATGAGTGATTTTGGCATGAAAACTATCAGTTAATGATTTGGCATAACAGCCACCCCCTTCACTACTTAAGCACCGGAGCCACTCACAGCTGTAGACCAAGCAATATCCTACATGTTTTTTTTTTTTTAAATAAATCAGTTCTGTACTATTAGAAAATTAGAAGCATTTTTTTTAAACAACTCTAAAAAAAATGTATGTATTATAAAGTAAAACATACTGGACACCTAACAAGCTCCTATTGAACCCCCAAAATAACCACAACATATATATAAGCATATGAGTGTCACAGAGGAGTGCTACTGTACCGTGTATGAGTCTCACTGGATGTGCTAAAACTGAGCCTTGTCTGTGTTTTATGTTCTGTCTCTGGTTTAAAATATATATTGCCATGCTCAGTAGCACTCCTCTGTGACACTCATATGCTTATATATATGTTGTGGTTATTTTGGGGGTTCAATAGGAGCTTGTTAGGTGTCCAGTATGTTTTACAATTCTTGGCCAGCTAGTCATGGCTGATTGGAGGGTGGCAACCTCCTACCTAATTGAAGCTCACCCCCTCCCACATTTAAATGGTTATGGGCTCACTCCATAGCATCTTCCACTCAGGGGAACTTGCCTGCTTGCAGTTTGGCTGTGACATCTCTAATACAGAGTGCTTTTCCTGGTAATGTACAGGTTAATAAAAGCTTCAGTCAGACTTAGAACTTTGCAACTAATATTGACAGATTTACTATAAATCATTCTTCCTGTTATTATACAGGTTATTAAGAATTTATATTAGCGTTAGGGACCCCTGATATGTGGTCTGCCGTGCCGTTGGCTCAGGGGCTTACAACAATTTTGGCCAAAAATGTCAAACTAAAAGACCATTTTACTTATTAGATATTTATACATATATATTTAGGCACTGTACCGTGTATGAGTCTCACTGGATGTGCTAAAACTGAGCCTTGTCTGTGTTTTATGTTCTGTCTCTGGTTTTAAATGTATTATAAAGTAACAAGCATTGTTTGTTTCTATAGCAACCATTTGCAAAGTTACATCCCCTTCCTCTTCTGAAACAGGCTCTGGCACCCCCTTTTTGAACCCTGCCCTGTCTCTAGCAGTGCACCAATTGTATCTAGTGACTGCCTGGTCACATGACCTTCCCCACATAATTTTGCATCTTTGGTCCTCTTCTGCAGCACGGACAGTCATTTAGTGAACTCCTGAGCCGAATCTTCGCCGATCGATCACAGGAGAACGGAAAGATTGGCAATTTAGCTAATTACTGATCATTGTGTGAATTTTACTGATGTACATACTAAAGGGGGAAAATAAATAATAATTTAAAAAAAAGGCAGCTTTGACTGCTGCTTTAAGGGGTAATTCTATATCTGTCAAAGTGGCTGTTCGGGTTGTTTTTCGGATGAAAATACCCATAGTCTTCAATGGTAAGTTCCATCTGAAAACAGCCCAAATGGCAGCTTCAGCATATACTTCTATGTCTGCACCCTTGTTTAACTCAAACACATTGTTTACCAGTTTTATTTTTTGCTCATACAGTACCTCAATCCACAAAATAACTCCTAAGAGAACATCAAATTCTGCAGAATATACACATATGTTTTTCCACGAGAGTAATGTTATTACTATGTATTATATGCTAATAGTTGATCACTTGCCCTATAATGAACTCTTACCTGTTAAAAGGATTGTAAGTAATAAAAGTATATTAGCTGAGAGGTTGGATGCCATGTGGTCTGGATTTCATGAATGAGGATATAAATCATAACATTCACAACAGACTCACAAGGGACAGGGTTGTCTACGAAGAAAGGAAACAGCTTCTGAATCCCAAAGATGGGGTAGAGATAAATAAAAATTGTAACACATTGTAACACATTTATTACACTCTTGCAAGCACATGTATTGGTCTTACCATGGCCACCAACAGGTAGGGACAGCCAGACCTGTTGATCCAGGTCGGTGATAAAAGGGGCCCCCTTTACTCCTCCCTGCATATCACCCCCGCCCCCACACACATTTACCAGCTTTCAACGGGCCCGCATTTCCCCTTCCTGGCGACTACTTGCACTATCCCCCAGTGTAGGGGTGTTCTTGGAGGGGGGAGGGGGGCGGCGTAGTGGTTACAGAGGCCCTGCGCTTCCCTGAAGACCTTAACATTAAATCCCGGGGATCGCGCAAAGCCTCTGTAACTTTACTTGCCTTAACTTTCCAGCGATGCATCGCCATGGCAACCCAACGCCAATTGACGCTCCGGGGGGTGGGGGGGGAGCGGCGTCAGAGCAGGCAGGGGAGTGCAGGGGAGAAGAATTTGCACACTCCTGCCCTAGTGCACAACGATCTCTCACCACCTCCCATTCAATGGTCTCCACTCACTCCCCACAGCCCCAGTAAATGGTCTGCGCCCGCACCACACACCCCAATCTATAGACTACTTCCTATAGACCTGGGACCAACAAAGTCTGTAGGCAGGCCTGGTCTTTACCTCTGCATTATGTCGCTTCTACCTGTAGCCATGTGTAAGATTGGTGTACATATCTCTTTCTCATGCTGGCAGTAAACCTGGTAAGTATGCAGGAATGCCAGTAGTTATCATGGAGGTTTGCCCTCACACCCTGGTGAGGTGTCATATGTCCCCAAAGGAAGTGACAACATGCATTGTGCCCACACTTAGTGGTACAGAGCAGGTTTGTTCTCCGGGGGGTGATATAAGACACAGCACTGCCTAAAGTTAGAAGTCAGTTTCCTGTTGTTGTGCTGCTCTGTTCACTGAGAGGCACGTGAAGGTTTGCAACATTGTTGCAGTGTCTCCTGCTAGCTGTGAGTCAGTAAGCATACGCAGCAGAGTAAGCAGACGCAGCAGTATTAGAGGAGCTGGCAGAGTTAGAGGAGCTGACAGACAGAGCAGCTCAAGAGAGAGACAAAGCAGCTCAGGAGAGGAGATTACAGCAGCCAGAGAAGCTGGGGAATCTCTCTCTGAGAGTAAAGGTGGAAAGCAGCTCTATTAGGGACAAGGGACCTTCCTAAGAGAGTGCTGCACAGAGATGAGTGGCTGAGCTGTTATCTGTGAGGGGCAGCTTGCCCATACCACCATGCAAATAAAGATGCCCTTGTTAAAGATACCTCCACTGGGTGAGTGTGAAGTTACTCAGCAGTGGATGGCACCACCAAGAAGGAGTTCCTCACCAGGACCATCTCCCTGCGGAAGCACAGATCCTGATGAGGTGGAGGCGCTGCACATGAAGTAAGTTGGACTCGCACCCACTACCTCAGCTACCTGTCCTGATGACATCCCCTAATAACACCAAGCGGGAGACTCAAGAGTCCTGTTACTTGCAGGTGCACCACCACACACGCCTTGTAATGGGGGACTGGTTAGACTACACGGGCCAATATGAGATTGGGTGGGTCTTGCTAGAGGGAACACCCGTTACAATTGGAGGCGCTGCTGAGATACCTGTTAACAGGACAGGCTTTTGCTAGGCACACATAAGGAAAGAGAGAAGTGTCTGCTGCCACTTTGTGCTGCGTGGGACGGAGCCAGGGGTAGTCAGGGAGATGCTGGAGCTGCATGCCGCAAAGACGCCTTGGGATCCGTAAGGGGTTAGTGAGTCTGGAGCCGGGGGCTATTGCTGTTCTAGTCGCCTTGAGGTAGCGCTAGCGGGGGACGCCTAAAGGGGTAAACTGGTAACTGAGAGCAGGAATTCTGGATGGGTCCGCACTAGGCTAGCCAAAAGTAGGTCGACGCCCAAAGTACTGCATGGAAGAGCCAGAGTATTCTAGTCTCCATTCCAGATCACTTACCAAGGAGCACAGACTGGAGGAACGTGTTACAGTAGACACAGAAAGAGTGAGCCTAGCCTGAGGTAGTGCAAACACGAGTCAGATCTACATTAGGTACACAAGGTGGTGCACAAGGCATTTTATTGCATCGGTGTGGCAGCTGCCCCGCAGAGAGGAGCTCCATGTGCGATAACAGAAATTATAACAGAGAAAAGAATGGCGACCGCAAGATTGGAGGCTCTCTCAAGCAGTGAGTCACACCTAAGATGGCGACTCCCGCCAAGTCGGGAGAGCACCAGGACTGTGCAAGAAATTGTTGCAGAGTATTGTCCGGGTTGGGTGTGGGTGCGAAAACCAGAGCCCCGCCCCTGCACTGTGGGTAGTTCAGCACAGAGTCAGAACCACTCCTTGGTAGAAAGTGCCCCTCCTCTAGAGAGAACCGTCAGAATGGAGGATCTGCAGAGCGCAGAAGGTCCAGGAAGGCGGGTAAACGAGGAACATGCATATGACCTGTGCGTGGAAGAAGAACAAGCTACAGAAGAGACTTCTGTGAGCCTGTTGGAGACTGGCGTGACAGCCGTGGCTGCGCCGGGTTTGTCCTGTCTATGCTCTCGGGAAAGTACCCTCGAGACTAGTGAGGACGACAGTGTTGCTAGATGGGAGGAACGAAATGGACTTTGTTATCATTCAATATACAAACAGCCACACGCTACCTCAAATGTGATGAAGAAAGATAATACGACCCAAAATGGCGGTTCCCGCGTTCCCGGGACACCGCGTGGGCCAGCTGCAGAAAGTCTTGCAACTTTGCAGCTTGCTAATTGTTGGCCAGGATTGGCGCCAACGAGAAAACTCCACCCTGTTGGGGAGTTTGGCGCGAAAGCTGGAGCCGCGCCCTCATGGATTATGACTGACTCCGCCCCTGTGCTGGGTCAGCCTACAAGTCTACGAGACCCTCCTCTAGAGTCCACCAGGGGGAGTGAGCACAGTGAACTGCCAGTAGCAACTTCTGTTCCCCCTAAGAAAGAAACAGAATGCAGCGAACCACATCCGCAGTTGTATAGTGTTTGGCCAGCAGAGGGACTGTATGTAACATTTCTTTTGTGCCCGTGCTTACAGAAAGACCTTAAACTCTCTGGTGGTATGAACTTTGATCCCTATCAGCGACCACGAGGGGTTCAGGTAGTGAAAGTCGAAGGAAAAAGGTACGTCCGGTGCCTATGCCCCAAGTGTGCTTTTCCTGATGGCGAATTGAGCTGGGGACCCAAGTGTGCCTGCTGCGCGGCACAGTTCCTAAAACCAGTGCTGCTGTGTGCTACGGAACCCGTAGCGGAAGATGCGGCTAACCAGCCTACCTCAACTACAGAGGGCCCGTGCGCCCTAACCGCGGCTCCAGATCTGGTTCCAATACCGGAACCCCAGATGATGGAACCATTCCTGATGGAATCAACGAAGGGTAAGGTGACTGCCCAGGGAGAAGGGGGATCGCTACCACTGGTACCGCCGGAGCAGGACTGCTTCAGGCCGATGGCCACCAGCGACTGCGAAGCGCCCCAACGCTGTTCCCCTGCGGAGATGTCCCTATCCCCATCCTGTACTACTGAAGACAGTAGTCAACCAGCTGTGGTGATGCACCAGCCGGCGGACCACACAAGTGAAGCTGAAGATAAAGAGACATTTATCCCATCGGCTGCGGACCATGATGTAGGCCCGTGTGCTCTACAACGGCCAGTCCGGCCTACCACAGAGGAACACATCGCAAGCCAGCGGAGTGGTGAGGAACCTCCTAACCCCCCACAGGCGCCGGTGGTGGCAATGGCGGAGGTCGTTCTGGAGGAAGAGGTTCCGGTTGGGAACCCAACGCAAGATGGCGGCGAGTCCAGCGAGATGGCCGTGTCCTCGTGGCCAAGCAGCTGTACCCGGTTGCCTGAGTCCGAGAAGAGCCAGCAGGCCCTGCGGAAGCCTGGGAGTAAGGAGGCGAGTGAACCAGAGTGCCAGTCCGATGGTACCGGGCAAGGTAGCGAGAAGTTGCGGGTCGTAGCCCCGCGTATGCCGGCGGTGTTTCCCTATGCCCAACCCCAGGCCATAGTTAAAACCCCTGCCCCTGTCACTTTTTCCTATGGGTCCCAGTCTAGCCAAGGGTTGTCTGGGGAGTCCCGAGCCACTTTTGAAGAATGGACTGGGGAAAATCTGGACTGGGGTGACTGTTTTACCTCTGATGAGGGATCGGGGAGGGAAATGTCTATGCAACGAATGTTATACTGCACTAATGATGACAATCGTACTGTTATGGTGGGATGTGATTCTAAGAGCCTTGGGTCAAACTTTGGGTCCCCAGGGACATTGGGAGTTTCATCTGGGGATTTGGGTAATGTTGCTCATATGGTGCCTATTGCCCAGGGAGCCCCCTATGTGCCCTCACTGTCAGGAAGAGTTGTTAGGGATCGCCAAAAGTTGGTACGTAATTTTCATCGTCCCTGGGAGAACGAACTTATGTTTGAAATGGGTTCCCTTGATTCAGAAAATTGGGATCCTGGCGGGTTAGATGAGACGTGGTGTAGTCAAGAGGGGGTAGTCTACATCTCCCAGAGAGGCCTTAGGGAGGTGTATGGGCATGATCCTCTCAGTCCACTAGCATCCAGGCCAGAGTTATGGGCTGATGGTGGGTGTACAGTATGTCCCCTAGAGTGTTACAGCATTGATGCTCTAAGCCCAGTGGACCATGCTCTGCGCAAGCCACCTTAAGAGGGTAGAGTAGTCCCAGTAATGGATACTCCAGCATGAGGTAATCCTAGTTGTTATACATCTAAAGTTAGGATGTATCTATTATGGTTATGATGAAAAGATATGTACTGTAATGTGTTGTTATGTTTTGCAGTGCTACCTGAAGGAAGGTTCCGCAAATTTAGATCCCAGCCGGGACGTTGGGGTTCCACCAGGGGGAGAATGTAGCCATGTGTAAGATTGGTGTACATATCTCTTTCTCATGCTGGCAGTAAACCTGGTAAGTATGCAGGAATGCCAGTAGTTATCATGGAGGTTTGCCCTCACACCCTGGTGAGGTGTCATATGTCCCCAAAGGAAGTGACAACATGCATTGTGCCCACACTTAGTGGTACAGAGCAGGTTTGTTCTCCGGGGGGTGATATAAGACACAGCACTGCCTAAAGTTAGAAGTCAGTTTCCTGTTGTTGTGCTGCTCTGTTCACTGAGAGGCACGTGAAGGTTTGCAACATTGTTGCAGTGTCTCCTGCTAGCTGTGAGTCAGTAAGCATACGCAGCAGAGTAAGCAGACGCAGCAGTATTAGAGGAGCTGGCAGAGTTAGAGGAGCTGACAGACAGAGCAGCTCAAGAGAGAGACAAAGCAGCTCAGGAGAGGAGATTACAGCAGCCAGAGAAGCTGGGGAATCTCTCTCTGAGAGTAAAGGTGGAAAGCAGCTCTATTAGGGACAAGGGACCTTCCTAAGAGAGTGCTGCACAGAGATGAGTGGCTGAGCTGTTATCTGTGAGGGGCAGCTTGCCCATACCACCATGCAAATAAAGATGCCCTTGTTAAAGATACCTCCACTGGGTGAGTGTGAAGTTACTCAGCAGTGGATGGCACCACCAAGAAGGAGTTCCTCACCAGGACCATCTCCCTGCGGAAGCACAGATCCTGATGAGGTGGAGGCGCTGCACATGAAGTAAGTTGGACTCGCACCCACTACCTCAGCTACCTGTCCTGATGACATCCCCTAATAACACCAAGCGGGAGACTCAAGAGTCCTGTTACTTGCAGGTGCACCACCACACACGCCTTGTAATGGGGGACTGGTTAGACTACACGGGCCAATATGAGATTGGGTGGGTCTTGCTAGAGGGAACACCCGTTACAATTGGAGGCGCTGCTGAGATACCTGTTAACAGGACAGGCTTTTGCTAGGCACACATAAGGAAAGAGAGAAGTGTCTGCTGCCACTTTGTGCTGCGTGGGACGGAGCCAGGGGTAGTCAGGGAGATGCTGGAGCTGCATGCCGCAAAGACGCCTTGGGATCCGTAAGGGGTTAGTGAGTCTGGAGCCGGGGGCTATTGCTGTTCTAGTCGCCTTGAGGTAGCGCTAGCGGGGGACGCCTAAAGGGGTAAACTGGTAACTGAGAGCAGGAATTCTGGATGGGTCCGCACTAGGCTAGCCAAAAGTAGGTCGACGCCCAAAGTACTGCATGGAAGAGCCAGAGTATTCTAGTCTCCATTCCAGATCACTTACCAAGGAGCACAGACTGGAGGAACGTGTTACAGTAGACACAGAAAGAGTGAGCCTAGCCTGAGGTAGTGCAAACACGAGTCAGATCTACATTAGGTACACAAGGTGGTGCACAAGGCATTTTATTGCATCGGTGTGGCAGCTGCCCCGCAGAGAGGAGCTCCATGTGCGATAACAGAAATTATAACAGAGAAAAGAATGGCGACCGCAAGATTGGAGGCTCTCTCAAGCAGTGAGTCACACCTAAGATGGCGACTCCCGCCAAGTCGGGAGAGCACCAGGACTGTGCAAGAAATTGTTGCAGAGTATTGTCCGGGTTGGGTGTGGGTGCGAAAACCAGAGCCCCGCCCCTGCACTGTGGGTAGTTCAGCACAGAGTCAGAACCACTCCTTGGTAGAAAGTGCCCCTCCTCTAGAGAGAACCGTCAGAATGGAGGATCTGCAGAGCGCAGAAGGTCCAGGAAGGCGGGTAAACGAGGAACATGCATATGACCTGTGCGTGGAAGAAGAACAAGCTACAGAAGAGACTTCTGTGAGCCTGTTGGAGACTGGCGTGACAGCCGTGGCTGCGCCGGGTTTGTCCTGTCTATGCTCTCGGGAAAGTACCCTCGAGACTAGTGAGGACGACAGTGTTGCTAGATGGGAGGAACGAAATGGACTTTGTTATCATTCAATATACAAACAGCCACACGCTACCTCAAATGTGATGAAGAAAGATAATACGACCCAAAATGGCGGTTCCCGCGTTCCCGGGACACCGCGTGGGCCAGCTGCAGAAAGTCTTGCAACTTTGCAGCTTGCTAATTGTTGGCCAGGATTGGCGCCAACGAGAAAACTCCACCCTGTTGGGGAGTTTGGCGCGAAAGCTGGAGCCGCGCCCTCATGGATTATGACTGACTCCGCCCCTGTGCTGGGTCAGCCTACAAGTCTACGAGACCCTCCTCTAGAGTCCACCAGGGGGAGTGAGCACAGTGAACTGCCAGTAGCAACTTCTGTTCCCCCTAAGAAAGAAACAGAATGCAGCGAACCACATCCGCAGTTGTATAGTGTTTGGCCAGCAGAGGGACTGTATGTAACATTTCTTTTGTGCCCGTGCTTACAGAAAGACCTTAAACTCTCTGGTGGTATGAACTTTGATCCCTATCAGCGACCACGAGGGGTTCAGGTAGTGAAAGTCGAAGGAAAAAGGTACGTCCGGTGCCTATGCCCCAAGTGTGCTTTTCCTGATGGCGAATTGAGCTGGGGACCCAAGTGTGCCTGCTGCGCGGCACAGTTCCTAAAACCAGTGCTGCTGTGTGCTACGGAACCCGTAGCGGAAGATGCGGCTAACCAGCCTACCTCAACTACAGAGGGCCCGTGCGCCCTAACCGCGGCTCCAGATCTGGTTCCAATACCGGAACCCCAGATGATGGAACCATTCCTGATGGAATCAACGAAGGGTAAGGTGACTGCCCAGGGAGAAGGGGGATCGCTACCACTGGTACCGCCGGAGCAGGACTGCTTCAGGCCGATGGCCACCAGCGACTGCGAAGCGCCCCAACGCTGTTCCCCTGCGGAGATGTCCCTATCCCCATCCTGTACTACTGAAGACAGTAGTCAACCAGCTGTGGTGATGCACCAGCCGGCGGACCACACAAGTGAAGCTGAAGATAAAGAGACATTTATCCCATCGGCTGCGGACCATGATGTAGGCCCGTGTGCTCTACAACGGCCAGTCCGGCCTACCACAGAGGAACACATCGCAAGCCAGCGGAGTGGTGAGGAACCTCCTAACCCCCCACAGGCGCCGGTGGTGGCAATGGCGGAGGTCGTTCTGGAGGAAGAGGTTCCGGTTGGGAACCCAACGCAAGATGGCGGCGAGTCCAGCGAGATGGCCGTGTCCTCGTGGCCAAGCAGCTGTACCCGGTTGCCTGAGTCCGAGAAGAGCCAGCAGGCCCTGCGGAAGCCTGGGAGTAAGGAGGCGAGTGAACCAGAGTGCCAGTCCGATGGTACCGGGCAAGGTAGCGAGAAGTTGCGGGTCGTAGCCCCGCGTATGCCGGCGGTGTTTCCCTATGCCCAACCCCAGGCCATAGTTAAAACCCCTGCCCCTGTCACTTTTTCCTATGGGTCCCAGTCTAGCCAAGGGTTGTCTGGGGAGTCCCGAGCCACTTTTGAAGAATGGACTGGGGAAAATCTGGACTGGGGTGACTGTTTTACCTCTGATGAGGGATCGGGGAGGGAAATGTCTATGCAACGAATGTTATACTGCACTAATGATGACAATCGTACTGTTATGGTGGGATGTGATTCTAAGAGCCTTGGGTCAAACTTTGGGTCCCCAGGGACATTGGGAGTTTCATCTGGGGATTTGGGTAATGTTGCTCATATGGTGCCTATTGCCCAGGGAGCCCCCTATGTGCCCTCACTGTCAGGAAGAGTTGTTAGGGATCGCCAAAAGTTGGTACGTAATTTTCATCGTCCCTGGGAGAACGAACTTATGTTTGAAATGGGTTCCCTTGATTCAGAAAATTGGGATCCTGGCGGGTTAGATGAGACGTGGTGTAGTCAAGAGGGGGTAGTCTACATCTCCCAGAGAGGCCTTAGGGAGGTGTATGGGCATGATCCTCTCAGTCCACTAGCATCCAGGCCAGAGTTATGGGCTGATGGTGGGTGTACAGTATGTCCCCTAGAGTGTTACAGCATTGATGCTCTAAGCCCAGTGGACCATGCTCTGCGCAAGCCACCTTAAGAGGGTAGAGTAGTCCCAGTAATGGATACTCCAGCATGAGGTAATCCTAGTTGTTATACATCTAAAGTTAGGATGTATCTATTATGGTTATGATGAAAAGATATGTACTGTAATGTGTTGTTATGTTTTGCAGTGCTACCTGAAGGAAGGTTCCGCAAATTTAGATCCCAGCCGGGACGTTGGGGTTCCACCAGGGGGAGAATGTAGCCATGTGTAAGATTGGTGTACATATCTCTTTCTCATGCTGGCAGTAAACCTGGTAAGTATGCAGGAATGCCAGTAGTTATCATGGAGGTTTGCCCTCACACCCTGGTGAGGTGTCATATGTCCCCAAAGGAAGTGACAACATGCATTGTGCCCACACTTAGTGGTACAGAGCAGGTTTGTTCTCCGGGGGGTGATATAAGACACAGCACTGCCTAAAGTTAGAAGTCAGTTTCCTGTTGTTGTGCTGCTCTGTTCACTGAGAGGCACGTGAAGGTTTGCAACATTGTTGCAGTGTCTCCTGCTAGCTGTGAGTCAGTAAGCATACGCAGCAGAGTAAGCAGACGCAGCAGTATTAGAGGAGCTGGCAGAGTTAGAGGAGCTGACAGACAGAGCAGCTCAAGAGAGAGACAAAGCAGCTCAGGAGAGGAGATTACAGCAGCCAGAGAAGCTGGGGAATCTCTCTCTGAGAGTAAAGGTGGAAAGCAGCTCTATTAGGGACAAGGGACCTTCCTAAGAGAGTGCTGCACAGAGATGAGTGGCTGAGCTGTTATCTGTGAGGGGCAGCTTGCCCATACCACCATGCAAATAAAGATGCCCTTGTTAAAGATACCTCCACTGGGTGAGTGTGAAGTTACTCAGCAGTGGATGGCACCACCAAGAAGGAGTTCCTCACCAGGACCATCTCCCTGCGGAAGCACAGATCCTGATGAGGTGGAGGCGCTGCACATGAAGTAAGTTGGACTCGCACCCACTACCTCAGCTACCTGTCCTGATGACATCCCCTAATAACACCAAGCGGGAGACTCAAGAGTCCTGTTACTTGCAGGTGCACCACCACACACGCCTTGTAATGGGGGACTGGTTAGACTACACGGGCCAATATGAGATTGGGTGGGTCTTGCTAGAGGGAACACCCGTTACAATTGGAGGCGCTGCTGAGATACCTGTTAACAGGACAGGCTTTTGCTAGGCACACATAAGGAAAGAGAGAAGTGTCTGCTGCCACTTTGTGCTGCGTGGGACGGAGCCAGGGGTAGTCAGGGAGATGCTGGAGCTGCATGCCGCAAAGACGCCTTGGGATCCGTAAGGGGTTAGTGAGTCTGGAGCCGGGGGCTATTGCTGTTCTAGTCGCCTTGAGGTAGCGCTAGCGGGGGACGCCTAAAGGGGTAAACTGGTAACTGAGAGCAGGAATTCTGGATGGGTCCGCACTAGGCTAGCCAAAAGTAGGTCGACGCCCAAAGTACTGCATGGAAGAGCCAGAGTATTCTAGTCTCCATTCCAGATCACTTACCAAGGAGCACAGACTGGAGGAACGTGTTACAGTAGACACAGAAAGAGTGAGCCTAGCCTGAGGTAGTGCAAACACGAGTCAGATCTACATTAGGTACACAAGGTGGTGCACAAGGCATTTTATTGCATCGGTGTGGCAGCTGCCCCGCAGAGAGGAGCTCCATGTGCGATAACAGAAATTATAACAGAGAAAAGAATGGCGACCGCAAGATTGGAGGCTCTCTCAAGCAGTGAGTCACACCTAAGATGGCGACTCCCGCCAAGTCGGGAGAGCACCAGGACTGTGCAAGAAATTGTTGCAGAGTATTGTCCGGGTTGGGTGTGGGTGCGAAAACCAGAGCCCCGCCCCTGCACTGTGGGTAGTTCAGCACAGAGTCAGAACCACTCCTTGGTAGAAAGTGCCCCTCCTCTAGAGAGAACCGTCAGAATGGAGGATCTGCAGAGCGCAGAAGGTCCAGGAAGGCGGGTAAACGAGGAACATGCATATGACCTGTGCGTGGAAGAAGAACAAGCTACAGAAGAGACTTCTGTGAGCCTGTTGGAGACTGGCGTGACAGCCGTGGCTGCGCCGGGTTTGTCCTGTCTATGCTCTCGGGAAAGTACCCTCGAGACTAGTGAGGACGACAGTGTTGCTAGATGGGAGGAACGAAATGGACTTTGTTATCATTCAATATACAAACAGCCACACGCTACCTCAAATGTGATGAAGAAAGATAATACGACCCAAAATGGCGGTTCCCGCGTTCCCGGGACACCGCGTGGGCCAGCTGCAGAAAGTCTTGCAACTTTGCAGCTTGCTAATTGTTGGCCAGGATTGGCGCCAACGAGAAAACTCCACCCTGTTGGGGAGTTTGGCGCGAAAGCTGGAGCCGCGCCCTCATGGATTATGACTGACTCCGCCCCTGTGCTGGGTCAGCCTACAAGTCTACGAGACCCTCCTCTAGAGTCCACCAGGGGGAGTGAGCACAGTGAACTGCCAGTAGCAACTTCTGTTCCCCCTAAGAAAGAAACAGAATGCAGCGAACCACATCCGCAGTTGTATAGTGTTTGGCCAGCAGAGGGACTGTATGTAACATTTCTTTTGTGCCCGTGCTTACAGAAAGACCTTAAACTCTCTGGTGGTATGAACTTTGATCCCTATCAGCGACCACGAGGGGTTCAGGTAGTGAAAGTCGAAGGAAAAAGGTACGTCCGGTGCCTATGCCCCAAGTGTGCTTTTCCTGATGGCGAATTGAGCTGGGGACCCAAGTGTGCCTGCTGCGCGGCACAGTTCCTAAAACCAGTGCTGCTGTGTGCTACGGAACCCGTAGCGGAAGATGCGGCTAACCAGCCTACCTCAACTACAGAGGGCCCGTGCGCCCTAACCGCGGCTCCAGATCTGGTTCCAATACCGGAACCCCAGATGATGGAACCATTCCTGATGGAATCAACGAAGGGTAAGGTGACTGCCCAGGGAGAAGGGGGATCGCTACCACTGGTACCGCCGGAGCAGGACTGCTTCAGGCCGATGGCCACCAGCGACTGCGAAGCGCCCCAACGCTGTTCCCCTGCGGAGATGTCCCTATCCCCATCCTGTACTACTGAAGACAGTAGTCAACCAGCTGTGGTGATGCACCAGCCGGCGGACCACACAAGTGAAGCTGAAGATAAAGAGACATTTATCCCATCGGCTGCGGACCATGATGTAGGCCCGTGTGCTCTACAACGGCCAGTCCGGCCTACCACAGAGGAACACATCGCAAGCCAGCGGAGTGGTGAGGAACCTCCTA
Organism: Ascaphus truei; assembly: GCF_040206685.1. Lineage (NCBI taxonomy): Eukaryota > Metazoa > Chordata > Amphibia > Anura > Ascaphidae > Ascaphus > Ascaphus truei. The sequence continues at coordinate 331,354,752 of NC_134483.1, forward strand.
ACCCCCCACAGGCGCCGGTGGTGGCAATGGCGGAGGTCGTTCTGGAGGAAGAGGTTCCGGTTGGGAACCCAACGCAAGATGGCGGCGAGTCCAGCGAGATGGCCGTGTCCTCGTGGCCAAGCAGCTGTACCCGGTTGCCTGAGTCCGAGAAGAGCCAGCAGGCCCTGCGGAAGCCTGGGAGTAAGGAGGCGAGTGAACCAGAGTGCCAGTCCGATGGTACCGGGCAAGGTAGCGAGAAGTTGCGGGTCGTAGCCCCGCGTATGCCGGCGGTGTTTCCCTATGCCCAACCCCAGGCCATAGTTAAAACCCCTGCCCCTGTCACTTTTTCCTATGGGTCCCAGTCTAGCCAAGGGTTGTCTGGGGAGTCCCGAGCCACTTTTGAAGAATGGACTGGGGAAAATCTGGACTGGGGTGACTGTTTTACCTCTGATGAGGGATCGGGGAGGGAAATGTCTATGCAACGAATGTTATACTGCACTAATGATGACAATCGTACTGTTATGGTGGGATGTGATTCTAAGAGCCTTGGGTCAAACTTTGGGTCCCCAGGGACATTGGGAGTTTCATCTGGGGATTTGGGTAATGTTGCTCATATGGTGCCTATTGCCCAGGGAGCCCCCTATGTGCCCTCACTGTCAGGAAGAGTTGTTAGGGATCGCCAAAAGTTGGTACGTAATTTTCATCGTCCCTGGGAGAACGAACTTATGTTTGAAATGGGTTCCCTTGATTCAGAAAATTGGGATCCTGGCGGGTTAGATGAGACGTGGTGTAGTCAAGAGGGGGTAGTCTACATCTCCCAGAGAGGCCTTAGGGAGGTGTATGGGCATGATCCTCTCAGTCCACTAGCATCCAGGCCAGAGTTATGGGCTGATGGTGGGTGTACAGTATGTCCCCTAGAGTGTTACAGCATTGATGCTCTAAGCCCAGTGGACCATGCTCTGCGCAAGCCACCTTAAGAGGGTAGAGTAGTCCCAGTAATGGATACTCCAGCATGAGGTAATCCTAGTTGTTATACATCTAAAGTTAGGATGTATCTATTATGGTTATGATGAAAAGATATGTACTGTAATGTGTTGTTATGTTTTGCAGTGCTACCTGAAGGAAGGTTCCGCAAATTTAGATCCCAGCCGGGACGTTGGGGTTCCACCAGGGGGAGAATGTAGCCATGTGTAAGATTGGTGTACATATCTCTTTCTCATGCTGGCAGTAAACCTGGTAAGTATGCAGGAATGCCAGTAGTTATCATGGAGGTTTGCCCTCACACCCTGGTGAGGTGTCATATGTCCCCAAAGGAAGTGACAACATGCATTGTGCCCACACTTAGTGGTACAGAGCAGGTTTGTTCTCCGGGGGGTGATATAAGACACAGCACTGCCTAAAGTTAGAAGTCAGTTTCCTGTTGTTGTGCTGCTCTGTTCACTGAGAGGCACGTGAAGGTTTGCAACATTGTTGCAGTGTCTCCTGCTAGCTGTGAGTCAGTAAGCATACGCAGCAGAGTAAGCAGACGCAGCAGTATTAGAGGAGCTGGCAGAGTTAGAGGAGCTGACAGACAGAGCAGCTCAAGAGAGAGACAAAGCAGCTCAGGAGAGGAGATTACAGCAGCCAGAGAAGCTGGGGAATCTCTCTCTGAGAGTAAAGGTGGAAAGCAGCTCTATTAGGGACAAGGGACCTTCCTAAGAGAGTGCTGCACAGAGATGAGTGGCTGAGCTGTTATCTGTGAGGGGCAGCTTGCCCATACCACCATGCAAATAAAGATGCCCTTGTTAAAGATACCTCCACTGGGTGAGTGTGAAGTTACTCAGCAGTGGATGGCACCACCAAGAAGGAGTTCCTCACCAGGACCATCTCCCTGCGGAAACACAGATCCTGATGAGGTGGAGGCGCTGCACATGAAGTAAGTTGGACTCGCACCCACTACCTCAGCTACCTGTCCTGATGACATCCCCTAATAACACCAAGCGGGAGACTCAAGAGTCCTGTTACTTGCAGGTGCACCACCACACACGCCTTGTAATGGGGGACTGGTTAGACTACACGGGCCAATATGAGATTGGGTGGGTCTTGCTAGAGGGAACACCCGTTACATACCTATTATATCTATGTTCAGAACATGATTACCATTCATGACAATCAACTGCATCATAGCAACATTCACCTATAGATGTACCAAGACCTACTGTTTTCGGTGCTGCACAGTACCAAGTGTAAATCCCCGGCATTTATTTGCAATTCGTGGCACCCTCACCCGCTACTGAGTATCAGAATCGGGAATAGGCGAACATATTGAGTGCGCCATCTGCCGGACACACATACTGAATCGCAATGATATAAATAACCTCACAACCTCACTGTGCGGTCTGACCGTAGCCGAGCCGCGGTGAGCAAAATGCTCACGCGGCTGTAATTTCGCAGCCCATCGCAGCCACGGGAACAGTAAATCTGGCTACATCTGTACATCCCTGGCTCTTAGGCCCCACATTGCCAGCTGCCATTTGTATTTACCGAGAGGGTTGGAAAAATTGGGAGGTATTTCCTGGACTGGGAACTTCCAATAGTGAGAAGCGATCTTGCTGCAAGGGTCTTGTCCAGACATGTAAAGAAATAGAAAGGGTGCACGGAGGAGTGCGGCTTTAGGGAGAGGCGTGGTCTTGGACTTGGGAAGAATACGCAGACTTTTACATGTACAGTATAATTAGCTCTTGTTAAGAAAATCATTTATCAAGGACTTAAAGTAGTGTTCTACGTGGGGGTTTCTTCAGGAAAATTAGCTTGTTACCTAAATAAATAAAACACAGAAACTGAACCATCAACTCACTTTTTGACCTCTGTTTTTTTTAAGACCAAATGTTTTCAATCAGCACACTTTTTTACGTGTCTTTCAGAGCCTGTAAAAGTTTGCTTTAAATATCTCAAGGCTTAAAATATCAATGCCACTTAGGGACAGATCCACAAAGCTCTGATAAGCCATTTATCATTACATTACCCACAATTATCGTAATGCTTCTCCCAACGCCTATCCACTAAGGAGATTAACGTAACAATGACCCCGAGTTAACCCTTAAAATATCGTACAGATAAGTTCTGACGGACGTCTGGCGTAGTCATATGCAAATGAGATGCTAATGAGCTGTTATCCTAACATCGCAGATCCACAAACCGCCGTTATTTGGGAACCCCAATACTGTACATTGTTTGGTTATGGCACTTAACCCATTCTATTGAAATAATTAGAAGTGTCATACAAAGATATATTATAAATAATAAATGTGTGTAAATATATATATATATAATACACACACATTTTAGTGGAGTCGCAAATGGACTAATGGGTTCAGAAATCACCTTAATTTCCTCAATATGTTTTTTCTTTCCTTAACATATTATTTATCTTTCCCCTTCTACCTTACCCCTCCCCTCCTCAATATGCTGTAAATCAAAAGTTTGTTATATGATGGCATTTAATGTATGTCCGTATTTTTCATTTACCCCTTTTTTTTATCCCATAAAAAACTAAATAAACAAATAATTGAAAAAGTGTAATTAAAGCTGTAGTCCCAGCAATATCCTACATGTTTTTTTAAATAAATCAATTATGTACTATGAGAGAATACTTGCAGCATTTAAAAAAAAAAAACAACTCTGAGTGACATTTTTAATGTATAATGTAACAAGCATTTTCTGCTTCTATAGCAAACATTTACAAAGTCACATCCCCTTCCTCTTCCGAAACAGGCTCTGGCACACCCCTTTTTAAGCCCTGCCCTCTCTCTAGCAATTGTATCTAGTGACTTCCTGGTCACATGATCTTCCCCACATAACTTTGCATCTTTGGTCCTCTTCTGCTGCACTGACAGCCATTTAGTGAACCCCTCGAGCCGAATATTCGCCGATCGATCACAAGAGGATGGATTGATCGGCAACTTAGCCAATTACTTATCATTGTGTGGATTGTATTGATGCACATATTAAAGGGAATTTTTTTTTTTTTTAATACGGCAGCTTGGGCTACTGCTTTAAGTCAATGTTATAAACTGTAGCATGTTTTGTAGTGATAAAAGTGAATGTATGATGTTTGTCAGAGGTGTATACATATTGTTTATGGACTAAATTATGTCTGTACAAAATAATTACAACTTTTTTTGTAACAATAGTTACCAAGAGACAAAAATAGTGAACTTAACATTTATTCACATATTTACATCACTAAGTGAGAAAATTAACAGGTAAAAAAAAAAATACTAATATGGACATTTGGTGACAAAATGTCACCACAGTTAAGAAAAATCATCTCTTCTTCTTGTCAGAGGAATGGACAGGCTCACTAGGACCCTTCTATGTAGCCTCCACACCTTAATGTAACTTGGGCCACTAGATCAAGAGGTAGACTAGGGGAAGTAACTGAAGATGGAGGAGGCGGTGGTGGAGTGGACCTCAGGAATGAAACCCCCTGATGTCGCCAGCAATTCGCTGATTGCAGCTGGCTTTGTAAATATTGAAGGTGGATGCAAGCTCTCCGTGGCTTGCTTCAGTGTCCAGGTGAGTCCATTAACAACACCAGTTAGGGGGCCATACTATTCATGACATTGGAGCTGTGTTACCGCAGGAGGTGGGTTACCACACTGTAATGGCGGATTAAGTTGTGGGATATTGTGGCCAAATGATGGTTCATCTGATAAGCTGAACGATGCATCCTAAGAAACTGCTGGTGATATACGAGAATGGCCTCATCATAATGGTCACCTGGCAGAGCAGGTCTTGTGATGGATAAGGAGCAGGTCTCAGTGCTGGATCAGGAACAGCTCTCTGTGCTGGATCAGGATCAGTTCTCGGTGCTGGATCAGGAGCAGGTCTCGGTGCTGGATCAGGAGCAGGTCTCGGTGCTGGATCAGGAGCAGGTCTCGGTGCTGGATCAGGAGCAAGTCTCGGTGCTGGATCAGGAGCAAGTCTCGGTGCTGATAAAGAGCAGGCCTCGGTGCTGGATCAGTAGCAGGTCTCGGTGCTGAATCAGGAGCAGGTCTCGGTGCTGGATCAGGAGCAGGTCTCGGTGCTGGATCAGGAGCAGGTCTCGGTGCTGGATCAGGAAAAGGTCTCGGTGCTGGATCAGGAGCAGGTCTCGGTGCTGGATCAGGTCTCGGTGCTGGATCAGGAGCAAGTCTCGGTGCTGGATCAGGAGCAGGTCTCGGTGCTGGATCAGGAAAAGGTCTCGGTGCTGGATCAGGAGCAGGTCTCGGTGCTGAATCAGGAGCAGGTCTCGGTGCTGGATCAGGAGCAGGTCTCGGTGCTGGATCAGGAGCAGGTCTCGGTGCTGGATCAGGAGCAGGTCTCGGTGCTGGATCAGGAAAAGGTCTCGGTGCTGGATCAGGAGCAGGTCTCGGTGCTGGATCAGGTCTCGGTGCTGGATCAGGAGCAAGTCTCAGTGCTGGATCAGGAGGTATGGACGCTAGGGCAGGACGTATGGACGTTAGGGCAGGAGGTATGGACGTTAGGGCAGGAGGTATGGACGTTAGGGCAGGAGGTTTGAGCGCCGGAGTAGCACATGAGGGTGCTGGAGCAGCAGGTGGAGGTATTTTAAACGGTTTATTAATGTGGTGTCATAATGGATTGATAAAGGCATGGCCTATAATATGGCAGAAGAGAGAAAAAGGCACCCGGAGCAGCAGCAGGAAAACCGGCAATGATTAGAATACGAACCCAAAGTCAAAATGATGGCTTTATTGGTACACAAAGATAGAACAGGCAATAAACATATCCTCCCTCTACGTGTTTCACGCCGCAAGGGCGCTTCATCTAGGAGTAGGGAGTCATGGCCTATAATATACTTGAAGATTATGAGGTCATACATCTAAGCATTTCACGTATAGGTTATTGTGAGAACCCACAACATGTATGTGTGATTGCAGTGTAAATAATACAGTAATATTATGTCTGATATACAAGGCTATGCATAATGTTATACGTATACATTAGATGGATGTACCGTGTATAATATATGAAGTCTGTTTTGACTTACGAGGTTGATGCTGGGCAAGATCCTCGGTGTCCACTAGTCCTGAAAATCCAACTACCTTTGAAGCTGAGATCACCTCCATCAATCTGCGTCCATTGGGTGAGAGGTCCAGCTCTTGTGGTGGTCCCCTTCTAAGCACCTTTTGTGGGCAGCATGGACAGCCATTTTTTTTTACCTTCCACTTACTATCTGCCCACCTTTTTTTTAGTATGTCCTCATTAGTACAGTGTTGCCCAGGGCATTGATTTGGGTCAGGATCTGCCCCCAGATTGTGTTTTTTTTCTCAGCAGTGCTTGTTTTGGAGCATAGTGCCCCAAATAACATTGAGTGGTGAGCCACTACCCTATTAATGAGAAGCTCTAATTCCTCCTCTGTAAATTTGATCCTCCTGATCCTTCCAGCAGCAAGGTCAGCAGCAGGAGTATCAGCAGCATGAAGGTCAGCAGCAGGAGTATCAGCAGCATGAAGGTCAGCAGCAGGAGTATCAGCAGCATGAAGGTCAGCAGCAAGAGTATCAGCAGCATGAAGGTCAGCAGCAAGAGTATCAGCAGCATGAAGGTCAGCAGCAGGAGTATCAGCAGCATGAAGGTCAGCAGCAGGAGTATCAGCAGCATGAAGGTCAGCAGCAGGAGTATCAGCAGCATGAAGGTCAGCAGCAAGAGTATCAGCAGCATGAAGGTCAGCAGCAGGAGTATCAGCAGCATGAAGGTCAGCAGCAAGAGTATCAGCAGCAGGAGTATCAGCAGCATGAAGGTCAGCAGCAGGAGTATCAGCAGCATGAAGGTCAGCAGCAAGAGTATCAGCAGCAGGAGTATCAGCAGCATGAAGGTCAGCAGCAGGAGTATCAGCAGCAGCAGGAGTATGAGCAGCATGAAGGTCAGCAGCAGGAGTATGAGCAGCATGAAGGTCAGCAGCAGCAGAGGTGGCTAATATGGCAGAGAAACTTCACTATGTATTGTGCATTTATTTGAACATGAACGTGCGCACACACAGGCATCATGCTGCTGGAAAGCATGTGCATTACTTGGAATATAAACACTACTTGGAACACACGTTATATTTTTTCCAGTGCACGTGCGCAGTGTATTGCGTGTCTCTGTGCTAAGAACATCCTCGCTACTATAGATATCGTTACAATGCTATTTTTGCTAACGGACATGGTTTTGCACATCTTTAGCTTTGTGGATACCCATTAAACTCAGGTGTCTCACATTATTTGCCCTGATTTAACAGAGCTTTGTGGATTTGCCCCTTAGTTGGCAACTTAAGTTCATAATTGATATGGGACTGGTTGTATACAGTTAAAATGATAATAAAACAAGACCCATCCTGTAAGCCGAGCTTTAAGATGCAGTTGCTCTTACTACCATTTATGTATTCCCAGCAATCTGCACTGCTTCATTTTTTATTTACCTATATATGAACCATTTGGCCAGGTTGTGCTGTATGGTTTGGAATTTTTTTAAAGGGTATTATTTCTAGAACCAGGAGGTCCTCAGGATGTCGAAAAAAATGGCTTGACTTAGGTGGACCACCCTGTTTATATAACGGTAATGGTGGTGGTGGGGGTGGGTGAGGGGGGGGTGGTAAGGGTGATTACTGCTTTATCTCATTTCACTATCTGTTCCCCTGTTAATTGCATACTTCAACTTGATATCTCCCAGAAGTTTTGTAGTTTGGAGAAAGCCTGAAATAAAATATTTGTTTGTGAAATATTTGTAATAGTTATACCTGAGACATTTCTAAGAAATGCTCCATAACCCCAGTTTAGTAGAGTACTGCCGTTGTGGACTATACAGTATGTAGAAACATTGCCTCAGTTATCAGTTCATCATTAGTCAATAACAAAAGCTCAGCCAGATCCAATAAATCATCAAAGCAGTTTTTGATCATGCTGCCGCCATATCCAATTTGCCTGTTCTTTCTCACAAGGCCAGTCAATAGAAATAAACGTGCTGTTGCTCAATGACAGACTTTTTGACAATTCCATTAAGATAAGTTTATTACAGAAATGATTCCATGCTGATATTAAACCAGTTCTGCTCCCCAGTATAGAGATGTAACTGACACTACTGCTATCAATTTACAGCGGCTTGCCAGAATAGTATCAAACATACGTATAGCAGCATCCTCCATGGACTAGCAAAAATAAGAACAAACCAATCCAGATGCCATCAATGGATATCACCAGTCACCACAGATTAAGTACATACAATGCAGTAATAGAGTGAGACTCCCAGAGCATTCTGATCATTACACAATGCACAAACCACGCAAATAAAGAATCATTAAAAATGTCTATGTATGAAGAACATTTCAAGCCCACTATTGCTCTTTGTAATGTAGGCCAGTGGCTTAGAATGTTCTTTGAGACATGCAATTTTATTGTTTATGTAATTAAATATTTTGGAGTATCAGGTCATGTGTTTTGGGGTTTCAACCTATCTTGTAAGTTGCTTTCTTAGTAAAGAATTGTTAGAAATAAGATCAATGAAAGCTAAATTACCCAGAAGTGGGAGACCAGAATGGCTGTTTTTATGGTACACTAAGCCCTTATTTGCACTGTGTCTCATCTGTATCCTGATCCTCATGTGGTAGCAAAACCCAGACAAACTTATTTTTTTGTACACTATTCTGAGCAGCATCCATAGATGAAGAAAAGGAAGATTTAAGTTCTTACATGTAGCACTGGTGATTTTATATAAAAACAAACTATTAGGCTTTGTTTAAGTATTATTAGAAATCATGTGTAAAAATAATGTTAATTTGACAGTATGTAAGTAAATAAGTTTCCTCAAATCGACACATCAAGGTGAGTATAGTTGAACAATACTAACCTTGATGTGTCGATTTGAGGAAACTTATTAACTCCTCTAGTGGGTTATTGTATACCCCTACCACTACGGTATTCATATTATACTTTGAGTTCAGCAATTGGGGTTCTAGTGTTAACCTAAGGTTAACTTTTGTCTCTTAGTAATCGTTTTCTGTATGACTTTATCAGTCTCTCACATCGTTGTGGAGGAATTTTAGCCCACTCTTCTTTACAACGTTGCTTCAGTTCATTGAGGTTTGTGGGCATTTGTTTATGCACAGCTCTCTTAAGGTCCCGCCACAGCATTTCAATCGGGTTGAAGTCTGGACTTTGACTGGGCCATTGCAACACCTTGATTATTTTCTTTTTCAGCCATTCTGTTGTAGATTTGCTGTGTGCTTGGGATCATTGTCCTGTTGCATGACCCAATTTCGGCCAAGCTTTAGCTGTCGGACAGATGGCCTCACATTTGACTCTAGAATACTTTTGTATACAGATGAGTTCATGGTCGACTCAATGACTGCAAGGTTCCCAGGTCCTGTGGTTGCAAAACAAGCCCAAATCATCACCCCTCCACCACCGTACTTGAAAGTTGGTATGAGGTGGTTGTGCTGATATGCTGTGTTTGGTTTTCGACAAACGTGGCGCTGTGCATTATGGCCAAACATCTCAACTTTGGTCTCTACTGTCCAAAGGATATTGTTCCAGAAGTCTTGGGGTTTGTTCAGATGCAACTTTGCAAACCTAGTCCGTGCTGCCATGTTCTTTTTAGAGAGAATAGGTTTTCTCCTGGCAACCCTTCCAAATAAACCATACTTGTTCAGTCTTTTTCTAATTGTACTGTCATGAACTTTAACATTTAACATGCTAACTAAGGCCTGTAGAGTCTGAGATGTAACACTCAAGCCGGCCCTGCATGAGATCCTCACTCGTTGTTGGACAATGCCCCCGTGGCAGCTATACGTGTAACTGCGTGCTCCCATTTCTCCTCATTATCTCAATTCTAGACTTTCTACTATAGATGTAAGCAATATTATTACTGCCGCAGGAGCGTTTCAGCAGGACATACACAACGCAGCAGTGGGAGAAGCAGCCATTGTTTTAAATCAGCCGCGCGTGAAAAGGAGGCTGGGCTAACGTGCTATTTCACCCGCAGGGGAGCGCCAATAACGTTGGCTACATCTACGGTATTGGCTGGCTTGACAGCTCACCATGTAAGACCGGGAAGCTGATACATTTGTATATAAAAAAAAAAGTTGCTGAAAGAGCGGCTCAGCGAGTAAAAGGCACAGACTCTGCTGCTTCAAGGACATAGTCATTGTTTTCAGCACCCAGTTCAATTTTTTTTTTTAATAAAAAAGGCTTTCATTGAAGTCATAAAACTGTTTGTTATCATATGTTCATAAAAATAGAGCTCAAGCATCCAAGGCTCAGCTATCCAGACACTGGACGACTCTTTGGCCCTGCTTTAAATTTCCACCGTGCAGCAGCTGCCTGTTTGTACCACCTCTCTTCCATAAAGGGCAGCTGACGGCTACTAACTCAGCCACAAGTACGTAGAATCAACACCTGTCAGAGGTACTAGGGAGGTCCAGGTGCCTTCTCCCGTGTTTACCTAAACTGTAATTTGCACATATTAATCTCTATCTTTATTTAATCTCATCTCAATGTAATTGTACCACGGATTTGAGTTGAGAACCCTTACCTCCCCTTACCCCTAATTTCCTCGTTTCTATACATCCCCCCCCTTCACCCCCTCCCTCTTTTTTCTTTGTGTGAACTCATTTTGGTATGTTTACAGAATACGCTGTAAAAATCAATAAAATATGAGTACTGTATTAAAAAAAATAGAGCTAAAAAATAAAAAATTCAACTCTCCTGACCCTCAGCAGACCGAGGATACTGTATTAGACAGCTTTATTTCACAGGACCTAATAAAGCCAAGTCCTTTAACAAATATTTAGAGCTCCTAAGGAATCATAAAACAAACATTTCATCACACGGGTTTCAAATCTTCTCTGAGAGTAAACAAACCCATAGTTAATTTTAGTAAATGGCCATGTAAGGAAGTATCTGCAAACACATATAAAAAGAAACCCAAGGAGGTTTCGAAATGTATGAAAAGAGCTTGTTAAAATTGCAATGATATTCATTTTACTGTGTTTAAGGAGGCTGTGTAATGAATGTCTTTCAGAAGAGACAAGGATTGCTTTGAAAACTTTAAAATGTAAAGCGCCATCCCACTTTTATGACAATATAAATTCATTAGCTCATATTAAAACAGGATTGACAGATTAAATACTGACACAAGACCCACCCTTACCAATGCTCCAGCAAGCAGAACTTTGAGGTGCTGTTGGGACATATTTCCCAGGTCTTTGTACGAAATCCTTTCATTATATTTTTTCATCCTATTCTAGTATTGTCTCAATTTTCTAAGATTTTGTTCAGAATTGTTAACTCGGCCCACATCACTTCACCTCTGTAATCACTGCAGAATTCCCCCTCGTTTTGGTATACTCTGTTAGTTTGTCCCTCGCAGATGCACAATGTATTGGTACATTAAGTGGAATTGGTGTAGTGAAGTTAGGCTTTTGGATCTACATTGTAAAAGCCAAGATCCATGTATTGTTCATCTGACCATACACCTGAAGAAGGTACAGTATTTCTGAGGCCTTGAAAGCTCATTATAGTTACTGTATATCTACAGTACAGTATAACAAACACTGGTCATTAAAATATATGACAATTACTCAACATTTCTCCGGTAGTGGAAAACTCAGAAGTTTTCACAGAGAGCGAGTTGGCGCTGGTCCTCACCCTGCGTCTCTGACCACCTCTGGTTTTTATATATTCTAACTACACTGTATATGGATCAACCACACATCATATATGCTATGGTGGGTAAAAAATTGACAAAACCCCTCCAAGGTACAACAACTACATGGATGGATGCTCGAACATTTGGTTACGTGTGGTTAGGAGGTCATTTCCCAGAATCCCTGGCTGCAATGGAAGCACTGTATGCCAAGAGATAATGGGGAAAGAAAGAGTTGTAGACCGGTATTTTTATTTGCTGTTAAGTGAAATATAACTATGAGGTTCTGCTGTCATTTCCTTAAATATGTAACCCATTCTATTTGAAAAAGAAATGATACCCATCCATATTTCTGTAGTAATAGATGGGGTTAACCCCCGTAGCTAGTGCTCTAGTTGTCGGCATAAGACAGAACCAGCCTTCTAATCATATAAATGATCCCAGTCAGGCTAATTGTGAAGATACTTCACGGAGTTGCATACTGTGTTGCGGACTAACATGCAGGAGAGGGGTGAATATGGCGGGAGAAGGGAACGGAGAAGCCGGTGAACTCATCGCAAGGTGCACCCTCCGGCAAACCTCCAACCTCCTGACCCACAACCCGCGCTACGCCTGGTGCCCCATGCAGTCTCCGGTGCCGTGCCATGGAAGGCACTCACAGTACTGATGCCCCAGGAGTAAACGAGCCGTGGATCCGGATCAGAGAAACACGCGTGCTCCAGGCAGGAATCAGATAATAGAAAAAATAGTAGCAAAGGCGGTCACTGCTCACCGGTAATGATTAGAGACTCAAAGCGCAATTAATGAAAAACACAGAGTTAAACTCTCCGTTTTTCATTAATTGCGCTTGTGGGTCTCTAATCATTACCGGTGAGCAGTGACCGCCTTTGCTACTATTTTTTTTATATTTCTGTAGGATCCTCCTAAAACGTCCTTGATCTTTTTAAGTATGAGAGTGGGTCTTCAAAAATGTATGCTGCTTTGGATAAAACAATATGGCAGATAGAACGAGTCTGATGTCTGGGCGCCAATAAAAAGTGATGACGAGACAAACAGGGAATTCTGGGAGATTAGATTGCAATGCTCCCTGGTATAGTGAAAAGCCTGTAAAACTAAAATAGTTTCAGTAGTAGTCAATATATTTGCATACTGTTTTGCTTTGCCAGCTCCGCTGACAGCCTCTATGGGGCCTAGTAGAGAGTGCTGACCCGGCCCCCCGGATTGTTGAGCAGAAGAAAGAGGTTTAGCATGCCCTATATGTAGACGTGAGGCATCACCCCAGCCGACAAACCCAGAGCAGGGCCCAGCTGGCAGAAATTCTGGTATTGGACGGGCCCCCGTAGCCAGGAAAGTTGGTCCAGCTCCCCCCTATTACCTACCCTGTACTTTGTATCTTTCCTGCTACAGAATAATTTTTTACCTACTACTGTAGAGAGAAGGTTACCCATTCGCATATTATAACCGCAATGGTTTTAATAACTTTTAATCATCAGTGACATAACAATCACAGCAGAGATGAACAGGCTGTTACTCAATACTTCCTACAGATTTACAATGATTAGAGTTTATTATTTTTAAGTAGTAAAAAATAATCAATTAGAATGAAATCAATTATTACATTTAGTCAGTACTATGTACATTTAAAAAGCGGGTTACTTGAGTAGTTTAAAGTTAATTTAATGTTTATGTCATTTTTAATATAATCTTATTTATTGAGCTTTTCAAATTTCAAATGAACAAATAAACAACATACAAAGACAAATTACATAACCAAAATGAAGACCACGAAATTAAGAGAATAATCACACAAAGATACCAATCCAATAGTGTACATTAGGTAAACAAAGTATAAGGACAATAGCAAAAAACAAAAACAGAAGGTAAAAGCATGCTCAGACTAAAAGTATGTATGGATTGTGATGTAAGGATCTGTTCCGGCCCAGGATATACCCAGAGACCACCCTTCATATCTCAGTGGGAGATGGACTTAGGAGAGACATTAGAAGATGAGGAGTGGGATGAAATATTTCTGGCGGCCGCAAAAAGTTCAGTTTGTACCTCACCGAAGGAGCATGCATATAAAGTGATGATGAGGTGGTACCTCACCCCATTAAAATTGTCAAAATTTGTGAAAGGCTACTCCCCATTGTGTCCTAAACAATGCGGAGAGCAAGCAGATCTGTTACACATGCTGTGGTCTTGCCCTCCAATATCTCCCACTTGGGTGAAAATTCAAGATTGGTTACAGAGGATGTTGGGCCTCCAAATCCGATTGGACCCCTGGCCGTTCCTTTTGAACAAACCAGCACGCGAGTTGTCCAGGGCCGAAAATAAATTAATCGCACAATTTGCGACAGCGACGAGGAATTATGGAAACAGCATTATGGAAACAGAAGGATTCTCCATCATTACCTAAAATCAGGAATAGAATTTGGTTTGTCTGTCAGATGGAGAAGCTCACAAGCCTGGTAAATGATACAGTAAATGATACAGTAAGGCTACCATGGTTAGCACATTCGGACATCCCAGGAGTGAGCATGGCCACAATATTGCTATAATAGTACCAGGTGCATTCTCGCTCGGTGGGGACTTGTGATTGGATCATGGTGTTGGTTGGGCCAGAGCCCACCCCTCGTGAGGGCAGTCATGGAGCCGCACGGAGAAGAGATAATAAGATAGAGAGTGAGTTGTGATACAAACCATACAAATGCAAGACAGAAGCGGAGATCCCTACCCCCTCCCTCCTTTCCCTCAGGTTGTGTTTCCTTCTTTTTCTTTTATATCATGTCTCTTAAAGCATGTTTATGTTTACTGCCTTGTTTGTTTGAACACTATGGACACTATGTACTTGCCTCATATATGATGTTCAGAGCAATGTTCATGACATGTAAACTGTATACTGAAAGCTGAAAATAAAACATTTAAGTTGGAGGAAAAAAATGGTGGAACTGCTACTTTAATTTGACCTCTTTTCGACATTAAAGTCTGTTTCCTTCAGGGTGAATTACTTTTCATAAGGACCAGTGTTAAAGTGGCAAAACATGTGAAATCGAAGCTGTGTGTGTGTGTTTTTTTTTTTAATAAATAAATCAGTTCTGTAGTATTAGATCAGGGATTTTTTTATTATTATTATTCAACTCTTCATGCCATTTTTAATGAGTTTTAACATACTGAGCTTCCTTTGATTTCTATAGCCCTCCACAGCAGCGCAAGATATTTGTAACACTTTCCTGTTTGTGATCATTTGTTGCCAATGTTCCCAGCAGTTTGAGCTGCAAACTGTAACGATAGTCAATGTTACCTTAGTAATATCAGGCTACACTGTAGCTACCGAGTTACACTCACTGAAGGACCGATTGAAACTGAAAAGTGGCCATTTCGTTAGGCCCACAGGCAGGATTTTGTCAGATTTAGAACAGGAGCACCAAAATTATAACTTGGAGGGGAAAAATAAAAACAAGTGTGCGAGGTGATGTGTACTTTGTATTTCCACCTCCCAAACAGAACACTGAACCTCAAACATCAGCAACAGACACTTGTCTCACCTGAACACATACCTCCCCAACACAGTGATCACACAATGCTTACAAGGACCGCATTCACTTTCTCACAAGGACATGGAATGGACCAGGCCTGTCTTCAGTTCGAAGGCTGCCGTGAATGTTGCATGATAAAGCAAACCTTTCAAGTTCATTTTAATCACGTTTATGAACCGGTCTGGTGCTTTGAACTGGTGATTACGTTATGCCCCCTATGCAGCAATTAACTTCTGTCAGCAGATTCAAATAAGCTGACAAAGGGCCCAGAAAGCGATCAGCTGCAGCATAAGCCCAGGAAATTGAACTCCCGCAGATCTGGAGGTAAAAGCAGCTTGTGCTGTAACTACAGTTGACTATTTGTTGTCTTCAGGATCAAGTTGAGGAGACATAGGGCCAACTTAGGATTGTTCTCAAAATATATATGCTAAAATCCCCCATACAAATACTTCCCACGTTACAATGACTACATTTTCTCCTATTAAAAAGTCATCTCTGCTATTAACATTTAGGATTGAAAAAGTTGGCCCTAGTGCATTCCAAGGTCATCTCAGATTCGACATGTACCTTCTTCTCCCTGTCCTCCCTATCATTTGTGAGTGCTTATTTACATTCCCATACCGATGTAGCTAGTAATATTTATAATGAAGATATATATTTTTTTAAAGTCCGGAATGCACCTTAAACGTGTGCCACAGATAATGCATATCTTGCATTTTTGGCATTTTTTTTTGTAATGATACAACAATATAAAATCTGGTAGTTACTGCAATTATCTAACGAGCTGAATAAAAGAGTAACAGTAACATGTACCTTTATTATGAAGATCGGATAGTCACCCCTATTGTGCAACGCAGAAGCGCCTTTTAACATTTATGGGGAGGACGGCTGCTCATGTTAAACAATAGAATGTGATACTGTCCCACTAAATGTGACTATTATTTCATTCTACCATAAAATTATCACGCATACAAAAGGAGTCATTTAGCCGTTTTTAAGAGTAAAAAAAAAAAGCCTAACATGATCAAGTGGTCTCTTATTTAACTAGTGGTTTAAATATTCATCTTGTGAACAGATCTAATTATATATCCTTTATTAAGGTTAACATTTGTAAAAGTGTTTCATTCTAATGTCATCATTTACATATTGACGTCAATGTTCATAATGTACTTCCAACTTGCTGTATTGTTTCATCATTTTTGTTATCAATAAAATATTATTTAAAATATATATATATATATATATACACACACATATATATATATATATATATATATATATATATATATATTTCTCCAAAATAGAGATCTACTAGAGAATTTCTTAATAATCTGTCATCAGGATGAATAAAGGAAAGAAAAATGCAATTTAAGAAATATATATTTCTTTTCCCCTTTGGGTGGCTATATAGGGACAGCGTGTTGAAAGGGTTAGGAAGAAAGCAGCCCAGAGGGAGCCCAATCCCCTCCCAGAATGTGTTGCCAGTCTGTGATTGGCTGACCTTATTGTAGAATACCTGTAACCGAGTAGAGCAGGATAGGGCAGTGACAGGACACAAACATGTAGTGTACCTGCTAGGCTGCGGCCCCGCTGGCGCTGACCGCGCTCATGCTTGAGAGCAGTGACGTCACCAGCTCTCCAAGCAAGAGTGCCGGGCATCCTGAATATTTTGCAAGCGTGCGAGGGGGGAGGGGGGGGGGGGCTTTGAGTGAGGCGGGCAAGTTGAGCGCGCTTGAAAGTTTAATTTTTTGGTTTACTCAAGCGCCGAGCTTGAGTGAGCGTGCGTGCCCACGCACGAGCGCGCATACACCACGTAAGTGTGGACTTGCACGTATACATTTATGTAAGTAAAAGCGACAAGCACCGCGCTCAGCGTCAGCGGGGACGCAGCCTTAAATAGGTGCAGTTGGAGGGTATTCTTTAATAATAACAAATGTATTTCTTATAGCTCTTGTCTCCCAGTAGGACTGAAAGCGCTTCACAATTACAGTATAGTGTGCGGTACCCAGCACATAGGAATTTGTACAGACTCAGCCCCTGCCCCGTGGAGCTTACAATCTATGCTTTTGGTGCCCGAGGCCCGGGGAGATGAAGTGACTTGCCCAAGGTCACAAGGAGCCGACACCGGGAATTGAACCACGTTCCCCTCATTTAACTTCCGTGTCATTATTTACAGGGCCAATGTCTTTACTCACTGAGCGGCTCCTTCTTCCCCTCTCTGTTCTTCTTTAACCTTTTTATTTCAGCAAGACCAAGGGTTTAAAGGCAACTCTAGGAGTGAAAGGATCAACATGAAAGTCTCTCTTCTACTGTTTACTAAAATAATTCAACATTTCTCCTACAAACTTGTCCTGTGTTTTGACCCTTGGCAGAGTTATTTGTGCTATGTTTGGTTTCCATGGAGCTTTGTTTTTCAGCAACCACAGATATTAACGCTTTACTGATCTCAGCATTTATTTTAGGCCTTAATAAAAAATCAAAAACATCCAACTTGCACAATGTAGTGTTGAAAACTCTGGCAAAGCTTTCAAAGAAGAAACGCAAGTTTGCCATGTTTAGGAAGAATGAGCACGCTAATATCCTATAGTTCTGTCCAATTTTGGAACGTAACAACAATTCATTACAATGCAACTTCTTTTTCACATTTGCTTTTAGTGAGAAAACTCTAAATATATCCTGGGGGTGCAATGCCTCGCAGGGTTAAAATGAGCCATTGACAGTGACAGATATGTAGAAGGCCAATACCAGCCCCTTGATTATATAAGAGTCTGCGCCAGGACCACTCCACATATGCTGGTATATAATATAATTGCCCTAATAGGGATGGTGGACTAGTACCTAGTGCTGTTGAGCACCAATAAACAGTACAAAGATTGTCAAAACAATGAAAGATAAGGGTATGGAAACCCACAGGTACAACTCACTGTTAACTTTCAGGATCCATGGGAGTGGTCCAAAGCAGCAATCAACGGCGTGCAATCACCAGACAGGACAACAGGAGCAGATGAAAAAAAGGCAGTGCACTGCCTATAAATATATCCTGGGGGTGCAATGCCTCGCAGGGTTAAAATGAGCCATCAACAGTGACATATTGAAATCGTTACGTCTAGGTGATTGACACTTTTCTTTTACAAAAATCTGCCACTTATAGGTGATTCTTAAATACAGTATATTTTATAAAATAATTTGGGTGAAGCTGAGACATGGGAGGGGCTTCATTTCCTCCAGCTCCTCCCTTCTGCGTGATAACTGAAGTTTGCACACGCAAAGCCCCCCGTGCCTCGTTATCTTTATCACAGGGACATGGTGGGCTAGAGACTGAGTACACAATTGATTAACAGGCACTCTACCATTATGAGGTCCCAATCAAAAGAAGAGTCTTCTTAATTTTTAAGAAAACAGACAGCCAAATGTTTGCTGTAAGTACGATTACATTTGTTTAATGTTTTTTGTTTGTTGAAATCTGCATTGCACCTTTAAATTAGAAGGAGGCTTTACAGTGGCCAGGCTTGTTTTTTAAAACTGCTGCAAGTGGGCAATGCCAGGTGTAGGATCTCATCGCGTAGGGTGAGGAACCCGATAACTCTTACTCTTGCAGAGGAAAAGTGTCCTACAATTGAATGTTGCAGATCAAATCACACGGATTTTTAGCATCCTTCCGAGGGTTTTAAGCCCGCCCCTCCCCACTTCCCAAGTCAGCAGGTCTTTTTCATTCTACTGGATATAGATCCAATGTTGGTCTTTCTCCCTCCTAATAGAGGTAAATGAGAATTTTAATCCTAACCGAGGTATATTAGTATTTTATCTGGTAGTGTTAGGACCTGTGAACAGGTGTCTGCCTTGTCGTGGCTCGCAAGCTTACAATGCTTTGGCCAAAGGGTTAAACTAAATGACCCTTTTTCAAGAAAATATATAAGTATTTAACTGCGTATTGTTGTCATGTTGGATGTAGCATTGGGCTTCTTCGTTGCTTGTTGTAAAGAAGGGCATAGCCAGGAAGACTACTCACAGACAACTACTTCGACCTTTTGGGTTTCATCAGTGCGAGGTTGCTTGCTGGCTATGCATCCTATCGTGGAGGTGGACTAAGCGGTAAGCTTCGAGGCTGTGCCATAGACACCTCAAAACGAGGCCGGGACCCGATTTGAGCGGGAGATTTTAAAGTGCTTCTGTGCTGTGGGACTGTGAGTTGCCGGATGAGCGGAGAGCAGGACTTTTGAATGTGGAATTTGAGATTGCTCAGACACGTATTGCACCAGAGGTCTGGACGGTCCCTACCCCCACAGGAGTGGAAGCCAACCCCGGGTAAGCCTTGGAAGTGGCGCCTGGCACCTAGGATTCCTCCCGTACTCCCTGTCCGGATGAGGGTAATTTCTGATTGTGATTTGTGCCGTGCTTGCAGGGTGCGGCCAGACTAAATACTCTTTATTGAAATGCTTTGTCCTGTCTGGTGCCTTGATCCTGGTTTTAAGTTCTGGTCTCCCGTGACAGACTTTTCTGGCCAACTATTATTAGCCCAAAATGATAAAGTTTAAGAAATCAAAGCTGATATTTAGGGAGGAGCGGACTAGTGGAGAACCTTGAAGGCAAGCAGCAGAACTTTACAGGTGATATGGAACTTGATTGCAAGGCATGAGAGGGATCTAAGGAGGAGATGAGCAGGTACGGTTCTGGGAGAAAACAAAACAATTCTAGCTGCAGAATTTTGAATAGATTGCAAAGGAGCGACAGGCTGCATAGCACCTACCACGAGGATATGACCAAGAGGCAATCCGAGGCTTTGGACTTTATTTTAGGTGTGAGGTTATGGGTGGATAAGATATACTGTATCTGCAGAGAAGTGATGCCTAAGACCAAAGGAATTGATATGGTCACCAAATGATAACGTGTTGATAGAGGAAAGTAGAGGTCGCAGAACAGAACCCTAAGGTACACAACAGACAGATAGAAGACAAAGACATGTTAGCAAAAGAGACAGAAAAGGAGCGGTGGGAGAGGTATGAGGATAACCACAAAAAAGCTATGTTTCGGATACCAAGAGAGTGTAAAATCTGCATGAGAAGAGGGTGTATCAACAGTATTGAAAGCTGCAGAGAGGTCAAGTAGGATAAGCAGGGAAAAGGGACTTTGGGATTTTTCTTCCAGGGGATCATTTGCTTTAGTGAGGGCATTCTCAGTTGAATAAGCTGTACAACAGATTGAAGAGGGTCCAGGAGGGCCAGGAAAATAAGAAAGTTGGTCGTTCGGGAGACTGGGCGCTAGTAATTTGGAGGCAAACAGGAGGGAGTAGGGTTACACAATATACCGGTGTTCACCGAAATATTACGATGACAACATCCTATGGTATGCCGATGTAGGAGATTAGTTGTTATCGTGATATTACCATGGTGCCAGAGTGTGTGGGGTGGGGGGAGAGGGGATTTTCACTTGCCATGCTGTCTGTGACTGAGACTGGAGCTGCAGGCTACCCCTTCTCCCACTCTCCTCCTCCCTTCTGAGGGGGATGAGAGCCTGGCAGCCCTGTCTCTGTGAAACAGCAGCAAAGCCATGAGAGCAGAAACACAGGTCACAACCCCTTCTAACTCTTAACCCCTTCACTCTCCCTCCCCCTGGGATTTCTCAGCCCTTTCACTCACCCCCCAGCTGGAATTTCTTAACTCCTTCCTGCCTGCCTGTGGGACTATTAACCCCTTCCTCCCTGCCTGTGGGACCTTTAACCCCACCCCCCTCTTACCTCCTCACTCCCCCTGAGACCCTTAATCCCATCTCCCTGGGACTCTTACAGCCCCCTTCTTTTCTCCTCCCCCCAGCCCCCAGAGATTCTCTCACCTTCTTCCTCCCCACTCAACTGTCCCCCCCAGATTCCTCACCTTTTTCTTTAACTGCTCCGCTCCTTACCTCTTAATCCAAATCCCTCCTGTAACAAAAGGTTAATTCCTTCAATTACAAACCCTTTCAATATATGTGCTACACTTTAACGCTTCCATCCCCCTCATTCATCCACCGCTTAGATATTCCCTCCATTTGAAAACGCATTTCATTTATAAAATGTTAAAAATACATAAAACAAAAAAAATAAAATATATATTTTTTTTTAAATAACCCTCCCCTTCCAGCTCTTAGGGAGTTTACATCAGTGTATGGTGTATGTCCACAGCAGCCTTGATTTACCTTGTCTCAGGTATCTGGTCTCTCAGGTGGTCGGCTGGGCAATCATACAGATGGGCGCCAGAAGCTTTTACGGTACTACAGCAATCTTTATTCATGTTCCCAGGCATGGGAACACTTCATTCGCATATATGCAATCAGATTGGCTAAGTTGTATCATATTTCATCCATACCACTATCACTCTTGATACAAGTCTTCCCTGAGTGCCCACTCTTAACACTCATGGGAGGTGCATTCACTTGTTACTATACTGACTTCATCTTGTGGACAGGGCCCCCCCCTTTTAGCAACATGCTTATGGTCCCTTTTACTGCAGGCCCTTGCTGAGATACTGGTCTGTTCTGTGTATATTACTATTACTCTCCAGCCCTGTTGTGGAACTGCCACTTCATATGAAGTAGTGAATACTGTAGATGGGGATCCGCTTCACATCCTGGGGCCTTCTCTGCTTTGCCCACTTTGACTTGTCTGCATTCCCTCTCTGGGACATATGCTCTTCTCTTATGGCCATACTATGGATCCAAACAGATCCTAACTGAAACACAATAAAAGGGGGGCCTGATCTATTCTATAACTGTAGGAACATATCCCCTACCACTACTTCCCGAGGCTCTTCTCTGCCATACTAGAACCTACTTCTGGAACTAACTCTCTATCTCTCGATCCTTTTTTGTGCCCCCGTGTCACCACAGGTTCCAGCTTAACATCAACTGGTCACCATTAACCCCTTGTATGCAGTGGTATAGCTAGACATACGCGGGCCCCTGGGCAAACTTTTGTCAGGGCCACATCATAAGTGAACGTATTCCATAGATTCAAAATTAAATATACCGCACACATATCAATATAGATTAAATTATAAAATATAGATTACTCATGTATTCGTCATTTATTTTTAAGTCAGAAGTTCCATTTCCGCACTTTTCGCTCAGCAAACACGTCAATGATGTGATCGATTAGGCCAGAGAGCGGCGGCAAATATATGGGTGGCGGGGGGGCAGGGAGGGAGAGAGACATTTGTACCGCCCCTGGCCCGGGCCTGATGGAAAATCCGCTACTGGGTAAAGTAGAACCTCTCTGCACCCATCCACAATGACATTCAATAGCTTTTTTTTCTGAAATACTATTGGGCTTTTTTCTCAAGTTTTGTATAATTCACCATACACTTTAAATAAATCAGCATAAGATAATACTGACTGGAGTAAGCAGGCAGTCTGATAAGGCAGCGGTGCGCAAACTGGGGGGCACGAGATTAACTGCGGGGGGTGTGGGGTTTACAGAGGCCCCGCACACTTCCCGAAGGCACTTAAATTAACTGCCGGGGAAGCAGCCAAGGCCTCTGTAAACCTTACTCACTGTGGTTCAGCCGGCATCTAGAGACGCGTCGCCATGGCAAAGTGGCATCATGTCATGTGACGTCACGTTGCTATGGCAATGTGACGTCATGGCGCCCGGACGCGGGGAACCACGGTAAGGAGGAGGGAGGGGGGAGCGCGGAGAGCAGGACAGCAGGCAGGGGGCGCAGGGAAAAAATAATGCGCTCCCCTCTGATAAGGTGTTGAGGGGATAGTATCGAGAGGACAAGTGGTACAGGGAGAAGAGGAGAGCAGCTGAGAAACTTCCAGATCTGTATCAAGAGAAAAAGTACTAAGTGGAAGAAGACGTTTAGGGAGAAACAGTGTCGAGGTGGAAAGGACAGAAAAAAATGAAATATATAAATTTATATTTGTGTATATTATTAATAAAACAGCTTTCCTTAAGTATAAGCAAAAGAAGATTAAAATGCAATATTGTCAGATTTGTATTAATTTGTCCTACAATGCTTAGTAACTTCGCTACTCAAGTCTTGTTGCCTATGGATGGGCAGTTCCACTTGGCAAAACACCACGGAGAAATAAATTAAAGCATTTTGGGCTGGATTCACTAAGCTCTGTTATTTATGTCCAGTACATCATTGCCGTAGTGATTCCTGAGGAAGTTGTTAATCACAACGAAACGCGTAGAGCCTTTTACAGTTGCTGCAGCTGCTCTTTCAACTGAAGGCTCCCGAGCTGCCGAGTTCCCCCACCGCTCCTCTCAAAAGCTCCAAGACCGGACGCCGTCACTCACACAGCGGATGTGACATCAGACGCCATCTTCCACCCGGTCTGCTGTGAGCCAAGGAGAAGATCAACTGTGAGCTGTTCCACACTGGGCCGGCACTCCCTTTGCCTCAAGTAAAATCTTACGTGAACATTGAATATGTACCTATTGTGAGTACGATTGCTAAAGTTACATTGTTGTTTTATATATAAATTGTATGTGTGATCTGCACCATGGTCTGCCTTTGTTTTGCATGCCTTTGATCCTACTACATCTCCTGACGTTTGAGCTGATTTGCCTACATCCCATGCTGTAAACCACGGCTGTTATTGAAGATCCTGACCCTTTTCTACCAGTTGTGTAGATCAATGCGATTTATTATCTGACCTGCTGTAAGTAGGCACTGCTACAGAGCCAAGATTCATCGTTCTATCCAGATTGTGTAAATTTTGCTGCACTATTATATGTTCTTTATTTTTTATGGTGTATCCCTGCTATCTTCGCTCCCTTCCCACCCTGGACAAGCTATCATTGAAAGGAATCTGTACACATTCCTGGAAGGTTGAGAAATTTACTAGAGATCACCTTTACACAGAGTTTTTTATTTTTATTTTTGTGCACTATTTTATCACAGATTGGGTGTGGTTAGCGCCGGTTACAAATCACGTTAAGATTACATGGAATATACCAGCCAAGACTGTTTTAGGTAACATCACGTTTTTTGCCCTGATTTAATGAAGCAAAGTGAATCGAGGTCTTAGTCCATATTTGCTATGCCAATGTTTTCCAACCAGGGTTCCGCGACACTCGGGGGTTCCGGGCAGTTACCACCACCCCGATTGGCTGCTGTTGGGTAATGCAGCCAATCAGGAGGTGGTGTCAGGAGCCTGGGGGGCAGGGCCAAGAAGAGGAGGAAGCAGCATGGCCGTTAGAAAGGTGAAGCTGTGTCTGTCCTTGTCCTGTGTGTATTTGTTCTGTCCTGTTATGTGTGCCTTCTGTCACTGACTGTCTCTATACCTTCTGTCACTGTCTGTCTGTAGGTCTCTGCCCTATGCCATCTCTCACTGACTGTCTCTCTGTCCTGTGTCTTCTGTGCCTACCTGTCCTGTTGTAGTGGTGCCTCAGAAACTGAGCACTGTGATTAGGGGTGCCCCGAGAGAAAGAGTGAGTAAATATGGCCCATTGTCTGTAACACCAGGAGGTATATTCTCAGAGCTCCGAGTTTGCCAATCCATGCCATCTGATATGGAAAGCCCCACTGACTTCAATGGGGCTTTCCCAGTCAGATCCCATGGATCGGCAAACTTAGAGGTTTGAGAATAAACCTCCATGCCTACCAATTGTGGATGGCGTATTGAATAAAAGATGAAAACGTCAAAAAGAAGTGGAAAAAAAAGAAAGAAACAGATTCGATAATAAACGGCATATTGTAACTTAATTTTTCTCAATGAAATATGGGGAACTGCTGCTTTAATCATGGGTTAGGTCGGGTTTGTTTTGCCCTGGTTTTGTGTTTATTGAACTCAGACAATAAACCTTTCTGTTCTCATCTGATACCCAGAGGAAAGTGGTGATCATTCAGATTAAACATGGGTTGTCTCTTGCCAAAAAGCAACTGATCTCCATATTTGCCTCTGGGATAAGGATTTCTTTCTCCGGAGCCTTCCTTGTACATCTCTGTCTGCAAACCGATCTCACCGCCTGCGTCATGAAGTCTTCTGTGGACATGTATTTCAGTTCCGAGATCAAAAGTATTTTGCCTTGATAACTCAATGTTCACTTGGAAACAGGCGCTTTATCACCGATGGCTTTAAAGATACAACCCCACGTTGGAGAAAATTGAACGAATGACCGGGATATGCTTAGGGGGTATGAATACAATATACTGTATATATATATATATATATATATATATATTAATATAGGTGCCTAACTTCTTTTTAAGTTAAAATGACACAAAAGTTAAAAATGAGATGCATTAAAACAGGGATGCGTAAACTGGGGGGGCGGGGGTGCGCAAACTGGGGGGGGGGGGGGCGCAGCGGTTACAGAGGCCTCGCACTCTTCCCTAAGGTATTTAAATTAAATTCCGGGGACCGCACCAGGCCTCGGCCACTTCCTTACCTTGGCTTCCAGCGACATGTCGTTGTAACATTTTTATATTATAGGTTTGAAGCAGGGGGTCTCTGAAGCTATGTTAATATATTAACTATGTTAATGTCAGCTCCGGGGATCCTCTGTTTCCCAAAATACTTTCCACCGCGGGCTAACGGGAGCCGCAAGTGATGACGTCATTTCATTAGGCAAACAAGCTCTCTGGCGACAGAGATACAGCACCCCCCATGGAAGTAAGTATCTCTGGAAGCAGGGGCCCAATCGCACTTTATTGAATAAGCCCCAAAGTACACAAAGGGAACAAAAACAAAAATGCTATAATAAATTAAAAGCTGCCACTGCAAAAATACATTCGGACAAGATTGTGTCAGAAGGTTAGTCTGACCATGACACAATCATAATTGACAAATGTAAATATTTACACTAAAAAATGTCAGTTCAAGATACAAATAAAAATAATGAGTGTGGTTTTTTTTTTCTTCTAATGACATATCTTCCAGGAATCCTAAAATGTATTCCATGGTATTCAGCTGTCTGTAGTACATTGAGGGTCTCTGCAATATATCATCTAGTTACTTCTTGTTCTTTCTCCTTTCCCTTGCCTCCAAAGCCCTTGTGTCCATAATTATTTCAAGAACTTCTCATTACTGATGCTAGATAAGAAGCCATCAGCCTTGTGGAATGGGGAGGGAAGCCCATCATCACTGAAGCAAGAAGGACAAGGACTTCTTTGTGCGGTTCCACGCATCGTCTGATACACGTCTCTAAATTGAATGCAAAATTATTGTCCGCAGCCCACGAACGGAATGAGAACAAAGTACCATCAAACAGTTAATGCACTTAAGACAATAACCACAGTTTATACAAACTCATATATTGTAATAAACCCTTAGGGTCACATTTTAATCTTAGTTCAAACAACAGGGTTCTTATGGCCACTTATTTGGATGATATTAAGAGCTAAGTATTTTTGTCCACATTTTAACTGCTCGAAATGGTGCATGGTGATAATCAACCGTGTTTATTAAAGTCACATACTGTATTGAAAGGGCAACGCACCAACGGCCAGATTCACTAAACTCATTTAAATCCCTCCCCCACTCCCTCTCCAGAGTTGAAATAATATAATTTTAGTATCTTGCAATTTGAGATTATTTGCGAGTGTTAAATATCATGATTTTCCTAATTTTTCCAAATAGATGTTTCTTTAAACTGTTTGGAACAAAATAAGTCAAAAGTCTCTGTCTCTGGATGGGAGTAATGGAAGAGTAAGGTAAGGCTTAAAGCCGCGGTCTACGCTGATTGCATTGTTTTTATTTCATTTATTTCTTTCTTTTTTACTTACATTCTTGATCTTTTAAACACGTTTTTTTTTTTTTTCAATCCAATGCTATGTTTAGAAGATTTAAGCATTTGAAATATTAAGTGTGTGGGAGGTTCTCTCTCCAGAACCCAATTGAATCTAAATATCATTTAGTTTATTCTGAGCTCATTTGCATGTGATTTGGAATAACGGCAGTTACAAATAACGCCACGCTTTTTCAAAGTTGTTTAGAGCCACCCCCCACCCGCTCCCTTCCCAGAGCATGCGATTTACGTGAGATCCTCTATCACCTCTGGAGTAAGGAGTTCAGCGTATGCCAGGGGAGGGCGTGGATAATTTAGGTTATCGCCATGCTTAAAAAGATGTGTTAGGAGTGTCATGTCGTAAACAGAGCTTATTGAATCTAATCTTAACCTTACCCATTACTCCTATCCAGACCATGAAATAGGACTTTTGTAGTGTCTGGATGGGTATAACGCCACAGTTAGCCTTAATTTAACTAACATAGCGTTATTTCCCTCTCCCCTCCTGCTTAAAGAGGGAATCCAAGCATGTGATTTATTTATTTGTAACATAGAATGGAAGCGTGGCTTCTCTGGAGCATGTACCCCTTCATTTCAGCTCCAGGGACCCTCTGCTTCCACTTGGCTAGCATGGTTCAAAGCTCCCGCGCTCTGTGGGCCAATCGAAAGCCGTGGCATCATCAGGTGCTGCTTCCTATTGGTCCGCGTGACGAGAGAGCTTTAAACTTTGCCGAGATACCGGCACCCCCTTTGGAGGTCTGTATCTCAGGAAGCAGGGGGCCCCTGGAGCTGAAATTAATGGGGTTCAGCTCCAGAGACCCCTTTCTTTAAGCCTATGTAAAAAAAATGACTTGGATTGCTCCTTTAAGATCTATATCAGGGTCTGGATAGGAGTAACGCCAAGACTGACATAACATCCCATCATTGGAAGATGGTGCAACGCTGCAACAGAGTGAAGTTAAGCTTATGCTAAGGCAGGGGTCTGCAAACTCTCAAGGAAGAAGAGCCATTTTATAAACAAATTATTTCTCCAAAATATTCCGAGAGCCGCAACTTATTCATGAATATTACACCCTCACGAACACATATATATACTGTACGCACCAATAGGTATATACGGTATAAGCATTAACATACGACAAAATATGTGGGGGAATAAAATGCATCTCACAATAATAAGTCCCTTTATTTAGTTTTTTTCATAAATACATACATTAACCTCCCAAAAAAACACACACACAACACCCCCCCAAATAAACACACACACACACACACACACACACACACACACACACACACACACACACACACACACACACACACACACACACACATATCATTATAAATCTTGGGTACCAAATAAAATTAAAGGAGAGGCCCCCCCTCCATTAATCCCCGCATCTCATCCCCATTAAACCCCACACCGCACAGCGTATTGTGTGTTGTTAAATGGGAAGAGATTGGGGGGGGGTGGGGGGGTGAAGGAGAGCGAGAGACGGGGGAAGGAGAGAGAGGGGGTGGGAGGAGAGAAAGATAGGGGGGAAGGTGAGAGATGGGAAGAGAGAGAGAGTGAGGACGGGTAGGAGAGAGAGGGAATGAGAGAGAGAGAGAGAGAGAGAGAGAGAGAGAGAGAGAGAGAGAGAGAGAGAGAGAGAGAGAGAGAGAGAGAGAGAGAGAGAGAGAGAGAGAGGGGGAAAGGAGAGAGAGAGAGGGGGAAGGAGAGAGGGTAACAGAGAGAAGGGAAGAGAGAGAGTGGGGAAGAGAGAGAGATAGTGAGGGGATAGGAGAGAGAGGGAAGGAGAGAGAGAGAGAGGGGGAAAGGAGAGAAAGAGGGGGAAGGAGAGAGAGATGGGAAGAGAGAGACAGGGTGAGAGAGTGAGGAAGGAGAGAGGGGAACAGAGAGAGTGAGGGGGGAAGGAGAGAGTGTAACAGAGAGAAGGGAAGAGAGAGGAGTGAGAGAGTGGGGGGGGGGGGAGAGAGAGAGGGGGAGAGAGAGGAGTGGGAGTGAGAGAGTGGGGGGGGAGAGAGAGAGAGAGGGGGAGAGAGAGAGGGAGAGGGAGGGGGATAGGTATATTGGAAGAGAGGATCTGAGTGTGCCCGCTGCCTACTGACTGCCCTGGAGGAGTGAGGGGTCCTGTTAAAAACTTGTATAGAGGGGGCCTGCCGAGCTGCATGATGAAAGGTGCCCACGGAGGTGCCTGTCAGGGGAACCTCCCTTCTCTCAGTTTACACTTTACAGCAAGCTGCCTGGACAGGCACCTCCACAGACACCTTCCAGCAGGCCACTTGTGCGGATCAGGCCAGTTTAGGTTTGCTGGCAGGATAGTGAGGGAGGAGGCAGCAGCTGGGGGTCTGCAGCCTGCAGAGAGCCGCACGTAGCAGCAGAGAGAGCCACATGCGGCTCGGGGGCCACAGGTTGCCGAGCCCTATGCTAAGGCGATGTACTGTAGTTCCGACGTAATTTCATATAATTAGCTTTGAAGCTTCCCGTTTTAGGCAACGTCACTGTATGAGCCCTGATTTAACAGAGCTTTGAGGGTTAATGTGCATGGGTGCTCCTTAGCAAAAATAAATAGATACATATATGCATATAAAGAGACCTTTTTTAAAATGTTGCCTTGTGATGTATCACCACATCCCAGGACAATTCCTTAGTTATTCTCAGTCACATCCACTTCAATCTGTTCCCGAATCTCCAGCCTACAGGCTGCAGGCATTCCTACTTTCTGTTCAGAGCCGAGTTCTCCTTTCAAAGTCAAAAAGCTCATAGACATATAGCAGATGTTCATAAGGGAACAGAAACATACAAATCTGGCACTAAAGCAGCAGCCTGTACTGTAATCCGAAGTACAACTTACGTATTTAGAAACACCCACATAAAAGTAGAGAATTTGCCATAAGATATGTTTTTTTAAATTTATTTACGTCTCATTTATCAACATCCTCCTATTCATTATAGTCACAAAAAGTACAAGAGGAAAAGACTAAATATTTGTATTGGTTCTCCAAGTGAGGACGTGAACAATTATCCTGCAGTGACTCATGGGGTCACTCACAACTTTAACTCCCATTTTCTATTCTTCCTTATAAAATTACTTTCAGAAAATTATTATAAGTGACAAGCAAAAGGGGGAGAAAGCTGTGGGGGGGGGCGTAAGCACAAGTCGGATGAACTGGTTTGTGCCCTGGAAAACCCATTCTATTTTTAGCTTTAACTACAAGTGCTCTGATGCTAAACATCAGTGACACTGATAAAAGTTGCTACGTCTGTGCGTGACAGAAGTGGCTACATTTCTCTGTAGTGCACACTTTTTATAGTACTCTGCATATGAAAATGTCATGTAACTATAATACCGCTTCTAAAAAAAAGTGTTGTTTTTAAAAAAAGGAAGTTCACGTCTTTTCATTTTGCCAGTAATGACCCTCATTAGTTTTCCCAATCGCACAATCGATCATGGACTGTCATATTGTGATTATAGGTATTGACGTTTTCAAGTCTCAAATGTTAAAAGTCAGACACCTTCGCTTTAAGTAAGTTTGCAGCGGAGCCTGACATTTTGAAGTTGGAAGGTGTCACGCAGTTGGGCCTTTGGACATTCACAGCGAAGGTTCTAAAGAAACTAACCAAACTTGTAGTCGATTAAAATCTCGCTGTTCAGTTGCAGCCAGGTAGTAAACAAAACTGGTGCAATTGAAAAACAAAAAGGTACACCTGTTTTCAATGGTATTTATTCTCTTTGATACAAGTGCCGCGTTTCTTTCTCCCCCCAGATTTGCACTAGTGATGTTGATATATAACCCCCTGAAATGTTTAAGAGCGGTGTAAACAAAATAAAAGTGGAACAGTAATCAGCCCATATGAAGCACAGTAAAGTGTTATCTGCTGGTGACAGTGCGGAGCCTTTTTATGAAATGATATTCCCAGAGTACGACTACAGAGTTTAAGTTTAAGTTTTTCATTGACTGAAACTGCATGTACTGTTTGACATTTTTTTTTTACAGGAATACAATTGTTTGACAAATAAAATACTTTTTTTGGTGTTGAATTTTTATGTATAAGGAATGTATTTGCTCTGCAGCTGTGGGCAGACTGTTTATTTGCCAATCACTTGAATGAGCTGCAAGGAATCTTCCAGAGCCGGAAGGTTTCTTAGGCCTGGGACATAGTGCTTTGATCCGGGCTGAGGCGCGCTGAGGCTCAGGGAAAGCGGTGCTTTCCCTGGCCTTACACAGCGTGCCGTCAGGGGGCGTGTCGGGGGCGGGCCAGTGACGTCACGGAGCTGGTTCGCCCTCATTGGGCGAACCGCTCAAGTGACCGGCCCTGCGCTTCGGCAGGCAAGAAAATCTCAAGACTCCGGCAGACACACGCTTCCCCAAGCGTGCTGACGCGTGCGCGAGCCCCTGCTAAAGCCGCTCTCATTGCGGCTGCAGGGGCTCAGTGCCGAGCAGCAGCGCGGGTCAGCGCAAAAGCACTGACCATGCCCGAGGCCTTAGGCAGCGGCCCCGCTGGCGCTGATCGCGCTCATGCTTGAGAGCGGTGATGTCACCAGCTCTCCAAGCATGAGCGCCGGGTGTCCTGGCTATTTCGCAAGCGTGCGCGGGGGTGGGCGTTGCGGACAAGTTGAGTGCGCTTCAACGTTACATTTTTTTGTTTACTCAAGCGCCAAGCTTGAGTGAGCGTAGTGGCACAGCCCCTCACATCAATTCATGCTCACGTGACCACTCCTCGGGTCACTCCTCGGGACACAACGCCAAAACGGCTTATCCAACGCTCTTACGACGCTTTGCAACGTTGTGTGTGTGTGTGTGTGTGTGTGTGTATATATATATATATATATATATATATATATATATATATATATATACACAGTGGTTGACAAATCACCAAAAAATCTACTCGCCGCACAAAAAAATCTACTCGCCACCTAGTACCAAACGTGTGCTGCTTGGGCCAATATTTACTCGCCCGGGGGTTAAATCCACTCGCCCGGGCGAGCAAATGTATAGGTTTGTCGAACGCTGCAGCAAATACAAATATTACTTGTGAGCTCATTCACATGTCTCAGACAGGACTGCAGCCCTGCCTTTCATCATTATCTCTTAGCATACAGTGTTTCCATCGCTGGCTGCACTGTATGCTAAAAGATAATGGAGAGGAGCAAGGTTGCAGACCTGTCTGAGACATGTGAATGTGCTCACAAGTTATATTTCTAGTGTATTTTTAAATTAATACATTGTTTGGTACCGTTTCCGAGCAGGCGATAGACTAAAATGTATACACTGCATCTACCGCCACTGCCACCTTCCCCTGAGCCACAGCAGACTGCTTTTTTTCCCAGCAGCTTTGGGGAAGTCAAGCGCCTGTATACGTGTATGATCTTTAGAAATAATCTATAATAAAAAAAGGTTCTAACTGTGTGTGCGTCAGTCAGTCTGTGTGTGTGTGTTTGTGTTTCTGCGTCAGACTTACTGACGCGCGCGCGCGCGCACACACAGTGACTGACGTTCACACACTGCATGAAGCTGTAAAGGAGGGAGGGGGGGGGACTGGATTGATGTGAATGGGGGACAAACAGAGAGAGGGGGGAGGAGAGAGGAGAGAGAGAGGAGCGGGAACATTACATCCCGGGCAACGCCGGGTCTCTCAGCTAGTCTATAATAAAAAAAAGGTTCTAGTGCATTAATGTATGCTCTGCTGTATGTTCAATCACTGCTGTGTAAATACTGATGGCATGTTTTCATTAACTGAATATAATTTTTAGAGAATTTACATTGAATGTTTCTAAAATCATTTCCAGAAAAGAAGAATCACATTCACAAGACTGTTACAGTGAAACCACAAATTTAAATGGCGGCGAAAATGATTTAAAGGTGCAAAATTAAAAAAAGCTTTGTTTTTGTAAAGAAGCTTGCAGAAGTGTGACATTACAGTATTATTCTGTATTCAGTATGTATTCTCGCTTTTGTACACAAGATCTTCTAGCACTTTAGTACAACTTACTTACAGTACTTATTCGTTTATATTATGGAAAGCACATACAATATGTCAATGTCCTATGTAGGGCCAACATGAACATGTATTTTATTGGCACGTTTAACGCATCTGCACACCTGTGAGCTGAAACAAGTCCCTGGGTCCAGAGATACAAGTAAAAGTAGCACGTTCCTGTCATCTCCAGGGAAACAAAATGGCGGTATAAATCTCCCGCATCACGTGATATAATAGGAAGCCGCAGTCCCATCCGTTGCGGCTTCCTATAGGTCCTCGTGATGCAGGGTCTTTAAATTCTGGTAAGTACCGGTGTTACTATTACGGGTATGTATCTCGGAAACCAGAGGGAGATTAAATTAACATGATTCAGTTCTGGGGACCCACCTGCTTCCCACCCAGGTACAAAGGCGGGGGGGGGGGGGGAGGTAATGCTGCTTTACAGTGAGGCCCACTGCCATTCTAAACTTTAAAAACATATATATATATATTAATACATGTAGCAGTTTCTAGCCTTTGGTTACGACAATGCAATGATCTAATCAGTTGATCGGTCCGCTCTCTCGTGGTCAATCGATACAGATCCTGCTTCCCAGGGCACACAATATGGCCGCCTATTTCAAAAGAGGAAGTTGTGTAGCTTCCTAAATAGTTGTTATAGCAACCCAAGGTTACTTAATACATTAAAAATCATTGACAAGGGCATAAAGACTGAAATAAATGCACTAATACTACACAACTGATTTATTCAAAAATTACATATAGTATTTTGACTTAAATACTGCTTAAACCAGCAAAATGTGAAATCGTATACAGTAGGGCTCCGCTTCTCAGCGATCCGCCAATACGGCGGTACTGTTTCCTGACTGCAGTCATGTTTCTGCACATGCGCAGAAGGGGCCGCCCAACTCCGTGCATGCGCAGCAGGGTACGCCGACTCCACTCATGCGCACAAGGGGCTGCCCGACTCCCCGTATGCGCAGAATGCTGCATTCTGGGACGGAGTAGGAGTGACGGGAAATCGCTGGTGAACATAGCATTTGTGCGCTCTACACAAAAAAAGCTATATTCCGCTTTTCGGCGATTTCTGCTTTTTGGCGGGGCCTGGAACCAAACCCGCCGTGTGAGTGCGGCCCACCTGTATGTTTTTATTTTTTAATAAATCACTTCTATAGTATTAAGAAACATTGACTAATTGTAGCTGCTCAGTTACACTGACTGAAGGATTGATTGAAACTGAAAGGAAGATTTATAACAGGAGCACCAAACGATTGCCATCTAAGGTAAGAATGTAGAATTATACATTGTCACATGCTTTACATATACAAATAAGAAAAAAGGGCGGGGGGGTGGGGACCTGTATTGTTGCTTTAAAGATACTACGGGGGATATTCACTAATTGCCAATGAGGGGTATATTGCCCTGATCTGGCTAATGTAATGGCATCTACATCCTGATCCAAGTGTGATGAGATACCCAGGATTGGTGCTTAGTGAATAATGGCATAATACATGTCTGGTTACTTTTTTTTTTTTTTTTAAAGGTGTCAACCGCGCAATATAAATTTATTAAACATATCACTATCATGGTTTCAATCTGGTCCTATTTGAGACTGCATACCGGAAATAATCCCATGGGGGAAGGAATAGGAGGTGCACTGCCTCAAAAAACGATGGCGCTGGATCGCTCAAAGTAAAAAACGATTTATTGGATCGTCAGCAACATACTAAAAAACAAAGAAAAGCGGAGAAACCTCTAACGCGTTTCATGCATGCGTGCGCTTTGTCAAAGAGTGACTGACATTGGAACTGTTGTTCCTCTCTTTCCACTATTTGAGACTGCGCCTTCAATAGGATATAACATATTGCGGCCATTTCACAGTGGAATGAAAAAAAGATCTATCTTGTCTTCTTTTGTTGTTCCGCTAAATCAGCTTGTTTTCTGAAAGCTCCAAGAGGCTTCCTAAATTAGGCAAGAAAAGGTGGAGGCAGGCAATTAATAACAACTCTTGTTTACTTTTGCACAGTTGAAGTTCAGGTCAGCCAACTTTGAAACTGAATTACGGTTGCATTGTTCAGAGAGTGCAGGGAGTGATGCGGAAGAGAAGGAACAAGGCAGAGAAGAAACACACACAGGGCGGGCAAGGTGAAAACTGCCTTAGGTGGGAGTGATAGCTGAAGGATTTCTTATCTTCTGGAGAGAAGATGTCTCTTTTTTAGATTGGAGACAATCCAGGGACCCAAAAAATGCCAAGGAAGCAATAAGGGACCTATTGGGAAAAGAGAGTTCTACAAGGGAATCACACAACAAAAAAAGAAAAAACACCTTAGAGGAACGAGAGGAGGGCGAAAGAATGGAAAAGGTAACAAAACACTAAAATCCAAAACAACATTTAATAACATCTTTAATATTAGCAATTACCCCATTTCCGATAAGGAAAGCAAAGTACTCTCTAAGGGTTTATCATTCGCACCAGTCACGGGCCCAGATAGTTTTACACTTTATATAGACGTCCAAAGGTACATACGAAAATTGTGCCTTAAAAAATATTTCCTCAGAGATGCGTTGTCCAAAGCAGACACTAATAGTAATTTACCTATCTCAACAACTACTCCAGTTAATAAAACATTTAAAAATCCATCTACGTTTTTCCCCAAATTCGTTAGCGGGCCTTTCGTTGACACCTTTGCAAACATGGTTACGGACGACCTGGAAACGCAAAGCCGTAATTTTAAGATTAAACATGATAACCTGAGTATAGAAGATAAAAATACTTTGCGTGCACTTGGAGAAAATGATGCTATTATCATCAAACCGGCTGATAAGGGGGGGGGGTTGGTAATTATGGACAAGTCCTATTACATTAAAGAATCCTTGAGAATTTTGGGAGATTTGTCCACTTACCAACCCCTCCCCTCTGACCCCACTATACATTATCAAAAGTTACTTTACAATTTTTTATCAATAGGTTTAAATCACAATATCATTACAAAACACGAATTTGATTTTCTATATAACTTACATCCCCGTATACCTTTGTTTTATATAATACCAAAAATACACAAATGTTTAAAATTTCCCCCTGGCCGTCCAATAATTTCGGGTATACAGTCCCTAACATCTCATTTATCTCAATATATAGACAATATACTACAACCATACGTTGTGCAGTTACCCTCATATGTACGAGACACTACCCACATATTGCAGACCCTCCAAGACATTCAGTGGCTTCCACATTATTATTTTGTAACGGCCGATGTCAATTCACTATATACTGTCATCAAACATGATCAAGGGTTGGCTGCCATTTCAGAAACACTAAATAATGATCCATCCGTATCTGCAGAATTAAATTCATTTATAGTTACAGGTATAAAATTTATACTCACTCACAATTTTTTTCATTTTAATAAGGATTATTTTTTACAGATATGTGGCACCGCCATGGGTACCAAATTTGCTCCAAGTTACGCAAATCTATTTATGGGCAGCTGGGAAAAACACCATATTTGGTCCAGCTGTCCATATGGAGCAAGTTTGGTCCTATGGCGACGCTACATAGATGATATTATTTTTATCTGGTCTGGTACTTTGTCACAATTAGAAGAATTTAAAACCTACATGAATAGTAATAATTACAATCTTGGATTCACTTTCAATTCCAGCCCTTCCTCAATAGAATATTTAGATCTGAATATTTCAATCAAAAATAATAACATAGAAACCAGCACATATTTCAAACCGGTACAAGCAAATAATTATTTACATGCACGCAGTCACCATAACCCTAGTTGGGTAAAAAATATACCCAAGGGTCAATTTATCAGACTAAAACGAAATAGCTCTAGTGTTGAAACTTTTCATATCCAAGCAGAAATTCTGAAGAAAAAATTTTTGGAAAGGGAATATCCCTCTAAAGACCTTGACAACACAATCATGGAAGTTGCAAAAATGGAGAGATCCAGCCTATTGAAATATAATAATAAACAAAAGAACAATTCTGCTAACTTAGCCTTTGTTACAAAATACAACCAAATGGCACCAAATATTCGTAAAATCTTTAAAAAATATTGGCCCATTTTAAAAAAAGACAAGGAGCTAGAGTGCATTTTGCCTGAACAACCACAGATTATATTCACCAGAGCCCCTAACATCGGACGTAAATTAGCTCCAAGCTGTCCAACTCTACAGGCCACTCCACGTAACGAAGTCACATATAAGGGGTATTTCCCATGCAATAGGTGCACTGCGTGCAAATATAGTACTAAATCTTTCAATTTTACATCCAATAACACTTCAAAAAATTATTCCATTAAACATCACATTACTTGCAAAAGTTCTTTTGTAGTTTATTTGCTTGAATGTCCGTGTGGTCTGCAATATGTGGGTATGACTACTAGATCTGTCCAAAGACGTCTGTATGAGCATATATATAACATTAAGAGAGGGCTAACCACGCACAACGTGTCACATCACTTTCTCCAGGTGCACGCACAAAATCCTATAGGTTTAAAATGCAAGGCTATCGAAACCATTACTCCAAATTGGAGAGGAGGAAACGCTGTGAGCCTATTGGGGAGGAGGGAATCCTATTGGATATATGAACTCCGTACCCTATCCCCAATGGGCCTCAACGTTGACTTCGATTTGAAACCTTTTTTGGTAACTTGATTTTCCGTGAAGTTTATCCAGGTTGTTTTTTAATTAACCTTTTTAATTTTCCATGTATGATGTTTGGGTTATAACTGATAAAATATAGAATTTACTGTATATGATATATGGGTTATAATATTTTTATTTTTTATTTAATATGTTTAATTATATATATATTGCCTAAATATGTTAATATCCCCTTAAGATATAGGGGACTTATTACTACACATACACACCATCACGTTAGATTTTGTATGTTATTATTATACTTCATTATTTAAAATTATATCACTAAGAATATATTATTACACAAAAAATACCACACACCTAACAAAATATAAAATATATCTATCTAGTAGTTTTTGATATTTTATAATAACTACACCATCACAGTTATATATTTAAATAAAAGCTAATTAATGTTTTATATATATATATATTTTTTATTATTAATTATTTAATTTAATATTTCCTTACACATCACAATTTTTCACTTCACATTAGTTATATATCACTTGCTTTAAGAATGTATATATATATATTCCTTATTTTATAATTATTTGTCCAGCTGAGATCTGTTTGTATACATTTGTGTATATTATGAAAAGCATTGACTTTTAATAGATAGCAGCACCCGCGCATGTGCAAGTCGAACTTGATTGACTATTTTGCAACATTAACTGCGCATGTGCGAGCGTGCTACAGGTGAAATGAGAGAAAAAAAATGATTGAGACACCTATTTAAGGGACACTAACGGACACTCTTGCATAAACCCCTGAGGAAGAAAGCAGTTGCTTTCGAAACGCGTAGGGTGGCTTGCAAGGACCCCTAAAAGTGACGCCGAGACTGCCGCTGCTCCCGTGAGTTGACCTGGAGGCGAATCAGCTGAAAACTCTGACAGACGAATCTGCTGCTGAGAAATCGCCAACACGCTGCACGACATCCATCCCGCGAGCAGGCAGTGAGAGCACACACACACACGCCGGCTGGCGTGTGCAGCGCCTCCTCTACAGATCCGTTCCGGTGCAGTAGCTGTTTGAGCAGCTGAGAGGGGATACTCTCAAAATTATCCACTGCTCGTTACCATCCTCCGTCCGGTGAGTGGGCAGTTCACCCGGTGTCGCAGTGAGGTGGTCCTCACCATTAACCATTTGGTCATTTTTATCAGTCTGTGTATTTTTATTATTTTTTATTTTTCTTATGTCCATTGTCATAGTAATTGATTATATGTTTTATTAAATGTTTTTTGATAATTTTCACCTTGATCTCAGCTGTTAGTTTTTAATATTGAGTGTTGTTTGTCCCATATACCTACAGTATCACGCTATGTTTTGTATTTTTGTCTTCTTCTTTTTTAAGCACAACTCATCTATCCTGAGCCTCACCTTGGCCCTGCATTTGGTGTGATATATCCTTTATCATATTGGCGCCTATAATACATCTGTTTCACTTTGTATTTCATTCTGACCAGGGGGTCAGTTTTAGTATGTAGGCAGCCCCTGCAAAGAGTCCAATTAACTTTGCAAGGTTTACCTTGTATTTACATAGGGTGTTACTACCATCTAGTTAGCGCTCACCTGCTCTGTGTTTCCAATTATCTTCTGGAGAGAACATACTTCTCAGAAACTGCCCAGATAGAGGCAGGATAGTTTGCTTGAACTAATGATGGACTGGTCAGCCGGATAAGGCTTAGTCCCCGCTGGCGCTGAGCGCACTCATGCTTGGAGAGCGCTCCAAGCATGAGCACCGGGAGTCCTGCATGTAAGCGCACGGGCGGGGGGGTGGGTGGTCATTGCGGGTAGTTGAGCGCACTGGAAAGTATAAGTTTTGTTTAACTAAGCGCTGAGCGTGTGTGCCCGTGCACAGCGTGAGCAGGGACTTATGTATATATATGTAAGTAACCGCCGCAAGCGCCGCCCGCTCAGCGCTAGTGGGGACGCAGCCTAAGGCACTAAAAACAGGCAATAACATGATGCCCTAACTGGCATGGCACAAGGGCCCCTGCAAAGGCACTGTCAAGGGTAATAGGTGTGATGGCAATAATGAGGTTGGTGGATACGTAGCTTTTCCAGACATCCAGAAAATCGGCACAAAATATAGAATATTTATATATCTAAAAAAAAGGATCCCGAAGCGAGGACTGAAACGTGAATTTTTCCATTAACTGTTTTTTTATTTCATTCAAATTCTGTGAGTTCCTGAATATCTAGAGTACCTTACTCCTATGTTACAGTACCTTACTTCTATGTTACAGTACCTTACTCCTATGTTACAGTACCTTACTTCTATGTTACAGTATCTTACTTCTATGTTACAGTACCCTACTTCTATGTTACAGTACCTTACTTCTATGTTACAGTACCTTACTTCTATGTTATAGTACCTTACTTCTATGTTACAGTACCTTACTCCTATGTTACAGTACCTTACTTCTATGTTACAGTATCTTACTTCTATGTTACAGTACCTTACTTCTATGTTACAGTATCTTACTTCTATGTTACAGTACCCTACTTCTATGTTACCGTACCTTACTTCTATGTTACAGTACCCTACTTCTATGTTACAGTACCTTACTTCTATGTTACAGTACCTTACTTCTATGTTACAGTATCTTACTTCTATGTTACAGTACCCTACTTCTATGTTACAGTACCTTACTTCTATGTTACAGTACCTTACTCCTATGTTACAGTATCTTACTTCTATGTTACAGTACCTTACTCCTATGTTACAGTATCTTACTTCTATGTTACAGTACCTTACTTCTATGTTACAGTACCTTACTTCTATGTTACAGTACCTTACTTCTATGTTACAGTACCCTACTTCTATGTTACAGTACCTTACTTCTATGTTACAGTACCTTACTCCTATGTTACAGTACCTTACTTCTATGTTACAGTACCTTACTGCTTTGTTACAGTACCTTACTGCTATGTTACAGTACCTTACTTCTATCTTACAGTACCCTACTTCTATGTTACAGTACCTTACTTCTATGTTACAGTACCTTACTCCTATGTTACAGTACCTTACTTCTATGTTACAGTACCTTACTTCTATGTTACAGTACCTTACTCCTATGTTACAGTACCTTACTTCTATGTTACAGTACCTTACTTCTATGTTACAGTACCTTACTTCTATTTTACAGTACCTTACTTCTATGTTACAGTACCTTACTCCTATGTTACAGTACCTTACTCCTATGTTACAGTACCTTACTCCTATGTTACAGTACCTGTAAAGCTTAGTATTCATCACCGACCTTATAGTGACAACCGATATATACTACCAGCGCTGGTAGGTGTTCTATGGCACGATACCGCGTGGTACACATGGGTCTGAAATCCCTGCCTGAAGAACTTTCAGTCTAATATGAGGTGCTATGACATAATAAGATAAGCAGTGTTACGCCACAAGACACCTTACAGTGCTGTAACACACGCTGCAGTGAAAAGATCGTAAGGTATCTTACACTTTAGCACAGTTTAGTAAATATGGCCCAAGTGACGTACCCAAGGATGCACAATGCTGACACTTCCCCCATCCAAATGGTTCTCGTACTTCACTTTCACTCCCCATCAGATAACTGCCCTTGCAGTGTAGGAAATGTGTGTAACCCTCCCTGCCTGGCTCCTAGGGGCTTTACACCGGTGCACAGTCTTTGGCTACTCAGCATAGTTTACCTCACTTCAGGGTGCTGGATTCAGGCGGCTGAGTGATGAGATAGATAGCAAGTGTGAAAATTAGGGGCGCCAGGAATTTTGTAGTACAACTCCAGTCTTTATGCAGGTCCCCAGGCACGGGGACACCTCACACACATACGCGACATAGTTGTGCGTTGCTTTACATACTTCCCTATGTGCCCACTCTTAACACTCAAAGGGAGGTGCATGTACTTGGCTGTGTTACTTGTATTGGACCGGGCCCCCCTTCATACTTATATCCTGTATACTTTGGGCCCTTACTGGGATCCTAGCCGGTTCTGTGCAGGTAACGACTACTCCGCATTCCTGATTGGGAACTGCTACTTCCCTACCAGTTTGGGAGAATACGTACTGACACCTGGGAGTACTCTGTATACGTCCCGCTGTGGCGTGTCTTATCTCCCCCTCTTTGGTACCTACGTATTTCCGTTGGCCATCTAATTGGGATCCTTACTATAAGGCGCTGTCCCTATCTGTAACATGACAAACAAGGGGAGGGGGGGGCATGAGCTCTCCTATTGCTTCATGCACATAATCCCTATCCACACTCCCCGAGGCTCCTCTCATCCATCCAGGAACTTCACCTTCCAGAACCTTTCTCCTCTCCTATATACTCCCCAGTGACGTCAGTATTACTGTGGCAACACAGGGTGGGGCCCAACATGTGCTATTCTGCTATTAACCCCTTACAGCAAACCGGTAACCCCATTGAGGGGGGGGCGGGGGGGTTACACGTGGATCTAAAAGAGATCAGTATTTCAAAATCCTGTTGTTTGTGTAACATTCAGTGCTAGAGAACTGAGAGAGACAGATGTTTGTAAAGATGCCAGTTCCTCGGTTACAATCAGTTTGTTCAGTTAAAAGCTTACATGAAAAATTACTTTAAGCAGTCTTTCATCTCTCAACCGTACATGGGAATAAATACAATGTTCAGCTGCAGAGACCCTCTTGTACAGAGAACCCAATGGCAACATTATTCCTATTGTTTCTGTATGTCTCTCATCATATCACTAGATAGTATGCAGTTTGCAACAGGGATTCCATTTCCTTTTTGTTCACATGTATTTTTAATGTACACAGTGCTGTACACAGAGGTTTTCAGGCAGAATTAGTTCCTGTATACAACAAAAAACAGAGAAGCCCAAAAGTAACATCCAATATGACAAAAATACACAGTGAAATACATATATATCTCATTGTTGTATACATTTAGCCATGCCCAGTAGCAGTCCAAGTTACACTTATACACACACACACACACACACACATATATATATATATATATATATATATATATATATATATATATATATATAATTGTGGGGGTTTCTTAGAGCTTGCTGGGTATTTGTGTCTGTTTAGAATTAGTTTCTGGCCATAGAGTTTACAATTAAATGTATTGGTGCCCGAGGCACAGGGAACTCCAGTGCCAGGTCACAAGGAGCTTACATTACACAGAAGACGACTGCATACAATGGATTAACCACTTCGGCGATGTCGCACTGCAATGTATTTAGTCCTCCATGCAATGATAGAAACAGCCACAACGTTGATGAAGGGTGGGCTACTCTCTGCACGCAGGACTTAATACCTTGCTGTGAGATATCTCTGAGGTGGTTAGTCCTTTGCATGCAGTCTTTTGTTTACCTGTGTGCCGGCTAGGTGGTCGTGGGACGGGGCGACTTTGACACACTAGCACAGGGAACCGAAAGGACACCACAATTGAATGTGTTGAGATGTCCTGCGAGGGCACCTAGGTATATCTTTCTTGTTTCTCTAGGTCACAAAGAGCTCACATAGGGAATCAAACCAGTTAAAAATGGATTACTCTTTCTCCTTACATTCATATATTCATGCTTTTAACCCTTATTGTACTGTATATTTTACTCCCTTTACTTTAAATATTCTACTGTAAAGAGCTACAGTACATACATGATTTGAGCTGCTGTATATAAAAATGTATAATAGTTATCTACTATGGTGATGGATTTCCCAGTTTGTGATTTCTGTGCAGTCCCTCGATTCATTAATATCACTTCCGGTTATTTCTAAAACACTTCCTTCTGAGGTTTAATACATTTGACACAGGCTTCCTAGGTAGACTAGGTAGACAAGGTTAACAGAAGTATAGATCTAGCGATTTATATGTAACTGTGTAGCAAAATAACCACAATACAAGTTTAACTAATATATCTCCATATCAGTTTTACTCATTTGCTCCATACAACAACTTCAAAGTACAGCAATATCTTCCTTCAAGCACTTGACCCATCTACCCTCGATTCCTGGCCCCTCCGTGTTCCACTTAACCCCAAAAAACACAGACACGTTTACTTGGATTCAAATAACCACAACATTTTATTTAACCATAAACCTCCCTGGACCTGGTCAGAGAGAGTCCCCCAAGTCTGTGACCCTGACCCTGCTCACCGCCGTTGTGAGGTAGTCGCGGAGAAGGGCCGGCGGTCATATGGTCGTATGAAACAGTCGCAACCATATGTCCTAAACCGGGCTGTTAACCATACAAATGGTCCTTTTTTTAAGTCACAAAAAAAGTCACTGCTCAGTGCGGATGTGCAGACGATGCACCGTGTGTTGTCAACGTGCATCCAATTTCATTTCATCTGCTAATTTGCTAAATTAATTCTCTGAAATCGCCAGTCGAAATATGGCACACACACCATGATTCAATCACTGTCTAGTGACATGTCGCTGAAAGCGTAGTAGTTAAGCGATTTAGCCCTGAGG
The DNA here is from genome assembly GCF_040206685.1 of Ascaphus truei. NCBI lineage: Eukaryota > Metazoa > Chordata > Amphibia > Anura > Ascaphidae > Ascaphus > Ascaphus truei. Next base: position 331,398,748 of record NC_134483.1, read on the forward strand.
CTTGGCAACAAGGTTTGCAGTGAATCGAATTTGGAGGGTGCGGGGAGGGGAACATTTTAAATATTGCTAATGCATTTTGGATAGTTTTGTGCATCTCAAGTTGTCACAAACCGAGCAAGGTGTTAACGGCGCAAATTGAAAGTAAATAGTATGCAATGCAATGAATGAAGTGATATAACCCAGTGAATAAATGGATAAAACACTAATATCACCTAAACTGCAATTCCGTGGAACAGGATCCTCAGAAGTGGATGCTCCTTGGAAACCTCATACAAAGATGAAAGCCCAAATGCATGCGATATGGTGCATTAACATTTTACTGGTGCATTAACATTTTACTCTCATCAGACAAACAACACAGAGGGGAAAAGGACAACTCACAACTTCCCCACTGGTAAAAAGCAGAGAGTGACTTCGGGCGCACTCCAACCCTACACCGGACTCGGCCTCTCCTTGTTGTGTGCGCGCTCACGTGCACAGCTTCCCCTGTCTGCGTCTCTCACTCGCAGCATCCTTGGGTCGCCTCGCGTCAGCCGGTCGAGTTCCTGGTAGAGTAATAGAATACTACGGTGGCCTCAGAAGTCCAAAAAGCCCAAACCGTTTCGCCCGTGTGTCGGATTCTTCTGGGGTTCTATCATGCTTCTCTCCACATCATACATTTATACCCTACATCGTCACAATCTGAATCAATTCAGCTGCTCATTCTAACAATCAGTCAGCGACATTTCAAAATAGCATTAGGATATCTGTACCAAGTAATGCAGCACTGCTTATTTCTACCCTTTTGATCACTTACATTAGCATTATGTAGTAATTGGCATCAGATTAAATGTCGCTGACTGATTGTTAGAATGAGCAGCTGAATTGATTCAGATTGTGACGATGTAGGGTATAAATGTATGATGTGGAGAGAAGCATGATAGAACCCCAGAAGAAGCCGACACACGGGCGAAACGGTTTGGGCTTTTTGGACTTCTGAGGCCACCGTAGTATTCTATTACTCTATCATGAACTCGACCGGCTGACGCGAGGCGACCTAAGGATGCTGCGTGTGAGAGACGCAGACAGGGGAAGCTGTGCACGTGAGCGCGCGCACAATAAGGAGCGGCCGAGTCCGGTGTAGGGTTGGAGTGCGCCCGAAGTCACTCTCTGCTTTTTACCAGTGGGGAAGTTGTCCTTTTCCCCTCTGTGTTGTTTGTCTGATGAGAGTAAAATGTTAATGCACCATATCGCATGCATTTGGGCTTTCATCTTTGTATGAGGTTTCCAAGGAGCATCCACTTCTGGGGATCCTGTTCCACGGAGTTGCAGTTTAGGTGATATTAGTGTTTTATCCATTTATTCACTGGGTTATATATCACTTCATTCATTGCATTGCATACTATTTACTTTCAAATTGCGCCGTTAACACCTTGTTACTCAGTTCTGTTTAGTTGCAGTTTGGGTGAACTCAGGTGTTTGGGCAGCATTGATTTGGAATATTAGTCCCATTTAGACTTGTACAGATATTAATTACCACACATATTTGTTGCGCTTTACTTCTGTTTATATAATCAAGTTGTCACAAACCTAGTGTAACCCTTGTTCCCCCCCTCTCTGGGAGATACACTGAATTACTATATAGTGTGGTGCTGAGGTATACCTGTTAGTACAGGAGAGCTGAGTCTGCTGTGGTGGTAAGGGGCAACAGGACAGGCTTTTGAGTTGTCTCTGGGTTCTGGTTCATGGTGTCAGTGCCTCCAGTTGTGATGGGATCCTTGGTATATGGATGTCAGTCCCGACCACTGCACTCCTTACCCCTCCTGCCCAGGAACTGACACCCTGGCAGAGGTATAATGAACAGGTAGCTTTATTGGACATTGCATCAAAAGAAAAAAGGGAGAAAGGCGCAATTGTTTGGCAAAAAAAGTGGTTTGTTTATAGTTAGAATGGAAGGTATAAAAGCACACAATGCAAATATACAAAAAGAAAACAAATAAACTGCAATGAAAAATGAATATAGATATACTGCAATAAAAAATGAAAAGTTTTGCCTGCTAGGTAAGGACTGATGCCGATACGCCTGATATAGAAATGAAGTCTGTATATGAAACTCCAAAATGAGCCTGTGGTGTTTCTGAGGATGAAAGTTGAAACTTAGCTTGCCAAATACCGGTAGATGCTGAATTAGTGCTGCTGCTATGCTGGGGAGCGTCTCCTGGGGTATTTGCCTCAGTCGGCTTGCTCCCTTGCTTCAAAGCTGCTAAATCCTATGGCTGGCTAGTGCTGGTTACCTCCTCACAGGGCTCACAGGAAATGACGTCAGGCTAGAAGTCTCCAGCGTCGCAACCGGTATGACGCTGGGGCTTGCCACTCCACGGAGATGTAAAAAGCGGGTTGCGGCTTGCGGCTGTTGTCCTATTCATTTAGGCTCAGAAAAAATGTAATGCTCTTTCTTTAAACTTTATTGGACATGCTGCACAGCTCTTCTTACAGCATAGATGTTACTGTCCAACATCCCAGGACTTCAGATGGTGCTCACCCCGATAGTATGGTGCCTTGAGTCTTAATGTTCCCTAGGCCTTCCAGCCTAGGGTGGGCCAGCTCATCCACGCCATGGGAAAGGCTGACAGCCCATGCTCTCACCTTGGAAGGCAGAGCAAGACTACACTAACTTGTGGCCACTCCTCTGATTAGAATTCCAGAAGGGGCGGGCTCATGATCTGTACCTATCCTGATAGGCTTACACAGGTCATGAGTCACCACCTCATTTCTGTCCATCACAGAGGAGGCTGCAAGGGGTGTAATACCCACAGAATTAACCTGTTACTGCCCTGAACTTACTAGGGGCTTACGTAAATGTGGGACAGACAGGTATAATGGACTTACCATGTTACACTAGCATACTAACTGGTGTGTTTAATCACAATGTACAGGCATACCCCGGTTTAAGGACATTCACTTTAAGTACACTCGCGAGTAAGGACATATCATCCAATAGGTAAACGGCAGCTCACGCATGCGCCTGTCAGCACGTCCTGAACAGCAATACCGTCTCCCTACCTGTACCGAAGCTGTGCGCAAGCAGGGAGACTATGGTGCCTGTTACAAATGCTTTATTTACATCAGTTATGCACGTATATGACGATTGCAGTACAGTACATGCATCGATAAGTGGGGAAAAGGTAGTGCTTCACTATAAGTACATTTTCGCTTTACATACATGCTCCGGTCCCATTGCGTACGTTAATGCGGGGTATGCCTGTACTGCTGCTGGGATATATTTTCTATGCATGAATGCCATCACCGTATTCTACTGAAAATTTGTTTGACACAACGATATAAGATAGAAGAAAAAATAGCGTGTACTAAATGTTGTAGCATATCAGTAAATTCTTCGAGTGGGCAATTTTTCATCAGAGCAAATTCATAATCAAACAGTTTTGACATTAGCTAATAATAAACAGCTTTGCAGTACTTGTCAAATTCCTGTTTCCAAATCATGCGTAGCTGTAATAGCTGTTCGCCTCATGGAGTAGTGGATTAATGGCTTGTGCATGTCTGACGTAGATAACATCACAGAGGCTCAATATTTTAACCACTGCAGATGTCCAATGACAACCGTAAATCTGTGCTGCAGTTATGGCAGGACTAACATGGAAAGAAACGTTGCAAATGCTATCCTGGCTCAAAACAATTGATTTTTGGGGGGGATGGGACACACAGGAACATGGCAGTACTAAACTTGAGTTGAAATGGGCCCCAACATTAAAACCATTTTATTTATAAAAATGTTTTACCAGGAAGTAATACATTGAGAGTTACCTCTCGTTTTCAAGTATGTCCTGGGGACAGAGTTATAATGACAAATATATGGCTACAAATACATGGGTACATTAAGTGAACAGGGTTATTATACATTATATACAAGACATTGCAGGCATAGTTAAAGATAATATATTTTGATCTTAACCCCCTTGGGGACATAGCTTGTACTCCCCTCTGACCTTAAAAGGGGTTAATGTAATATTGGGCAGGAAATATGTACACATTTTCTTCCAGCACAATGGATGCAATCACAATATTGCCAAGCTGAGTCCAAGACAACTTGATGGAGTCCTTGTATATTGACTTTAGGCTCGGCTGTGTCTGGCGCTCAATAGTTCTGTATCACTATGGAAAGCAGTGATTTGAAAAACGCATACTGCACTCTCTTCTCATGATATCAAGCCAGGTTGGAAACACTACAAACACAAGTGCATAGAACAGGTTGCTCCAATCCCATTTATTTTCTCAACAGTAACAAATAAAACGGGCAGGAACTGACATCTAGATTGATTGGCAACGTGCTTGATTTCAATAGACCGTAAATCTGCTGAACAAGAAGGTAACATTGTATGGGCAGCCTATCAAAGGGTGTATGTATTTGTTCTAAAAGAATATAAAAAAAAAAAATTTCATTATAAACCCAGTTTCGCACAAATAAATGGTGGGTGTGTAAATGAAAAAGTGGCGGGCGCCCATGCATGCTGGCCCCCGCATTGAAACTCTTTACAGGGAGGTTTAGTAGGAAAAAAGGGGGCAATCTCAGCTTGGAAAAGTTGGAGTCTGGCAGCACATAAGTCAGGTTAATGAGTCTCGTGAAGGTGAAAGCACAAGGCTATATAATGTGGAAGTCCAAGGTTAAGTCCAGTGGAAGAAGGTCAACGGAACCAATATCTTTAAAGTAATGACAGGAAATGGTGCGGCAGAGAATCGCAGAATATTGAAATAATGTTCTAGAAGATAATGGGAAAGGAGCGACGCAGAAATACTCAAATCCTAACCTGCCATAAAAAAAAGTTAAAATAGGATATTATTGAAACCTGACATTCAAAAGCTTTCGTGGCCAGTTTTCAAGTCCTCAATCACCTTGTCCAAGTGTAGCTTGTCATAATTCTGTTTACATAACACATTCCTTGTTAACAGTTGTAAAATGAGAATTTCCAAATCAACTTCAATTGACCGTCGAAAATTAACCTTATTTCAGAGTGCCTCTGATAATAAATATTAGATTTCCAATGTCATTTCAAGGCATCGTTGAGCTACTGTTACTACTTGTAATTTTTTTTAATTTGTGCATCTCTGCCCTTAATGGCAATGCTGTATACACATTAAAATGATATCCCAGCAGAATTAACAGAATCATTTAAATGTTGTTGGCTAATAACATATTGGTCTGTGGTCTCAAACAGAGCAGAATTTCAAACAATATGATGAACAGCAAGGGTGCGCAAAGTTTTTTTGCTGCGCCCCCCGTGTGCCGACCCCTGCGCTCGCTCCCCCCCCCTCTCCAGTGACCCAGCGTCAAATGACGCCCGGGTCACGTGACCCGCAGCGTCATTTGATGCGCGTTACAATGACGCCGCGTCACATGACCCCACGGCCTAATTTGACGCCGCATTGTCATGGCGACGTGACCAGAAGCCGGCTGAATCCCGGTAAGTTGAGGTTGCAGAGGCTTCGCGCGGTCCCCCGGCATTTAAATGTCTCAGGGAGGAGAGCGGTGCCTCTGCAACCCCGCGCCCCCCCCAGAAAAATTCCCCCAGTTTGCGCACCCCTGATATACAGTACAATCATGCTGCCTGGAGAAAAAGTAAAGCAACCCCTTTGTGTGATATCACTGAGTGTTCAGAAAGTGCTTGAACGGCCAGAATTCCCCATCCCCACCTCCTTTTAACTTTATTGGTTATTTGGATAAGCTGAGGATGGGATAAGGGTAAATAAAACACTTGATTGACAAACACTTCCCCATTCAGAGGCTCCGGAAGAAATTCAACTTGTTACTAATGCTATTAGCATTGTTATATTTGTTAGGGAAGCCAGTTAAACTATTAAAAGTATGTTTTCTGGACAACGATGTTGGATTGTACCTTTAAGTGAGACTAACTATCCTTGAATTTTATTTCACTCTAGTGTAAGCGCCTCTCTTACATGACTTCAACCACATGTGGAATTATTTTGTTATCCAAAAAAAAGTATATTATTATTTTTAGAAAGTTAACAACATGCAATAAATAATTATTTCATCTCTTTGCTGGCAGAAAAGTGGTTAAGCTCTTTGCTCTATTTCCCTTTTAGCATGTGTGTAACTGTAATTATTGATTATGTTTCTAGCAATGTCTATCACTTTCTTAACCATGTCCCAGTAGTGTATAAATAGAACACATAGCATTCCAGAACACTTGTGTCTATAGTATGACATGATTTGTGACTGAATCAATCGTGATTAAGCCCACACAGGGCAAGGTTATATGTGGGAGTGCTGCAGTTTTGAGCATTCTTGAGATCCATGTTTTTATTTATTTTTTAAATCTGAGAATTCCTACAGGGAGTAGATAGACAGGCAGATACTATATATATATCTATATCTCTCTCTATATATATATAGCAACTGTAAATATTACTATATATATATATACTATATATTACTATATATTCATTTGCATGTCTTAGACAGGTCTGCAACCCTGTCTTTCACCATTATCGCCCACCACACAGCACTTCCACTGCAGCAAGGGATTCTGGGAAATGACATGCAAATGAGCTCACATTACATGAACAACCCTTAACCAATGCTTGCTGCTTTAGACACAGCTTTTAAGCAAGGGCTTGGGAGATGCAAAGCCAGTAAACCCACTCACAGACATGTTTCAACCTTGATGGGTATCATCAGTGTGGGGTTGGTTGCTGGCATTTGCTGGTTTGAGATTAAGAGTAAGTAATCACCACACTTATTAAGGGTATGGTGGGTAAAAAAAGTGACAAAAACCCTCCACAGTAAAGCATAAAGCAACTGTAAATATTACTGTATATTCATTTGCATGTCTTAGACAGGTCTGCATGCTGCTTTAGACACAGCTCAAACCAGCAAATGCCAGCAACATTCGTCAGATGAATGTAATGATGGATTTCCCATTTGCTGACATTTTGGGAGACGAACTAGATGGCACAAATGAGTCTGGGAATAAACAGCCATACCCTGTAAAAGCACTAGTGGGCGACAACCCAGAACAAAGTGGCGCCGGACCATCTAATAGTCCGGAACCAGACATTGACCTGATTGATTTAGAGGTCAGCCCAGGTAACGTTAAGAGTGCCAGTGGTCTGATCCCACTTTGTCAGTAGCCCGAAATTCCATTTCAGTAAGGAATGGAACCCCTACTAATCCAGACAGACCCTTGTCTTATCCTTACTTTGAGGTGGATAACGATCTGTTGTATCGCCTGGAGGAAAAACAGTCTGTTAGAGTAAAACAGCTGTTAGTGCCAAAAGCGTATCAGCGCACTGTGTTAAGCCTCGCGCATAGCCATCTACTAGGTGGTCACCTAGGGATTGAAAAGACGAAAGAGCGCATTCTCAGGAGTTTTTATTGGCCAGGGGTGATGGCAGCAATAATAGATTATTGTTCATCGTGTCCTGAATTTCAGCTCACTGCCCCTTTGCCAGCGTACCATAGTCCGTTGGTACCCCTACCAATAATTGGAGTCCCATTTGAACGCAGTGCTATGGATTTTGTTGGCCCTTTAGTGAAGTCAGCCAGGGGGCATCAGTACATACTGGTGATATTAGATTATGCGACCCGATATCCTGAGGCAATCCCTCTACGCACGGCCTCAGCAAAATCTATTTCTAAAGAGTTAATGATGATGTGTAGCCGGGTGGGGATTCCCAAAGAGATCCTATCAGATCAGGGTGATCCATTCATGTCTCGGGTAACCAAGGAGTTGTGCAAACTTCTGCACATAAAACAGATAAAAACCTCTGTGTAACACCCACAAACTGATGGTTTGGTGGAGCGGTTCAATAAAACCCTAAAGGCAATGCTGCGGAAAGTAATTGATAAGGACGGAAAGAACTGGGATTTTCTGTTACCTTATTTAATGTTTGCTATTAGGGAAGTGCCCCAAGCATCTACTGGGTTTTCGACATTTGAATTGTTGTATGGTAGACACCTTAGGGGGTTACTTAACATAGCCAAGGAGACATGGGAACATGAGACTACGCCCCATCGCAGTGTAATTGAGTACATAACCCAAATGCAGGAACGCATGGCAGCCATTATGCCTATAGTGCGGGAACATATGGAAAAGGCCCAACGTAACCAGCAGATTAGCTATAATGGGAATGCTAGGGTCCGTAGGTTTCAACCTGGAGACAGAGTCCTAGTGTTAATCCCCACAGTAGAAAATACATTTCTGGCAAAATGGCATGGGCCATATGAGGTTATTGAAAAAATGGGTGAGGTAAATTATAAAGTGAGACAGCCAGGCAGACGAAAGCCTGAACAAATATACCATGTGAACTTACTCAAGCCCTGGAAAGAAAGGGAGGTTCTAATTACTGTGGAAACCACTGCCTCCCCCGCTAAGGAAAACCCAGGTCCAGAAGTTAACATATCAAAGACCCTGTCTATACACCAGGCACGGGAAGCCAAAGAATTTGTTAAATTAAATAAAAGGGTACTCTCCGTCGTTCCAGGAAGGACTAGGGTTATTAGGCATGACATTATAACCGAACCAGGTAAAAGGGTCAATCTTAAGCCTTATAGAATACCTGCAGCTCGTAGAGAGGCAATTAGAGCAGAGGTTAAGAAAATGCTAGAACTTGGGGTGATTGAGGAGTCACAAAGTGACTGGAGCAGCCCTATTGTGCTTGTACCAAAGCCTGATGGGACTTTAAGGTTTTGTAACGATTATCGCAAGCTGAATGCTATCTCAAAATTTGATTCCTACCCCATGCCAAGGGCTGAGGAGTTAGTGGAGAGGCTTGGGAAAGCCTGTTACCTCACCACACTAGATTTGACCAAGGGTTACTGGCAGGTTCACAGAGCAGGTAAAGGAAAAGACTGCCTTTTCTACTCCTGATGGTCTTTTCCAATACAAGGTGTTGCCGTTTGGTCTGCATGGGGCTCCTGCCACCTTTCAAAGGATGATGGACAGAATATTAAGGCCACATACATTATATTGCAATGTAGAAAATAGCTGAAGCGCTCAAATGCAGGTGTATTGAACAAAAATAAGCCAAACCACTAAACCAGGGTACTAATAAATAACATAGTACTTGATGTGTAATAGTATGGGTACTATCCTCCTGAAGACAGGTGGTAGATGGTACAAGCCCACTCACCCTCAGTCTCATCAGCAGGTTCCCCTGGAGATATGCAATACTCACATCCTGGTAGTAGGTAGGCAGGCAGGCTGTGCAGCTACAATATGCAATACAGGGAAAAGGGAGACCAAAAGCGCACCAGCACAAACGGAGCAGGAAGGACCCAAAATGAAAAATAATTAAAAGGGCACTTTAATGTGACAAAAGACCCATCCAACGCGTTTCGAACGTCCTTGAAAAAGAACGCTGTGACGTTCGAAACGCGTTGGATGGGTCTTTTGTCACATTAAAGTGCCCTTTTAATTATTTTTCGTTTTGGGTCCTTCCTGCTCCGTTTGTGCTGGTGCGCTTTTGGTCTCCCTTTTCCCTGTATCACATACATTATATGCAGCTGCATATTTAGACAATGTAGTGATACATACGGAAGATTGGGAATCCCACCTTCTAAAAGTACAAGCAGTGTTAAACTCGATTTACTCTGTGGGGTTAACTGCTAACCTAAGTAAGTGTACAATTGGCTTAGAGGAAGCCAAATATTAGGATATTCTATTGGTAGAGGGTTAGTGAAACCTCAAATGGCCAAAGTGGAAGCCATAAGGAATTGGCCCGGCCAGTCACTAAGAAACATGTGAGAACTTTCCTTGGCCTAGTTGGATATTACCAGAGGTTTATCTATAACTTTGCTACCCTTGCATGTCCTTTAACTGATCTGACAAAGGCAAGAGCTCCAGTAATAGTAAAATGGTCCCCAGAACTAGAACAAGCATTCAGGTCGTTGAAGAAGCCATATGTGCCCAACCAGTGTTAGTAACCCCCGATTTTGCTAGGGAATTTATTTTGCAAACCGATGGGTCGGACGTAGGGCTTGGTGCGGTCCTCTCACAAGAGAACCAGAATGAAGAACATCCTATCTTGTACCTAAGCAGAAAACTTAACCCACACAAAAGAAACTATTCCATAGTGGAAAAAGAGTGTCTTGCTATAAAGTGGGCAGTAGACAGTCTTAAGTACTCCCTGTTAGGCAGAAAATTCAGGCTGGTGACAGACCAAGCACTCCTAACCTGGATGAGTCAGAATAGGGAGAAAAATAGCAGAGTGACATGCTGGTTTCTCAGTCTGCAACCCTACAAATTCTCAGTGGAACACAGGGCAGGCAGTAGACAGGGGAATGCAGATGGCCTGTCAAGAATGCATTCACTAGTGTGCACGGTCGCTCACCCCACTAGGTCTGAGCTGGGGGGGAGGATATGTGACAGATATGAGGGAACAGTAGTGAAAAGGGGATATTACGGCCCTCATTTAGTGCGGGGTTTCTGCTCCACTCCACGGTTTGGAGATTTACCAAAGGGAATCCAGACCAGGACTTCTAGCTCTCCCTGCTTTCACAGGACTGGAGCAGCTGATTGAGCAGGGAGATGATTAAAAGGCTGCTCTGAACAGAGCAAGACAGAGCTGTTTTACTCTCAAGAGAAGTGTGTGCTGATAAGCTGTGTGATGCTGAGGAAATAGCAAAGACTTGTTTCGTTTGTTTGATTTACTCCTGTTATCTGCTGTAGCATTTGTATGGCAAAATAAACAGGCCAAAGCTTTTCGCCTCTGTGTCAGAAGACTGTCTCCTCTACCTGGAAGGCTGTGTGAAAGTGCTGATCCCTGGACAAAAGGTACAGAGCAAGAAGGTACTTTGTCACTATATATATATATACTACTTTATAGCAAGACACTCTTTTCCCACTATGGAATAGTTTCTTTTATGTGGGTTAAGTTTTCTGCTTAGGTACAAGATAGGATGTTCTTCATTCTGGTTCTCTTGTGAGAGGACCGCACCAAGCCCTACGTCCGACCCATATATATGTTATGGTGGGTGAAAAAGGTGACTGAAAACCCTCCACCGTATAGCATAAAGCAAATAAAAATATTACTTGTGAGCACATTCACATGTCTTAGACAGGTCTCCAAACCTGCTTTTCACCATTATCACCTAGCATACAGTGCTTCCACTACAGCAAGGGATTCTGGGAAATTACATGCAAATGAGCACAAAGTGCCACCCTTTGCCTTAAATCCATTATTACATGGAACCACGGGGTACCCACCTTCCATGGGTTACACCTGACCTTATAGCCCTACCTGGCACTACCAAGGATCTCAATCACTACAGATGCCTGCGGCACATGTGCACAAGGCAAACAAGGCATGCAAAAGCACAATATTACTCTGACAATCTCCACCAAAATACATCAAACCCAGCTAACTTCTGGAAGGTTATCAACAATATATTCCAGCCTTCTAACCATCAACATCCAAGTAATATCACTAAGGGTGATATTACTCTGACAAACCCCATTGACATTGCAAATGCATTCAATCATTACTTTGTGGGGTGTGCTACTAACTTATTAGCGAAACGCAACACAAACCACAAACATGAATCTCATTCTGGGAGTACCCATATAGCCCCACCCCCTCCTAACACTGCTCACAATTTTCAATTTGGTCTAGTATCCGAAAGGGAGATTACACAAGCGCTCCTTAAATTAAAACTAAGCAGCCAATGTGGACCTGACTTACTACAATCTAGGTTCCTAAGACTTGGTGCCCCAGCAATTGCCAAACCAATAGTCAACTCTATCTTGTCTGCAGGCCATATCCCTAGGACCTGGAAAACTGCCAGAGTTGTCCCAATCTTCAAAAGTGGGGACAAAAACACTGTCTCAAACTACAGGCCAATCTCCCTTCTCCCAATCCTATCCAAAGTCATGGAAAAATGTGTCCACTCCCAATTAAGCGATTACTATACCAAGACAAATTTCCCTAGCCAATTCCAATCTGGCTTTCGCCCCAAACACTCTACCGTAACTACCCTGCTAAAAGTTTGCAATGAAATCCAGGGTGGAATGGAACGGGGTCAACTCACTGGTGCAATATTCCTAGATTTTGCAAAGGCTTTTGATACTGTTGATCATGCTATCCTGCTTAACAAACTCCAGAGCTCTGGAATAGGGAAGCATGCTTTAAACTGGTTTCAGTCCTACGTATCAGGAAGATCCCAACATGTGTCCATCTCAGGCTCTAACTCCAACACCCTGGATATCACCTGTGGCGTCCCCGCAAGGCTCTGTTCTGGGGCCCCTACTCTTCTCAGTGTTCATTAATGATCTTCCCACAGCTTGTAAGGAAGCTTCAATACACATGTATGCAGATGACACAATCTTACATGCACACAGCCATAGCCTCTTCGACCTTCAACACATACTTCAGGCTGACCTTTTGAGACTCAAAAACTGGATTTCCCAAAACAAACTATTTTTAAACACTGACAAGACTGTAACAATGGTATTTGGGACCAAGACAAAATTTTTAAAGCTTCCAGTGACTGAGCTCCAGATCAGAACCAACGCTAACACCACCCTAACTCCTGTTACTAGTTTTAAATACCGGGGCATATGGTTTGACTCCCACTTAACGGAATGCACATTGATACCATGACATCCAAAACCTATGCCAAACTAGGTGTACTTTACAGGAACAAATCCTGCCTAAGCCTGCTGGTCAGAAAGCGTATCGCACAGCAGATGCTAATGCCAATTATCGACTATGGCGATATAGTATATGGCTCGGCACCCCAAACCCACCTTAGCAAACTTGACACCCTCTACAATTCAATTTGTCGTTTCGTTCTCCAATGCAACTACAACACACTTCACTACGAAATGCTCAGAGAACTAGATTGGTCATCACTCGAGTCTAGGCGCAAAGTTCACCCTTCCTGTCTTCCCTTCAAATACTTTCTGGGTAAACTACCCATCTATCTGAACAAGCTCCTCACCCCTACCACATGCAGCACTTATCATCTGAGATCAGACTAAAAAAAAAAGGTTCATGGTCCCAAGGCTCAACAAAGTATCCGGCCGCTCCTCCTCCTCTTACCGTGCACCCCAAAACTGGAACAACCTACCGGAGACTCTCACATCCACCACCAGTTTAAGTTCTTTCAAAACTAAGGCTGTCTCACATTTTAATCTGGTCTGTAACTATTTCATACGCCTATAATATATTATCTCTAACTGTGCATGCAATGTCTTGTATATAATGTATACCCTGTTAATTTATGTAACTGTATTTTTAATCATGTATTATTTGTCATATTAACTATGCCCAGGACATACTTGAAAATGAGAGGTAACTCTCAATGTATTACTTCCTGGTAAAACATTTTTATAAATAAATAAAATAAATAAATAACCCTTACGCCAATGCTCATGGTGTTAAGCACAGCCTGGGATCAGATGCAAAGCCAGTAAACCCACTCACAGACAACTATTTCGACCTTTTGGGTCTCAACAGTGTGAGGTTGGTTATACTGGCTTTGCAATTTAAGACTTGGGTAGTGTAAGAGATGTGTGCAGAGGTACATTTAATGGAGACCGATTAGAGTGACATTAAATCCTGGCTTTATTGCGCCTGTTCCTTTAACAAGGCAAAACATACAAAAACAAACAAAATAAAGTCCTACTCCGCTTTGGAGAATAACTAAACCTTTACTCCAGACCTTTTAACTGGGTGGGCAGCTAAGCTGGCTACCACCTTAAACATATATATATATACACACACAACAGTGAAACAAGAAAGTATTTTATCTGTTTCTGGAAGGCCTCTCTGTTATCCTGGGTCAGCATCCTTGTGTGCTATGGCACTCTCTGTGTCCAGGTATAGAGGTCTAGTCCCCTTGTCTTGCCATCAGCACACAGTCCTTCTGTGTGCATCAAGACATCATATTTTCCTCAAGTCAGCCCAGTTGTGGGCTAAGGAAATCTCTGCAGTCCTCCTCCTTATCTCAGCCCAAATGTGAGCTAAGGAATCTCTCTCATGTTTCTCACATCAGGCTTTTCTAAAAGACCTAATCAGCCAGGTGGAGTCTGGTTGATTGCCTGTGTGCAATTAACCAGCACACTGCTGGATTTAGAGGCAGTTTCTCTCAAACAGTGATAAGTCCCTGTTATAGTCACCTTCAGAGGTAAATATCTCGTGAATGCGAGTTTGAGCATTTTTTGGAGCTAACACTCGGTTTGCCTGAGCGGGAGGGCCATCGATCGGGAAGAAGCAGTTTTTGAGTGAGTTTACCATGTTATCGGAGCTTTCTGATTAGCTACGCATGCAAACTCGCTCGAGAAGTGATCAAAACTGTCGATAACTCACTTATCGAAGATACTAGAATAGGCCCCAATGTCTCATTAAACACGTCACAACAATTCTACTACAGCTGTAAAGGTGTCCCGACAATTCTGGGTTTTATTTAAAGTTCAAATCCTTAGAACCAATATTAGTCACAGAAAGATGTAATTATCTTGTATGAAAGCCTTTCCAAGTTCATTTCCCCAACTATTTATTTTAAAAAATTCGCCCTTCTAACCAAGGTTATAAGTCAATCTTAAAAAAATAAAATAACAATTATATCTTCAGAGGAGCAATTCATGTGTTTTTTTTTCATTATTATTTTTTAACATTGGGGTGAAGCACGGGTCTCCGGAGCTGAATCCCATTAATTTCAGCTCCGGTGACTGCCTGCTTCCCGAGATACATACCTCCAAAGGGGGTGCCAATATCACAGCAAAGTTTAAAGCTCCCGGGTCACGCGGGCCAATAGGAAACCGAACCTGATGACGTCACGGCTTCCTATTGGCCCACAGGGTACGGGAGCTTTGAAGTATCTCCGGAGCTGAAATAAATGGGGTTCAGCTCCGGAGACGCCGTGCTTCAAACCTTTGTTAAAAAAAGATTGCTAACTTGGACGTTTCGGGACCTCTGTAGCTGAACCATCCTATTTTTAACCCTGTGGATCCCTTAGTTATTGAGATACTCACCCATTGCTGACGTTACTTTCTGGACATTTAAAGAGTTGTCTAATAGGAAGAGCAATGTCATCCCCCCAAAGATGTGTACCTTCCGATTGGCCCACAGGACCCGCAAGATTTGGCGGCTATTTCGGGAGGAAAACACTGACAACTAACACTGTATCTAAGGAAACAGCGTTTCCGGATCTAAAAATAATGAGGTTCCGCTCAGGAGGGTCCAATGGTACGAAGTAGGTTAAAAAAAACAAAAAAACAATAGTTAAAAATAAAACAGATAGGCAGGATTTCTGCTTCAAACATCCGACAGTCATTTCTACGTAAGATTTATTTTCATTTTTTTCAGAAAGCTTTTTGTAATCATAAGAAGATCGAAAACAACGAGGAAGGGGAAAAGGCTGAAACAATAAATGTGATGTTTTCATAGGCAAATCTGTGCACTTAGATATAAGATATGTGGTCACAGAATATGGCACAGATAGAATTGACACAGGGAGAATATCTCAGCCCGGAGTAGATTAAAAGAGATCTAGGTCTCTCCTGTTTGCAATTGGGGGAAGTTATCATGTATGCAAATGATGTTATGCTGCAATTTTAAATCTGTGTTAAACTGGACTATGTTGGTCCATTTGATAATGGTTGTTATGTATACCTCCCTTTCTTTTTGTGTACCCCCCTTCCCTACCTTTACCCTGTATAAGAAAGAATATCAATCTTACTACAAAAAAATAAATGAAAGCAGATACATGGAAGTTAATTTAATTCTGATCTTGACTAAAAGATATTTCCTGCACACTGAGTAAAACATGCATCCAGTTAGATGGGCTCCTCTCCTCTTGTTACAAGATGTTATTGAGGAATATCTCAGGTCAGTAAGGTTTATAACGTTACAGTTCTTGTGGAATTATTTACAGAGGTAGGCGAGGCAACATGGGGCATATCAGGTCAGGTGTGTGTGAGGACAATGATTGGGAACATTACACATGGGAACATTTTATTTGCATACATCCCTAATGGTTGTGTTCTGAAAAGCATTGTTTACTTTAAAAAAAAATGTTTGAAACAATGGAACAATGCATGTTGCTCTTACAATCATACAAGCTACAACAGCCATTTCTCAGAGAAGATAAAACATCCAATCTGCTGACAGTAACTAGGGCGGAAATGGGGATTTTTCTGGCTCTTTCCTATAGCAGAAACCAATAACAGGGTCTGTAATGGAAATGGCAGAAAATAGTATGTATTATAATCAACCTGGCGCACGAGAGGTTAATGTTGGTTACACATTGTGAACAGGCAATAGGGGGGAAACACCAACTCAACCGCAAGTGGATTGACTGAACGGTGCACCTGGGGGAATGTATTACACATTGTCTTATAAAATACAACAATTCGTTTTGCGGCCTGTTAAACCCGTGACAAGGCCTGTGTTTTATAGGACTGATGGTATCTAGGGATAAGGATATCTGGCTTTGTAAGTGGAGGGGATTGAAAGATGGCTGTCCTGATACTAGAATAAATGTAAACCTTTCAAATGCACCTTGAAAGGCATTCTTTGGATGATCTGTAAAATATCAGGGGGGTGATGCAAAGATGCCAGTTATTAAATATGAAATGCTATGGCCTGAAAGCAATTTACAAGAATAACAAATAGATATTTTTAACCCATGCAATTACAGGAATCAAATGATACACAACAAAAAAACGGGGTTTTACAATGTTTAATCTCCGATATCTGTTTTTCATGCAAAAATAAAAGTTATATGGTCCTATTTCATATCCAGGCAAGTATATTAAGTACACAGACGCAACAGTGAAGATGGCGTGTGCCTACGTATTATGGAAACAAAGTTATGAAGTTTTTTATATATTGAGGCAAAGTTTAAACGTTAAAAGAAAGATTTTTTCTCATCTTCATAAAAATGTCAGCTAGAGAGATTGATGAAAGGGGTGGGTTGAAAACAAGCCCAAAAGGGGGGGCGGGGGGACACAGGTTTTCAATTAAAGGGTTTTAGTATACAAGTCATACATTTGAATTATGAATTTGAATTCTACAGAAGTTGTGTTTTGGGATCTCATCTCTCCTACGCCAGTGACCTCTCTGGAAAGAGCCTATTACATGTGGTAATGTATAAGGGAATTCTCTGGGCTCTGATTTGAACGTTTGCATGCTCTGTAGTGCATAATTTACATTTTCGGACACATTTTGCTATACCACATTTTTTGTGTGTTAAGTGCATAGTTGTCTTAATAAACAGGGATCAGAGACTTTGCAAATTAATATTTTTGATAATTTCTTTGGTGGCAGCGGATTAAAGATAGATGTTGTGACAGAGTGAGAGTAGACATGATTAATTTGAGGGACCTGTGTGCAGGTCCTGCTTCCCGAGATACATTACCTGTGTAGGTGCTGCAGTACGTCCTGGTTCTTAAATCTCCTGCGGCACGCTGGCCAATAGGAAGCTGCGACGGATGACATTGCAGCTTCCTATTGGCTCCCTTGCCACAGGAGATTTAGACCTCCATATTGTTTACCCAGCCGTGCATATTACCATGGGTACTGTAAGAGATGTGTGCAGAGGTATGCAAATATAAGGCTTTATTGCCTGTTCTTTTAACAATGTAAACACAAAACATAAAAGAAAAACCCGCTCCACTTTGGAGAATAACTAGACAGTACTATATATACCCTATCTAACTACATACATACATATATATATATATATATATATATATATATATATATATATACTGTATATATATATATATACACACACACACACACACACACACTCACACACACACACGTCCACCAAGAAAGTCTCTTATCTGTTTCTGTTGTTGTAGCTGTAGGGGAATGCCTCTGTTCTCCTGGGTCAGCACCTTTGTGTGCTATGGAAATATCTGTGTCCTGGTATGGTCTTGTCCCCTTGTCTTGCTGTCAGCATACAGTCCTCCTGTGTGCATCAAGACATCATATTTTCCTCAGGTCAGCCCAGTTGTAGTCTAAGGAAATATCTGCAGTCCTCTTTCTCCTTATGCCAGTCCAAATCTGAGCTAGGGAATCTCTCTCCTGTTTCTCACATCAGGCTTTTCTAAGAGTCTTAATCAGCCAGGTGCAGTCTGGCTGATTGCCTGTGTGCAATTAACCAGCACACTGCTGGATTTAGAGGAAGTTTCTCTCAAACAGTGATAAGCCCCTGTTACATGCACCTTCAGAGGTAAATATCTCCTGAACCAGGGGGTCCCAGAGCTGAAATTAATGCGGTTCCCTCCGGAGACCTCTGCTTCCCACTTAGGGGGAGTCGAGGAATAAATAAACCTATGCAGAACCACACCTTTAATTTGTTGTATACTACCATAACAAAGCAGCAGTACGTACACCTATATCTATTATGCTTCACATGTCTAATTAAATATTAAGATAATACATTTGTTGGGTAAATATGAAGCTTATTTTATCTTTGTGTTTGCTCTCCTCTCAAATAGCTCCATATTGTTATTAAGAATAACAATAATATTTGTTATTATATCGCCAGGACAGTGTACACTGTGCTCAATATAGAATTTTGCAGGCACAATGAGTCTTTGCCCTGTACAGCAGAAACACAGGGGAGATACAGTGACTTCTGCAGGGTCAACAGGAACGGACACTGGGATTCAAAGGAAGTAGTAAGACTACTTCAGTGTTAACCCCAAGATGTTTCTCCAAACTCCTGAGCACCAGCATATCAGCTCCTCTGCCACAAGTTGACATCACAGCCACGCTTCATCAACAGCAATGGTATTATCTATGTGTGTACTGCATGTATTTAATGTTAGAAAGATTTCAGTCAAGCTTCTGACATCCAACAAACATTTGTTACCCCGAAAATTATACACATCCTCTGGCCTACTGAGCTTTCGTTTGATCTAGAGAAAAAGCGAGAGAGAAAAAATGAGCGACAGAGATGCCAAACTTGACATGTCCCATTATATTATTTCCCTCCTAAGCCGCGCTTATAGTGCCGCCGATGGCAAAGTTATATTTCGCTGGGCGTCGTCGTCGCGGGTTTCCGGCCATTTGAATGGTTCACGGGCCGTCACATGACAGCCCTTGAAAAATCGAATTTTGCCGGCTACTAGTTTTCGCGACGTCGCATTGTCACCGTCGCGCTTACTATAAGTGCACGCAGCGGCAATGTATTTGTTTTCGGGGACGACGCGTCGCCGTCACTATAAGCGCGGACTTATTTTGTTGTATGTGACCAATACAAATGCAAAACGCAGTTGCAAAGTTGTTAGCGTTTTTTCCCCCCAACATCTATTTCTTGTGAAAAACAACGCATGCTGTGTGCCCTGTTTATAGCCTCAGCATTAAGTTATTTTAGAGAATTTTGCAGAGAATCATATTAAACAAAATTGCAACAAACATTGAATTAATGTCTTGCCAATCCCTCGCGAACTGTGACAAGATCACAAATATTTCTGCGGCTGAAAAAGGAAATATTTTGCCTGGTTCGTGAATAGGGCAAAATGCTGCATAATGGCAGAAACAACGTTTGTTTGTCCCTGACACATAAATGGCAGAATATTTTAAAACATGGCAGAGGGTTTGCGTTATAGAATGTGTCCACAATGTACAAAGTAGATTTATTGGAAATCTGTGACGCTTAAGCCACAATGTGTATAGTACAGTACAGCTCACGTCACCAAGTTGATTAAGTCTATAAAAGGATTTTTTTCCCCCATTGTTTAAAGGGGACCTTTTGTTTCTTCATCCAAGCACATTAAAACCACAGCCAAAGAAGGAAGAACAGACAGGAATTAACAGTGCTTAAAGATTCCAAAGCAAGTTGCATCCAGGACCTGAGCCAAGACCCCCACTCATTTCCACTACCACACCGTGCAAAGCTCCAGTTTCCCTTTAAGCAATTGGTACTATAGATGTTGAAATCTTGTGCATTACAAGCGTTGCTAGACTAGGTATAGATTGTGATAGCCATTTTAGTACAGTTGCCATATATAATAAATGAGCATGTGAATAGAATGGGATGCTTTTTTTCTTTACATTAGCAGAATATGCTTGTGTACAGCACATAAAAATACCACTTGTGAGCACATTCGCCTGTTTCAGACAGGTCTGCAACGCTGTCTTTCCTCATTATCTCTTAGCAAATGCATCCACTGCAGCCAGGGATTCTGGGTAATGACATGCAAATGAGTTAACACAAGAATTTAAAGGAGCAGTTCTTATTGCTATGTCGACATATGTCGGAAGCAGGGGGTCCTAGGCGCTGAACTCCATTAATTCTAGCTATGGGTACCCCCTGGTTCGTGTCGCCTCCAAGGGAAACAAAATGGCGCTTAAATCCCCCATGTTACACAGGCCAATAGGAAGCAACGTCATCAGCCACAGCTTCCTATTGGCCCACGTGTTGCAGGGATTTAATACCAGGAATTATAGACTAAAGCTGGTAAATTCCGGGCATTATTGAAATCCCCGCTCTCTGATTTGTTAAAATTCCGGGCATTATCCAATCAGTAATGACCCGGAATTTTTGGCAGCTTGCCAATTTTTTCAGCCAATCAGCTTTCAGGTTTCATTCACAAAGAGTGAAATTTGCACTTAGACAGGGGAGGAGATTGGACAGGAGGCAGCACCGACTCCTCCCCCTCCCTGCTTGCAGAGAGCTCCACACAGGAGAGTGAGGGGAAAGGTTTGTGTGTCTGCTGAGTGTGTATTGTGGGTGTAAAGGGGGCAGCATAGTGTTTTATTAGTGTGTGTCTTCTGTTGGGGGGGGGGGGCTGCTGGTGTGTGTTTTGTGGATGTAGAGGTGGCAGAGTCTGTTTTATTGATTTGTGTGTCTGCAGTGTGTATTTTGTAGGTGCAGAGCGGTGGCTGCAGTGTGTGTTTTGTGGGTGGAGGAAGGGTGCAGAGTGTTTTTGTGTGTGTGTCTGCAGTGTGTGGGTTTACATGGGGGCTGCAGTGGGTGTAGGGGGGGCTGCTGGTGTGTGTTTAATGGATGTAGAGGGGGCAGCAGTCTGTTTTGTTAGTGTGTGTGCAGTGTGTTTTGTGGGTGTAGAGGGGGGGCTGCTGTGTGTTGTGTGTTTTGTGAGTGTAGAGGGTGGAGGAAACTGCAGTGTGTTTTGTGAGTGTAGAGGAGGGGGGCTGCACAGTGTGTAGGGGGGACTGCAGAGTGTGTGTTTGTGTATATAGGGGGGTTGCAGAGTGTGTGTTTGTGTGTATAGAGGGGGGCTGCAGTGTGTGTGTGTGTGGGGGGGGGGGGGGGGGGTCTGTGTATATGTACAATTTACTTTTAATAAACTTGCAGTAAAAGCATAAGAATGTAGACAATCATGCTGATAAAAATCAATATGATACAAAAAAATTATCTTTTTTATGAAAAATTAAAAAAAATTAAAAATAAGCCTACATTTAGCCTACTGAATAATAGTAATAATCCCCTCAGAACAGGGCATTACTGGCCAATAATGCCCTGGCTGGGTTAAAGTCCCTCTGCTTCGCCTCGGGCCTTCAACTCTTCCAGCCAGGGCATTATTGGCCAGTAATGCCCTGTTCTGAGGGGATTATTACTTAAGTAACAAGGGACATTTCTCGACACAGACTGTATCTCGGGATCCAGGGGGTCCCCAGAGCTGAAATTAACTTGGTTCAGCTGCGGAGACCCCCTGCTTCCCAGCCATGTAAGAAAGAAAAAAGTTTGCGCAGCACGGCGAAGATTGCTCCTTTTAAGACTTATTCACCATATCTGGGAATGCTTCAGGAAATAGCACTGTGCTAACACATTGATTCTAGGCTGGGACCAAGGAATCTTAATACCGTTTCTGTGGAGCCCTATCAGTTCTACCGATACCCAATTATAACTACATTTGACATTCATAAATTGTGTTTACAATTACAATGTATTTGATATATTATACCAATGTACTGTGCATGATATTTTATTGTAAATTAAATTTTCACTATTCCCACTGAAAGATATTTAATCAGCATTATACACCGCTAAATATTTAATGGACAATACACAGTACACCACAAAATATTTCAGCAACAACATATTAAATTCACATCTTAATCTTTCTTTTTCCTGTTAGTCTGAGTCAACCAGGTAAAAAAACAAATATTTTTACAATGATGGGTGGGGGCAAGAGAAAAGATAAGTCTCAAATGCGAGAGTGTTCCTGGATCTTGTTTGTACAAAGTGTATACCTCTTCAGTATTTGTTAAAAACAATATTTAACAAAACCTACAAATACTAGCTGTTATTTATATAATAGGCATTTAACCCTGTGAGTGCGTAAGGGACAGCAAAACATCACTGTATTGCAAGACTCTTCCACTGGTGGCCCCTGGGCCAAATGTTAATTTCATACTCCAGCTGTAGCAGGACTCACTGTCTCTGGAGCTACGGCTGAAAAAGCAAAAAACCTTCGGCTCCGGATACAGTGGCTGAAGCGACATCGCAGCGGGGGGATCCATGCTTCCACATCTGATCCCCCACAGCGATAATCCTCCTGCACCAGGGCAGCCAAGGTTGCGGTCTCGGTAAAGGCTGCAACATCTGGAATTGCATAGGCAGCCAAGTCCTGTTTTTTCCCCACTGAAACTCACGTGTAAGTAACGGAACTGTAAATATGTATGGTACATATGTTATAAATGCTAGCAAAATGTTGAAATATAGAAATTGTTTAGTCTTTCAATGTTTCTCAAATTGCATTGGAATAACCTTGTGGCACTTCTATACTCCTAAGGCTGCGCTTATAGTACCGGCGGTGGCGACATCGTGGCAAAACAACTGTATTGCCGCCTTTGCGTGTGCTTATAGTAGAAACGGCGCGACGAAGCGACGGCTTAATCGCTATCGCTGGAAGTCCAGTCAATTTGATTTTTCCAGCGACAACAGAGTGACGTTACCGTCGCCGGCACTATAAGTGCAGCCTAAGTGTTTTCTGATCTGGCCCCTTTGGAAAACCACAGTAGTTGAACAGCCCTCCTGTATAATGTGTTGCAAACCTCGTTAGCACTCAAGGGATTTGTACAAATACAGTACAGTAAAATATTACTTCCATTGGAAGAAATCTACACTAAAAGAACTACAAATGACATAAGAATCTGTTTTACAGAATACATTAAAAAAAAACTTTAACAAGAAAAACTAAAACATGGATTTGCTAAAAGGTGACATAAACAGATGTGTTTTTGAATACATAATCAATAATATTTATAATCAATTTCTCATTATTGCAGCAGTCAGTTGCTTTGATATGCAATCCAGTCTCTGGAACTCTCAAATAAGATGTCTCCATTAACTACAGGAGACTTGGCAAAGAGTAGGCTGTGCATACCAAAAATACAGAAAATAGAAATAAACAAGATTACTGGGTGCTCCAAGGAGAAGATAAGCAGCCACTCATCCCTATCAGACCCAAGAAGGAAGTCTACTAGCACTCCAAAATACTTGAAATATTATTGAGATTGATTTTCTAGATCAGGGTAACTCTGATGAAGGCCACAATGAGACGAAACATTGGCCTTACACTATGTAGATGAGGATCAGATAGTACAGAACCCTTCAGTGATCTACAGTACAATGTGTTGCTTCCAGCAGCAGTTAATTAGGTTTGACCAACGCTTAGAATAAACGTCGTACCTGTGAAGAGGAAATACTGGTCGCTGTAACAGTCTTTAAGAGAGCCCCGTTGCTTTTTTTTTTTTTTACTCTAATACGCTAGAAGTGAAGAAGAAAAAAAGTATTGGTACTTCATGCTGACCAGTATACTACCGTACCACAAGCCAACTTAAATAGGCAATCCAAGCACTTTTTTTGTATAACATTTTTTTTACACAGGATTGAAGCAGTGGGGTCTCTGGAGCTGAACCCCATTAATTTAATCTCCGGGGACCCCCTCCTTCCAGAGATACTTACCTCCGTAAGGAGCGCCGGTCGGCTACCAGGGTTCTTGTTACGGCGGAGTTTCAAAGCTCCCGCGAACTGCGGGCCAATAGGAAGCCGTGACATCATCAGGTTCGGCTTCATAGTGGCCCATGTGACGAGCTTTACAGCTTTAAACCCCAGCTAGCTCAGCCTGAGCGGCGACAGACACCCCCAACAGAGGTAAGTTTCTCCAGAAGAAGGGGTCCCCCCCCACCCCCTCTCCCGGAACTGAAATAAATTTGATTCAGCTCCGGAAACCCCCTGCTTCAATCCTGTGTAAAAAAAATAAATGTAAAACAAAAAAAATAAAAAGCACTTGCATTGCTCCTTGTAAGTTGATCAGTGATCGATTGGGATACATTGTGTAAATGTGAAGATGAATTTGTGACCGTTTCTTCATTAACCCATTGTCATTGCTTTGCTGGGGTTGCAAAGCTTCGTAATGCGTTGCTGGCACCTCTTGGCAGAGGAGCGGGTTAAGCGCTTCTCTCCTCATCGCTGTGCAAGGACAAGACTGCGAGCTGTCTTCCTTTCCCCCCCCCCCCCCTTTCTATATTTAGAAATCTCTCCAAAAAAGGGCACAGCTCAAAGCCTGATCACCTTGATTGCTGGTGGGGAAGCAAAATCGGTTCAACAATGGAAATATCCAGACAAAAGTTTAAAAACAAAAAAAACAAATAAAATTTAAAAAAAAAAAGGAACAGCAGTTGATTAATTAAACAACTTTGTTAAATAAAATAAATGTGGGCGAGCTAAAAACAACACTTGTGTGATAAATACCACCACCCTCCTTCCTTTTCCCAGCTGATGACCTCATGAAAATGATTCCATGAGGGGGAGCTGGCTGGAGAAAAACAGGCACCATGGAGACAGGAACTGCAGCGGGGAGAGATAAAAGGCATATATTCTAAGCTGTGCTAAGCCATACGGCCCCTTACAGGAGAGGACGGGGGAGGGGAGGCTGGCGGGTAGTCGTGGGAGGCATCACTTGAGTAATGGCCAAATAGTTGTTGGAGGGTAATAGAAAAACAATCCATAGATGTCTTCTACAAGTAAAATAAAATATACATGCAGAAGTGATTTTTGAACTACTGTAGTCAACTAAAGGAGGGGTGCGCAAACTATTCGCGCCGCGCCCCCCCTGCCTGATGCCCTGGTGCTCGCGCCCCCCTACCGTGCTTCCAGGCGTGCGGAGGTCATGTGACGTCATGCCATGCATTTGACGCCGCGTTGACATGGTGACGGGTCATGTGACGTCACATGGTGTCATGTGCTGCCGCATTGCCATGGCGACAGGTCATGTGATGTCACATGGTCCCACGGCGTCAAATGCCATGCCGACGCGCCACACAGACGGCTCAATCAAGGTAAGTGGAGTGTTGCAGAGGCCTCACGCAATACCCCGGCATTAAATTAAATGCCTTGGGGAAGATCGCGCGGCCTCTACAACCGTCTGCGCCCCCCCCCCCAGACAAATCTCGCGCCCCCCAGTTTGCGCACCGCTGAACTAAAGCATCATTTATTTATAAAATGTTTTACCATTGATAGTTACCTCACGTTTTCAAGTATGTCCTGGGCACAGAGTTATGAGGGTTACACATACATGGGTACATTAG
Source organism: Ascaphus truei (assembly GCF_040206685.1). Classification (NCBI taxonomy): domain Eukaryota; kingdom Metazoa; phylum Chordata; class Amphibia; order Anura; family Ascaphidae; genus Ascaphus; species Ascaphus truei. The sequence goes on from NC_134483.1 coordinate 331,424,281, forward strand.
GTGAACAGGGTTATACATTATATATGAAGACATTGCATGAACAGTGAAAGATAAAATAAGTTATAGGCGTATGTAACAGTTACAGACCAGATTAAAATGTGAGACAGCTTTACTCAAGGTAGGTAATTTATCTTTTATGGAAGACGACATTCTTACATTTTATATACACTGAAGTGGAAATTCAGACTAACTTTGCCCAAAAATCCCCATAGACTTCAATATAGCAGATATCGAGAGAATATACCCTATAGTGTGGCTAACTAAGGGTGCACAACAAAGCAAACTAACAACACAAACCAAACTTACAACCTTCAGAAAATCCAACTTTTTATACGATTAATGCAGCCACTAATGTTCTATGCTAAATAAATTGGTACAACATGCATAGGCTTCACATAGACCAGTGGTGTGCAAACTTCTTGAGCTGCGGCCCCCTTGCCGGGAGCAGCAGCGTTTGCGGCCCCCCTCTCCCAATAGCTCGGCTTCGAATGACATCGCGGATCATGTGACATCACGTCACATGACCCCACCGCATCATTTGACGCGCGTTGCCATGGCGATGTGTGACGTCACATGACCCCGAGGCTTGTTGCCATGGCGACGTGTCAACCAAGACCCGGCTGGCAGCAGTTAAGTGAGGCCTCAAACCTCCCCCGGCATTTAATTTCCAAGGGGAAAAGTGCAGGGCCTCTGTAACCGCCGTGTGCCCCCTAGAATTTCTCCCGCCCCGCCTGGTTGGCGCGCCCCACAGTTTGCGCACCGCTGAATAGACTATAATGTCGGATTAGTTGACCTAAATCAATATTGAAGTGCGTATAAAAAGTTATCATATGCGTTTGAAAAAATCACTGTCAAGAACACCCCCAACAGTGGACTGACTGTCAGTGTTGACAGAGCTTAACTGTGTCCCAGGGTCAAAATTATGAACAGGTTTTAAAAAAAGATAAAAAAAAATGTTAAAATGATTTGTATGCACTGCATCAATTCATGATAGCCGATTACAATAATATCTCTCTCCTTATTCCACACAATGGCCTAACCTAGCCTTGCTGGGATGTAGGTTTAAAAAATAATTATATATGCATAAAAATATACATATTGTATGTAGAAATATGCAAAACTATGCAACTATTTCAAATATTTGAAATGGACAAGTAGTTTTGTGGTGTATGAGGAGCAACAGATGTTAATATAAAGCCCTTGTTGCGTGGTTTAAACATGTGAAAACTGTTTAATAAATACAGTGATGTGTTTCTGTGCAAGAATGTTCTTTTTTTTTAATGCACGAACATATCATCCTTACAGGCTTAGTGAATAGGCCCAAATGTATACAGTACTGTAGATTTACATGTCCAGAACCTAAAGCAGCAAAACATCTTGTATTGCATCTTTTTTAATTTGAATTACATTTTAAATTTTTTAAACCCGGGCTACGGTTTTACCTGAGAAATCCGCGGGCGGCGGCATTTGCATCTCCCCCTGCAGGTTTCCGTCAACATGGCTACGCGACGTCAAATGGCGTCGAATTTTCATGACAACGGGACGTTACGTGATGTCACGTGGCATCATGTTGCCATGACAATGGGACGTCACGTGGTACCTCGGCGACATAAGGCGTCCCGTTGTCATGGCAACTTGACACCCTATGGCGCACAATGTCACGTTGTCATGGCAACGTGGCGCCATTTGACGGGACGCTGCAGGGGGGGTTGCCGAAGATACAGCCGCCACCAGAAAAAGGTAAGATAAATATAGAAATAAATTTAAAAGATGTAATTTAATTGCAATAAGTCACCGGGTTAGCTTTCAATAGAAGGTGGCAACCCTACCCCTTACAGAGGTAAGTATCTCTGAAGCAGAGGGTCCCCGGAGCTGAAATGAACACAGTTCAGCTCCGGAGACCCCCTGCTTCAATCCTGAAAAGGAAAACGATACAATGTAAGGAGTTTTGCTGCTTTAGAGCATACAGTATATATATTTTGTTTTGCTCAATTTTTTTGTGCCGTTTTTTTTAATGTTATCTGAACTACAGAACTCCCAGCTCCTGGAACCCTCCAGATCCTGAGATATTTGATTATGTAACAACACTTGCCCGCAAGACTATGTAGTTAGTTGCTGGAGACTTTAAAGGCCCTTTAACAGCGACCAGCGTCATCTCGTATTGCTGGGTGATCCCACGGCCTTTCTCCCCCCCATTTATTTCAAAAGCACTGAAAACATCTTGGGAACCGGAAGGGTTAGTGAAGCTGGAAGTAACACCCGAGGGAGCAATCCCCCCCCCCCCCCCCTTTTAGATAAGTCTAGAAACTATAACATTGTCTGGTTTTAATTTTCTTTTCTGTATTGACTTCAGGTTTTCTTGGATATGTCCTTTTTGTTAACATTTCAGAATATTTGGCCATGATGTAAAGTGTTCCGCATGAATGGTGTATGCCATCTGTATATCGTTTGACTAAGAGCTAAGTGTTAACATTTCCTAAAAAGGGATGTATGGAGGAGGCTCGCACACTGGTAGTTGGGGGTCTAGCAAACTTTTTTCTGCATATGTTGTAACCTCTTTATTCAATTGACCAAACTCATTTTTTTCTCCATTTTAACGCCTTCTAAATCCCCTCCCCCCCCCCATGCATCTCCAGTTCACACCTAAAACTAAACTTCGCTAAAAGCAGAGGAAAGCAGACTCCAAATTCAGAGCATTGTTGCAGATCTGACTAGCAAGAGCTGGGTCCTGCCTTACAAATGTGGGTCAAATTCACCCAATTCAGCACAGCGGGCAAGGCTAAAAGAGCTGCAAGATTATTAGTCTATTGAAGTCGTTAACTTTTAGTGGAGGCAGGGAAAAAAGATACAGAAACTATAGACAAGGCAAATCTACAAGTCCTTATATAGATATAGGTTCTGTACAAGAGGAAAATCTGGCAGTCAAATAATTGTACATAGGTAACCACAATCTAACCAATAAACTACAGTCAAATATAAAAATATGCCTGGTAAGCCTAGTAGACATTCATATCCAACACAGTCCGGGTACCAGAAATGTGTGTGTCCTTACACCGCCAAGGAGTATGTTGCATGCATCCACCACTCTTATTGACTAAGCCCTTCTTCCTACAAAAAGTGACAACACTACTTCCAAAATCTAACACACCATATTATAATAGCTACCTTCCATAGCCTCCACCCAAATCCTCCTATTGATCTCTGCATCCCCTTCATTAAATGGTATAGTTGACAAAGAGAGCAAAACTGGGGAGAAAACACATTGAAGCTAAGATGTGCATATCCAAAAGGCATGTGTTAGCATTAATGTTAGTGCAAAATTGGATTTGATGCCTTCGGCCATATATACAATGCAGTGCTACTCCATAAGATATACTGCTTTGATGGGCTATAATGTGTCTTCAAATGAATGGGCTGTAAGTTGTTATCAAGCACCAAAATGTGTCTAATTGATTGTTGACGAACAACACTACATAGTAAATGTTTTCGTATATGCCCCTTTGTTGGCCATTCACTTTAATGAGCTGTATGGTGTCTTCTGGCACCAGACAATGTATAGCCCATCTAAGATGGGCATAGTCCATCTCAGTGACTATATTTACCGATTGGTACAGTAGCATTCCACTAGACAACATCCATCCACAGAAGACAACTCAAGTGAATGGGCCACACTGGTGCCTTCTGGTGCCGAAAGCGACACTTAGTAGATACTGTATAGGTGTTTTCCAGTGCTGCAATGTGTGGGAATAGCACTGTTTGGTAATATAGGCCTGAATGTTTTCCCACTTTTTCTACCTTCGAAATCCCAGACGCAGCGTTGTTGAAAACATAGGTCTCCTCAAGATGGCCACCCAATAGGCTATTTGATTGCATCACCTCCACATTGTGCAGAAACTGAAGGCTACCATTAAAATGCATTGCATACATTTTATAAAGATGTGTTTACAACACAGGCCCAGTCACTTTATTTCATTTTGGTATCCTAAATATTGACGCAGGCCATAAACAATGACTTTATATTATGGAGTGATCGCTGACACAATGACTTAATATTTATCCAGTTAACTAAATATTTGCATTCGTCATTAGTAACACAAAGAGATGGCTTCCATCCGAGAGAGAAAAATACCTCTCATGCAAGTCTATGCACATACTGTACGTATAACTTCAATTGGAGAGTAGCCACCATTCCATATAATGTCACTTAGCACTGCAAAGTACAAAGGAACCATTTATCCTCAATCATTTTACTGCTTAACAATCCAAACGTTATAGGATGGAATATTAATATTTCCTAAACATAATTTGTTAAGGAGTACTCTGTGGTAGGCCTTCCAAAATATGACCTACATACGCTTGTGTTAAAAAAAGAAGACATCTCCAAATACAGTATGCATACTGAATACTCCTCTGCAATGTCACTTGAAGGTCGCTATTTTTCATTTGTGCCAGGAACATGATGATGGCACAATTTTATATAGGCTACAATTATACATTCCAAAATAAGTTTAAAAAAAAGAAACCACACAAAAAACAAACACATATGATGAGCAAGCAATTGAAAGCATAATATGCCTGTTATCAATCCCTGTGCTTTTAATAGGAGTGAATGCTCATTTGTTATATCTTTTAGAAATACATGAGAAAATCCTTGATTTACTTCTTTTTAGTGAAGCACCATAAATAACATTGTAATATAAAAATGATGGCAGCGACAGATCAGCGTCACTTTGGAGCAGAAGAGCAGTATTTTCCTGGCGCCTGTTACTGCCAATGTAGCAAGTAACGTTTCTGCAATTCTGTGCGTCAGGTTGGGATTTGGAGAGTATCAATGGGAGGAATGAATGCCAAAACCCTCTTCCTTTTCGCAGGATGGAATGCGATTTGTGGGGTTCCTGGGGCTGAACCGCGTTATTTTCAGCTCAGGAGATTCCCCAGCCCCCAGGATACTTATCGGTAAGTTTCCCCTGGAGCGGACTGAACGCTTCACCGGTGGGGGCGAGGGGGGGGGGGTGAAGAATAAAACAAGCAGCCAGGATTAGTGTAGTGTCAACAAATATGCTTGTCTGAGGTTAAATCTCCACTGTTTCCTGTGTTTCATGCAGACGTGATCAGAAAAAAAGGACAAACTGTTTTTATGTTTTCCATGCAGTCATACACTATCACGTAAGACTTTAACGAATTACACTTTGCTAAAATGGGCATGAAGTTTAAAAAGGTGACACGGTGTGCTCATTTGTATGTCATTTCCCAGAATCCATAGCTGCAGGGGAAGCACTGTATGCTAATAGACAATGGGGAAAAGGCAGGGTTGCAGACCTGTCTGAGATGTGAATGTGCTCACGAGAGGTATTTTTGTATTTGCTGAAGTATTGTGGACGACTGAGCGTGAAATGAGTGAGACCAGCCTCCAAATCTGTGATACTCAATCCTTCAAAAGGGAGATTTACAGGCCTAATGTCATGTACAGCCTATTAAAATAGCAGTGAATTACAAGTTCATTTTGTTTTCATTCTGGAGTTAATACACAAGCCCTCAGCAATAAACATTTCCCATTAGTAGTTTACATTGAATAAACTTAGTAATGTTAAACAAGCCAGAAATAAAGAGAATTCCTAACTTGGTGCATCTGTTCTGTCTGCTTTTGCGAACACTTTGTCATAAAGCAGAAGCGTTTATGTGAAAGACATCAGGGACTCTTTTTATAGTCCCAGAAAATTTTTGTCTGGACAGTGTGAATATTTCTTCGAGCAAGTGTGACCTTGGGATAAATATATATATAAATAAAGCAGAAAATAGCCGTGTTAGTCCAGTTGCGATAGTGCAGAATAAATGAGTTCTTCAGTATTCGGTGATACCTTTTTTATTGGACTAACAATTTATGTCGTAGGACAAGCTTTCGAGAGTTATCTTCTCTTCTATATATATATATATATATATATATATATATATATACAGTGTTCGACAAACCTATACATTTGCTTGCCCCGGGCGAGTGGATTTAACATCGTGGTGAGCTCCTATTGGCCCAAGCAGCACACGTTTGGTACTAGGTGGCGAGTAGATTTTTTTGTGTGGCGAGTAGATTTTTTGGTGATTTGTCGACCACTGTATATATATATATATATATATATATATATATATATATATATATATATAAACGGGTTCAGTAACGGGGCAAAACTGGTGTGAAAAACAGTTTATAAAAGAAACCCCAACACAACGAAAAATAGAATTGTACATGCAGAAGAAGCCTGTGAGGTGTGAAAACTTGTACACTGTACACCATTTACTGTCAAATAAAATATATAATACAATGTATTATTTCTTTTCATCTTCCTATTTTCTGATTAAAAGCAAATGATATTTTTTTTCTTTTACTAAAACTGATCACATTTTTTTACACCAGTTTTGCAGCCGGTAGACTTGCCTATTTGCTGCGAATGGTGCAACAATGCATTGTAAAACACAGGATTAACCTACAGGAAAGCAAGTCCCAGGGCGTACTTAAAAACGAGAGATAACTCTCAATGTACTATGTCCTGGTAAAACATTTTATAAAGAAAGATAGGGAAGAAATAACTGACAATTATATATATATATATAATATAATGGTTATATGTAGGGTTGCCAGGTGGCAACCATAAATACTGGACACGATGGTGAAAGATGCGACGCTCGAAAAGTTGGTGGGGAGGTATTTTATTTATCAATGATCAGACCGTTTTATCATGTTTTTCTAAATTTCACTTCAAGTGTGCACCAATTTGCACAATTTCAGTAAAAAAAAATCTAGGGAGGGGTTTGGGGATTGAGCGCCCTCCCAGCATTTTTTACGAAATAGAATATGAAATGGTGCAAATTGGTGCAAACTGGGAGTGAAATGTAAAAAAAAATGAAATTAATGGGGTTCAGCTCTGGAGACTCCCCTGATTCAGTCCTATGTCGAAACAATACACAAAAATAGAGAAAAAAACAGCCTCTTCAATAGCTGCATTAAAGAACACACAGGCGACTTACCTGTTCTGTCTTTTCCTGCTCACTCCTACAGGACCCGTGTACATTTCCAGTTCACATGACCCTTATCCCAGGCAACAGCACAATACTTAGGCCGTGTCCTGCCTGCAGCAGGAGAGATTTCAGGCCTGTAGGCAGACACGAAGGGAGGCGTGTCGGAAGCGTGTCATGGGGCGTGCCAGTGACATCACGGAGCTCGTTTGCCCTTGTTGGGCGAACCACTCACGTGACCCTTCCGTCGCGCTACAAAGACAAATAAGGCTACGATTATACCCCAAAACGCCTGTGGTGTCTCCCATAGCAACACCAGGCGCCGCAAAAAACAAGGGTCATACATACGTTGATAACTGCCTATACCAAATTCAACTGTCTACCTACTTGCTACTGCTTATTCAAAATTTGTTTTTGCGCCGTGTGGTGTCGCTATGGGCGTTTTTGGGTATAATAGCAGCCTCATTTTGTCTCCTGTAGCTTCGCTCTTCCCGACGCTCACGTGCGCAAGCACTATAGACGTTACCATTCACATTATTGTGATTCATTGCGCCGCTCGCATGGACGCGGCCGTACTATCACAGAGTATGGAACATTCTGCAGTCCCATCCAGCTTACTGTAAGATAACGCTCTTTACACATTTAGGACAGTTGGCATGTGGCATGTCTATGTGACATAATACTGCATGTATGAGAGAGACAGACAGAGACACAGACAGGGAGACTATTGTTAGAGTCTGCCAGGTATCTCAGGTATGCCCATATTGTGTGTACTGGTGTCTCTCCGCATGTTGTTTGAAGGTGTGTTTGGGTGTCTCTCCCAGTAAAACCCATATTTCCGGGCTCACAATTTCTGACCGAATCGGATGTGCAAACAGTGGCTGCCGGCGTGATTGCAGACACTCGAATGAAAGTGGGCGAATGTCCCTGTTCCTTTTTTTATCCACCCTAGAATATTCGCACTTGCTGGAGAATAATTCTATCTCTAATAATCTCTATCACAATAAAGGATACAACAATGCAGCTTTCGATTTTTTTTTTAATGCTATTGAAACGGGAAATATTGCATTCACATTTACAGCAGGAATGATGATTTAGAATAGTACCTAAACCCTGACATAGGGGCAATAAGTATTTAGTTATAGTGCAATCCGCTACAACGCAGATTCGCTTATAACGCGGTGATAATGTGGCTCCCGTTTAAAAATAAATAAATAAAACATTTTTTGCCAAACTTCCAGGATTTGCCATGTCCGGACACACACACACACACCAAAATAAATATGCTATTCAACAAGCACTCATGCAAATAGGTCAAATTCACATAGTTTTTGTGAAAAATAACCAATGTGATAAAAAGCGTTTTCACCTAGACTTAATTTATACTGCACTATAACCAATTGTGTCGAAGTGGGTTAAAAAAAGTGTATGCTCAGAGGTTCTAAATTAATTAGTGCTACTCTGTCCCGCTAGTACCATCATCACACTTCAAACGCTGCTTATTACAAATATTTGCAACGCAGCAGAGAAGAATTTTAGAGACCAGCAGCTCTTATATGACCACACATCACTGTAATTTTGGAATTGTAGTAGTCTGTGTTTAAGTTAGACTACTTCTAAAACATCTCACTGGTGCAAAACATTGGCACCAGATTGATTTATTTCAATGCTTTCCTTTTTTCTTATGTTCCAGCAGGGAGATTGAGAACTCACCCCTCTATTTATGGCATATTCTATGATAATTGTTGTTTTTCTTTTCTGGAATTATCTGCCAACGGTATTCTAATATATGAAATAATCATTAACATGATGGAGGACACGTTACATATCTGAGTACCTTCATTGTTTTCCCACCTGTGATATATGTTGCTCCACTGGACCAGACATTGTAATTGTAGGAAGTTTTTTTGTAATGTACATTTTCTGTATGAGTTCACGTTTGCAAAGCTCACTTGTATGTCTTAATAAAGGGTTTTCATCTTAGAAATTAGACCCAAGAAAATGATTAGTTACTGAGTAGAGTTGGTGGCAGCCTTTGTCTGCCACTAATACCTTTTTAAAAGGTGCAACACACACACACACACTGATATACACACACACACACACACAAACCTACCTGTGGTTTCATTTGCCCCCCTCCCCCCCTGCATAAGGGTGCCGTCGGGTTCCCTGATCGTGGCGACCTTTTTTTTTTTTCAATTCAATGCTTTATTGCTACCTACACACGGAGACAGACAGACAGACACATGGACACACGGAGACAGACACACACACACATACACCCCCATGCGTGATCACTGACCCGTGGTGTCGGATCCCCAGCACCCTGCTCCGGGTAAGTCTGCGTGGAGATGCTGCCGGGTCCTCTGATCGTGGCGGCCATTTTTTTCCCGGAATCCCGGTTATAACGCGGTCGTATCGGGTGGACCCCGAACACCGCGTTATAACAGGGTTCAGCTGTATATATATTGTACATGTGATAGCTAAAATACAAGTTTGCTCCAGGTTAGTAGAAAGCGCAGCTCATTTGGAAAAATTGGGGTCCCACAGGTTACTTGCTGGTAAAAAACAGGATTTATTTAGAAGCTTGCCAGCCGAACAAAGCAGTAGCACTCTAACGCGTTTCCAGCACAGGGCGCTTTGTCAAAGAGGGAGACAAGGTTGTTTCTCATGGCCATTAGCCACGATAGCAAATTGATAAGTACAAAGTTTTTCTTCCGTTCCACAAAGCTCAGAACACTAACAATTTGCATTACAAACCAGATCTACATGCCAAGGTAAACCAAATAATTTTTTTACGAGAAGGAATAAGGTGGAGGCCACACACACAAATCTTCATAGAGTGTTTCAGTTAATTTTGCAACTGGGTGCGGATCTTGGATGCAAGATGGGGCTGAAACATTTCTGCACATACTGGGGTTACCCATCTACAGTCTCTTGGCTGCAAAACTGGTCAAATAATCTTTTTTTTTTTTTTTTTAAAAGAGCGCATTGAAAGCGGTGGAATTTTTTTATTTGCTAGTGCTGTTTTTTCACTCTAGTTTTGCCATGATTTTGCAGCCTAGGGCAGTGTTTTTCAACAGGGGTTCCTACCCTTGGGTTCCCCGCGCATACCTAAAGAGTAAGGCTGCGTCCATAGAAGGACAAGCAGCGCTGAGCCGTGCGGACGCTCTGCGCTGAGCCCCGGCATCCTCAATGAGGATGTCTTTAGAGGGGGCTCACGCAGGCGTGCTCAGGAGTTGGATCTTTCAGCCGACAGCCAAAGCTGTTTTTCAGCGCGCTGTTGGCTGAAAACATCCAATCAGTGCGAAGCAGAGTCAACGTTGACGTCGGTGTGTCGCGGGCGATTGGCCCAGCGACGTCACTGCCCCGCCTCCCGCCGCCTCCCTATCGCGCGCGCTGGCTCGCCTGCATGTGCATGAAATCGCACAGGCTTCAGCAGGCGAGCCTCAGTGTCAGCGCGGTTCAGCACTGCTCCCATCTCTATGGACGCAGCCTTACATAGTAGATGGGGTTGAAAAAATACATATGTATATTAAGTACAAAACTTTGCTAAATTTAGACGACAGATACTTTATCCTATATTTGTATTTACAGTATATTGATCTAGAGGAAGGCAAACAAACAATCCCAGTGAAATATCATCTAATCATATCTCATAAGGGGAAAAATAAATTCCTTCCTGACTCCAAATATTGGCAATCAGATTACATCCTTCCTATGTTTACTTATTTGGTATATCCCTGTACACTGGCGACACACTTTATTCGAGCTCGGCTAGTCCCACGAATTCGGGTATACCCGGGTGTATTGAGGTTTGTGACTGTTTTCTGTCCGAGTGCATTGGGTTATTTTCCAGCCAGGGATTGAAGCATTTTATTCCTGCTGGCTGCAATACTGCACAGTATATATATATATATACTGCATTACAATTCATGAATTTATGCCATCTGGTAGACACGCGAAGCATTGCAGCCTATTAAATCCTAATCATTATCATTTAACAGATCAGCCGCCCGTCAGCCAGGCATGAACCAAGGCTGGGAAGGCAAACGCAACGGGGCTTGTCAGGGGTGAGGAGCGGCGCATTCCAGGTATCTGCCAGGTACATACTGGGTATTTGCTCGAATAAAGTGTGTCGGTGCAGTATACCTTTCGTCTCTAAAAACATGTCCAGCCTTTTTTTAAAGATATCTATTGTATCTGCCATCACAGTCTCCATGGGTAATGAATTCCACATTTTAACTGCCCATATGGTAAAGAACCCTTTCCTTTGTTGCTGGTGAAATCTCCTTTCCTCCAACCTTAAGGGATGACCCTGTGTCCTTTGAACTGCCCTTGGGATGAATAGTTCTTAAAACACCTCTTTTCTAATGTAAACAAATCTAAATTAGTTAGCCTCATAAATCAGATTATCCATCTCCTTTATTAATTTGGTGGCACTTTCTGTATTTCCACAATGTCTTTTTTATGGAGTGGTGTTCAAAATTGCGGTTCCCCGCAATTTTCAGGTTATTTGAAAATTTAACCAAATACAGAAGAATGTACAATGCATCTGATCTGAGACGCGCTATTAGAGAGGGTTGGGGCTCCTTACAATGCATCTGATCTGAGACATGCTATTAGAGAGGGTTGGGGTTCCTTACAATGCATCTGATCTGAGACACGCTATAAGAGAGGGTTGGGGTTCCTTACTATGCATCTGATCTCAGACGCGCTATTAGAGAGGGTTGGGGTTCCTTACAATGCATCTAATCTCAGACGCGCTATTAGAGAGGGTTGGGGTTCCTTACAATGCATCGCACCTGAGACACGCTATTAGAGAGGGTTGGGGTTCCTTACAATGCATCTGATCTGAGACGCGCTATTAGAGAGGGTTGGGGTTCCTTAAAATGCATCTGATCTCAGACACGCTATTAGAGAGAGTTGGGGTTCCTTACAATGCATCTGATCTCAGACGCGCTATTAGAGAGGGTTGGGGTTCCTTACAATGCATTTGACCTCAGACGCGCTATTAGAGATGGTTGGGGCTCCTTACAATGCATTTGACCTCAGACGCACTATTAGAGAGAGTTGGGGTTCCTTACTATGCATCTGATCTCAGGTGCACTATTAGAGAGAGTTGGGGTTCCTTACAATGCATTTGACCTCAGACACGCTATTAGAGGGGGTTGGGTAAGCAAAATTTCCAAATATAATTCTAGGGTTCCTTAACCAAACAAAAAGGTTGCAAACCACTGGCTTAAGGACTTTGCTAAAGCAGATCCCTGAGGTTCCACTAAATACACAGGAGGACTGTGTATGACTTTTAACTCTATAAACACAGAGGGAGCTAAAAATTGAAATTCACATTACTAATTTAAAAAAAACAAATACACATTTTTTCCTTGATGTTTTATTTAAGTGAGCCGTTTTTACAGTTCACGCTGCAGCAGAGATTTTGGAATCTATCATTTTAGATAATAATGAGGAGTGTCCATGATGGTTTGCCATTTTGTGATGAAATACTCATTGTATTAATTCTAATGAGAAAAGTAAAATCTCATTTTAAATGTACTGAACTGAAATCTCTTAATATGCGCCATCAGCGTCAAAAATGAGTTCATTCTTTTTTTCTTGGCGCACAGAATGGATTGCGCTAGGCAAACAGATGTAAATGGTATGTACTAGAAAATAATGTTTCTGTGCAAAAAAATACATAAAAAGTAGAAAGTCTTTCAAAATTGTCCGACAAGTTGAACACCGTAAACCCCACAAAAGTCTGTTTATATTGTTAGCGCTGAATTAAGTTGCATTGTATAAACAAATTGATATGTTTGACGCAGCACAGATGTTTCGTATAGGTTAACAGTATGGCTATTTTACATAACAATGCACTAATAATTCAACTTAGTTATAGATAACAGAAATACACACCATTCTGTTTTGATTTAAACTGCATCAGGTATTCAATATGTTGCAATTCATCAAAATGCATTTCAAACAACGAAATATGCATTATATGAAGCCTTCATACATACAGCGCACATATTATGAAGGTTTTGACTACGTTAGCATAAACATTTATGCACTATAAAATGTGATATATGACCTTCGTACATATTTATTTTTATCCGCTTCCCTTTAAAAAAAAAAAAAAAAAAAACTTTTTTAGTAACTTTATATTAAAATAAACCGCCAGTGTCTAGTGTTAGTAAGAACTAACAAAGCTGAACTATATCACTGCCATTATTAACCGCCATGTTTCCATTGTAAAAAGCGTATCTCCAGTTTGTGGCAGGTAAACTCCTAATTTCAGGCTGCATTAGTAATGTATACATTTGCCGCTCCCTTGTTAGGACAATTTATCAGATCAAATACCTGCAGGCAGGATGGCAGGAACAATTTTTGAGTGGGGGCTCTGAAGATAAGAAATCAGTAACATTCATACATCACCATAATGTAAAAATGTATAATCCCAAGGGGGCTGCAGTACCCCCAGCACCCCAAGTCCCAGCTCCCATGCACACAGAAACATGCTGTTTGCATTACAACTTTTTTTTTAACCTTTCTTGATAGAATGTAGGACAACTGAACCTTTTTTCAGTCTTTAGTGGGCCAAAATGAAACATTTCCTTACTGCATTAGACAGTGGATATCTCACAAGCAACCAAGAAATGCTAATGAATGCCTTTTTATCTATGATGTATGCAAAAATCAACGTGTTTTAAAAATAGCTTTTTAATAACGGTCATAAACAAAGTGAAATCATCAGTAGCCAATTTCCAAGAAACGCATATTATACATTTTTTCCGCTACAATTTTGCTTGTTGATTAATATATATCCCTGTTGTATACCAAATTGAGAAGTGGAAGTGTTTACCCTTAAATGATGGATTCGGTATCATCCCTGTTTCTCACAATCAATAAACTGTCCTTACAACAGTGCACATCAAATGTACAAAATGTATAAGACGTACATGGAGAAAACTGACGTGAAAAAGTTCCCTGACTGAAATATAATGTTTTTACTTCCAGGGCTGCAGCATACTGTAGTTTTAGATCTTGCAAAATACAGCCCGAGACGCAACAGAAAAAGCAACAGGTCACAACATTAAATTGGATTTGAAGGAAATGCATGTCCCATGTTAAAACTATGAATCTAAAACTGTCCTGCAATATCAAAATAATAGTAAAAGTGGTCAAAAAAGCTATAACGGTTCTCAATTCTCCATTTGTAATGAGGTATGGTCGTATAGTTTCTGATGCATCTTTTTTCCCTCGCATGCTAAGCTGTAATACTGTATGCAATGTAATAAATATTTCTAATACAATGTGAACATATGTCTGCCGTACAATGCATTGCAAAACAATGCAAAAGAATGAGTAGCAGTCCCTTCTGGCAGGGAAAGGGTTAACGTCACTTCACCAAATATCACGAGCCAAAAAAGGCCCACAAAATATATCATGCAAATGAATATGTTTTAGAACCTTGGTACACAGCAACCAAAAAAAGTCAATTTCTGAGCAACAACAAAAACAGCATTAAAATGCTTCTCTTGAGGTCTGTAACAAAACAATTACACAGCACAGAACTACACTGTATGTTTCATAACTGGATTAAATAGGTGTCATAGTCCATATATTTCTACATGAAGGATAACATGATTCTTCATACACTAGCTTTAAATACAAAGCAGAAGTTGGCTCTCTGTCACACATGGGATGTGCTCTGCAGCTTGAGTGTGTGTGGATGCTGGTCCACAGAGCAGATTGTAATGGGATGAAAAGTTTATGTGCATTGGCTGCGCATTAATGCATTGAGATATACTCGTGAGTTTCAGGGAGAAGTATACATCAGCCAAACAAAGTCGATATAATGTGCTTAAGAAAAGGTTACGCAACTGTAGAAAAATTACAGTGGCAAGACTCCAAAGTCTGATTGCATCTGAATGGAAATAACTACATGCAAGTTCATTGTAATTCAAATGCCAAAAAGAATTACACGCATTATTATAAATGTGTATATATATAATATATATATATATATATATTATATATATATATATATAATATATATATATATATCAACATATACACATACACACAAAAATGTACTGTGAACTGTATTTAAATTGTTTTTGGAAAATACCAGCAAAGTTTTTCATCTAAATGTTATAAGTGCTTTTTTTTTATCAGTTTTTTCTTTAGAAACACAAATTGCAAGCGGGGGAGTGAAAAAAAACCCATAAACTGTGTACCAGAGGTTAATCTGGGGGGGAAAAAAATCAAGATTAAACCGTTTACTCTATAACCAGCTATAACCATATATTGTATAGTCCATGTACTTGTTGGACTGAGTGTTTATGAGTTAGTATCAGCTGATTATATATCCTACTGCAGATCTATTGTTTAGTGTTACCACCACCCTACCTTGCAACTTTTTCCTAATCTTTATCCTACAGGTGGGCACTCTTTCAGGACTGCCTGACATTAGATAGATAGATAGATAGATAGATAGATAGATAGATAGATAGATAGATAGATAGAAGTATATCTGTGTGTGTGTGTAAAAAAAACCCCCATGGTAGATAGATGCCGTATATAAAAACATACATTCATTGGTGGCATGAGTGTTAAAAGGCAGATGAGTACAGAAATACTGACAATGCAGCCTATTCACTCGTGAAACCTGAAATCATCTACTTATAAAGCACACATACCTCCTCCTCCGGAAGGCTGATATCATCCTGGGAGATGTCCTTCTCTGCTATGTTGCTGTTCATTGCGGTTCTCCTCCTGGGTTCTGCTGCTGCACTCTTAGTACTGTCCCTGTACAGTTTGGAGCTTGCTTGTGCAAAGTGGGCAGGATAAGGGGAAGTGGGCAGAAAATTGACTTTTGAAGAAATCAGTTAAGATGCTAATTAGCTCAAGGGAAAATAAATATCCTGCAGTTCCCAATCTCAAAGAGTTTTTAAAAAAAAAGTGAAATGAGGAACTCTGTGGTTTCAGAGAAAAAGGAGGGAAGCAAGGGGGAGAAGGGAGGAAAGGGGAAATGTTCCTGACTGCTGGTGATTAGGGTTAGAGAAGCAGCCTTTGGTTTCTGAAGCTCTCAGGAGGGAGGGACTGAAGTCAACTTCAGTGCTAGCACTAAACTCCCCGTTTGTGGGTGGGAGTTGCAGTGCTGATCCCTTTGCTCTGTTTAGAGAGAGAGATAGAAGGAGGGGAGAGGGAGAGATAGAAGGAGGGGGGGGGGGGGGAAAGAGAGATAGAGAAAATCAGTATCAGTTCCAATCACTGCTGCAAAAACAACAACAATCTGCAGTGCCTGAAAGCTTCTGCTTCTGCGGAAGAGTCAAACTCTGCAAAGCTTGTCCCATGCTATCAATTGTTAGTCCAAATAAAAAAAAGGTATCAAGTAATACTGACCATTTATTCTGCACTATCTTCTTTAAAAAAAAAAAAAAAAGCTGAGGGTTTCCAGAAAGGGTCATGAGGTGAAAGCAGAGAGATTGAGAGAAAATAGTCTCCCAGAGAGTGAGAGGGGAGGAGGTGATAAGAGAAACTTGGAGTTTATAATCTTAGTGGAGGTAGGGATCCCATCATTCATATTTTAGGCTGGGGCCATGGTGCCTTTGCCCGCGCGGAGGATGTGAGATAAGCGGGTGCTTTCCCTGGCTATGGTGGACGGGCCGTGGGGGGCATTCCTAGGGGCGTCAAGGTGCTGGTTCACCTACATTGGGTGAACCACTCGCGTGACCGGCCTGTTGCGCCAAGAAATCAGTTTAAACTGATTTCTTGCGCAACGCGCGCCCCCTCCCGCTTCCTCATGCACGCGCGCCCGCAAGCCGCATGGACATGATCACTGCCTAAGGCAATCTGATCGCTCAGCGTGCGGACGCCTCCGCATGGTCTGCGGTACCATGGCCCCAGCCTTACACAGTTCACACGGAGACACATCCATTTTCGGGAAACACAGCTGCAAGGCTGGCTAAGGTGTGTCTATCTATTTATCTCTGTGGTTGCAGGTCATTCACACTCATCCTATCTCCATAGTAGATATTTTGCTTTTACGTAGTGTTGCCAGTATACCCAGCATTTTATATAGTAAAAGGAAGTGCCTATTTAACCGGCTCTATAACCTCCTCCCGCTCCGTTATTTAGCTGGCAATAATTATTAGGATTTAGAGAGTGCTGATTAGCAGTGGTCGACAAATCACCAAAAAATCTACTCGCCGAACAAAAAAATCTACTCGCCACCTAGTACCACACGTGTGCTGCTTGGGCCAATAGGAGCTCGCCACGATGTTAAATCCACTCGCCCGGGGCGTGCAAATGTATAGGTTTGTCGAACACTGCTGATTAGGATACGGGATAGGCTGGTATATTAGGTTAGGGTGGAGGGGTAGGCTGGTATATTAAGGTGAAGGTTAGACTTGCATATTAGGGTGAAGGTTAGACTGGCATTTTAAGATTCGGCTGGCATATTAGGGTAATGATTAGGTTGGTATATTAGGTTAATGATTAGGTTGGTATATTAGGGTTAGGGTTAGATGTCCCTTATTTATGCGGCTGCAGGTTAAATAAGGACCAGCAAGTGCCGTATTTACCCGGCTTGCCAAATAAACAGCTTCTACCATAGTAAAAACACATGCATTCTAAACCCACAGAGCTTACAATCAAAGTGTTCAGTACCCAAATACCATGCCTATGGGCACAGTGTTTCAGTGGCTAGAGAGGTAACATCTGATTTTACTTTAACTGAAGTAGTTAATCCTTTTATAAAAAAATACCTGTGAAACGTAAACTGATACAGTAGATTCCAACCCCCCCAGAAAATGAACATGCCCTTTTCAGCAGCACTTACATTATGTCCTTTTTTTTTCTAAGCCGTAATAGACCAAAGAGAGGCCGCTGTTTTAGCAGATATGTAACCACAATTTCCTGACATTCTTGTCAAATAATAACCGCTGAACAAGTCATCAGAATGCAGGGAATGTCGCTGTGACCCACAGCGCTACGGATATAGAGCCATATTTACTAAGCGGTGCTATGCCATAAGTTAACTTCTGGCACCGGAAGACACCTCATGACTCATTCCATTGAATAGGCTTCAAGGTGTCTTCTGGAACTGGAATGCGTCCTACGGAGTAACACCACTTAGTAAATATGGACCGTAGTACCCAGAGTTTTGTGTTGAACCTTTACCTCTCCATGTATTTTGAATCAGGGCTATACCAGTGGTCCTGCTGGGAACTCCATTTCACGTTACTGCTACATTTTTTTGAGTAACCCCTTCACTGCCATAAGTCTGTAGTTAAGGGTTAAGACTTATGTACACAATTAGACTGCCGCTTTTCACAGCACAGAACAGCCTCACTCCTTGCCCACGTTTAACCCAGGCAGAATGCTGCTCCCTTGTGTGAGACGTCTGCCTCTCCTACCTATGCAGCCCCTATCTGCTCAGCCCCCCCGACTCTCGCTCACACTGTCCCGTGTGCAGCTCCATGCAAATGTACTGCTATTGTGGGCAGCACAATCCTTCTCAAGGGGGCTGCTAATGTATTTACATGCCATGCTTAAAGGTTTAGCCTAGATTTATGTAACAAAAAGAAAGGGGAGACAACCCCCTTAATGGGAAGTGGATATGTAGGGTCTATAACTAAAAACACTAGTGGTGCTCTGTACTACCCTGTCCTGCACAATCAAGTTCTGAGATCTCCTAACATCAGAGTAAGGTGCCGCTATCCCCCCCCTAAAGCCAGATGTACAAGATGTAGTGGGACTGGGGAACGTGTCTGCCGCGATCTCGCTGCGGGGGTCCGTGCTCCCGAATGGGGTCCCCTGCAGCGTTAATCCTTCAGCGCCGCGACTTCCACGATCACGGCACCGAGGAGGAGAATAGGAGCAGGAAGGGCAATTGTGTGTCTGTGCCTGGCAGCTCTTTCTCCTTTTCTGCACAAGGTCTGCAGCGCCATAAAACTCCCTGGCTCGCAGTTACAGTAGCATCCAACGTAAGAAACGTGGTTTGTAAATGTAACCTAGAGGGACACTCACTGCTACCTGGTGTTCTTGTGCTGCTCACCTGCTTGGCTTGCAGGATACTGAGTGTCGGCCGGTGTTAGTTGGGGATGAACAGGACAGGCTTTAGGGATCGTCACAGCTCTTGCAGCGCCTCCATTCCCACAGGGCTTATAGGGATAGGTGCAGTCCCCTGTGGAAAACACTCACTCCCAGAAGAAACTGCAGCCTCAGGCAGGAGTATAAACTGTAACCTGTCTTTATTCTTCTTAGTACACAGCAGTATACCAACACGTACACTTTCTTGACCCTGGAATCAAACCCTAGGGCTTGAGACCCCAAAGGTCTATCCTTAGCTCCCATGCTCCCTGGTGGTGTATGGGGTAGTTGTCCCACTTCCCTGAGGGAGGGAGTGGAAGGTGGCCAGAGCACTGGCTCCACACTTCCAACACCTAGTAAATATAGCTCTGCAGCCCCTTTTGTATCTAGGGGGTGGGTCCTAGGACTGAGCCCCTGATAGGGCAGTACACAGGCCCTAGGCCGACCCCCCCTGTCACTCAAGGGAGTTGTTTACTGCAGTGGGACCCAGATTTACCTCAACACTGCCTGCACTGGTACCAGGGCTTATGTGTTAGGCAGGGCAGATTAGTAGCCAGGGGGATACATGGCTATACAAGATCTTTACATTTCATGTGGCAACGAGTAGAAAATAGTACAAAACACTCTTATTTTACTTGATAACTAACCTCCAATATCCTATATAGTCCTGAGAATTCTTTTGTTTTTCTAAGACATTTCTATTAGTATTTGCCTCTTAGACAGTGAGATTAGACAGTCAATAGACATGTTCATAGAAATAAAATCTTACCATGAAGTCTATATTATGACCGAGGATCAAATGATTAAAAATAGCTTCCAATGAGTGGCTCCCTCTCCAATTGAGTGACCATTGACATGTCTGTTTAGTTGCAGTTCAATTTTTTTTTAATTGCCTATACTGTACTTGGTTGCTCATTATAATATAAATATTGGAAAATCCTGCAGCAGTTTGCTGGTTTTTTTTTTTTTTACAGAAAATACTGATGTACCATCATTTTTGTCGGCCCTCTTATTGCTACTGCCACCCAAATCACTATAGCATTCATATAGTATTTAGGTTTGCTCCTTGACAGCAACAGTTTGCTTACGTAATGATGCTCTTTGGTGTCTTCCGGTGCTGGAAGGTCTCTTATGGCATAGAATTGCTTAATAATTATGGGGGCTATGCACTAAGCACCGTGCTTTTGCGTCCGGCTGGAAAAAAAAAGCACGTCCGATAAAAAGTGAAGCCGGAGACGCGATTCACTAAGGCCTTGAGCCCATTTTCTATCGTACGTGCTCAAAACAGCCACAGCGTAGTGTTGTTTTTTTCCCCCTGCTAGCGTTCTTAAACTTTACGTACGGTAGCTGATAGAAAAAAAAGCTGCATGTAACATTTGCATGGAGATGTGGCATCTCCATGCAAGGCTGTTACAGGCGATCGTACACTAAATAAAATCATTTTAATAAGAGTGTACATGAGCAGGGGGTCTCCGGAGCTGAACCGCATTGGTTTCAGGTCCGGGGACCCCCTTCTTCAGGAGATACAGGCCCCGTTATGGGGTGCCGGTATCCCCTGCACTTTCAAGCTTCCGCGTCACGTGACCGGGACTTTTACATTCTGCTGTGGATACCGGCACCCCATAACGGGGCCTTTATCTCCTGAAGTAGGGTGTCCCCGGACCTGAAACCAATGCGGTTCAGCTCCGGAGACCCCCTACACATCTACACTTCTGTCAAAACACACATACAACCATAAACAATAATTCCTTACCATAGCGGCTATCTGCTATGGTAATGAAGCTGCATTAATGTACATTTTAATAATAGTGTGCGGGAGCAGGGGGTCCCCTGAGCTGAACAGCATTGATTCCTGCCTCAGAGACCCCCTTCTTCCCGAGTTACAGGCCCCGATATGGGGCATCAGAGGCCAACGTCGCCGCCATCTTTATAGCGCCCAAGACGCGAAGTGGGCTCTATAAAGATGGCAGCGACACTGGCACCGATGCCCCAAACCGGGGCCTTTAACTCAGGAAGCAGGGGGTCCCTGAGGCAGAAATCACTGCGGTTCAGCTCAGGAGACCCCCTGCTCCCGCACACTATTAATAAAAAAACAATGAAAGCAGCTTCATTACCTTAGTGGCTATTCGCTAGGGCAATGAAGGGGTTAAGGCACAATAGCATGTTTATTGGGGACAATTGCCCCCAATAAACATAGCAATATACAACACACACATCCCCCCGCCCCCTAATACATACAATACAGTAATGGGCAAAATTACTATTATCCACATATGGATAATAATGCATTTGCCCATTTAAAATACATATAAATCACAATAAATACATATTACACTTACCTTTTCCAGGCACCCACGATGAAGGCCGTCTTCATCCTCATCTTCATCCTTCCCATGTCCCTCCGGTGCTGCAAAACATACAAAACAATCAAAATAGCCAATGTAATGTCCCCTAACCCCTTAATCACCTTAGCGGTCATTAACTGCTACAGTCATTAAGGGGTTAACCCACCCTCACCCACCACTCGGCAGGCCTAAATACCCTCCCCCACTACCCATCCCATGAGGCCTAACCACCCTACCCACTACCCAGGCGGGAGGCCTACCCACATACCCTTGGGGCCAATACCCCCTTCACCCACCCCCAGTACCCACAAGAAAAACAATACACAGCCCCACAATAAACATCATTATATTTATTAAATACATAACCCACCCCCTATGCCCCCCCATAAATACATGATTTATTATTTTACATACAGGGTTAATACCCCAGGCCCACGGGAGTCCCCGGTGGCCCTGACGGTTGTCCGTAGACCTCACAGTGGCCCAGCAACAGGTTTCAAACAGGTTCTGGAGGCCTACGGGTGGTCCCCGCCAGGCGCCGTGGTCCACCAGGTGGTCTCCGTGGGTCACCGTGGGCCACAATGGGGTCTCCACGGGTAGGCCAGCGAGTGTCTGGGGGGGCCGGGTCAGACCCACAGGTGTCTGAGGGGCTTTGG
Source organism: Ascaphus truei (assembly GCF_040206685.1). Classification (NCBI taxonomy): domain Eukaryota; kingdom Metazoa; phylum Chordata; class Amphibia; order Anura; family Ascaphidae; genus Ascaphus; species Ascaphus truei. The sequence continues at coordinate 331,446,389 of NC_134483.1, forward strand.
GTGGTTCCCACGGGGGTCTAGGGCTCCTCAGGTGGTCCCTATGGGTCCGTGTTGCCCCCAACAGATGTGGGGCCACCGGTTCTTCCCCATAAGTATCCCCCGTGGACACCTCCAGCCTGGTACCCGTGGAAAGCCCAAGGAGACCTCAGGTGGTCTCCAGAGGTCCCCGCAGACCAAAAGGAACCAACCCTGTATGTAAAAAAAAATAAACCTGACCTATACATTAAATACATCAATCCCCCCTCCCCCCCAACACATACAGTACAATAATGTGAAAAATAACTATTATCCAGATAGGGATTAAGGGATTCATTGGTATCAGAATGTTATTGCAATGTATTGGCTATGTATTTTGTTGGCAATGGAGGACCACAGGGAATTTGCTGGAGAAGGGGCTTCATATTGATGAGGTTAGTAGAACTTTATTTATTTTATTATGCTAGTTAATGTGTTTAATAATGGGCAAATAATCTATTATCCCTATCTGGATAATAGTTATTTTGCACATTATTGTACTGTATGTGTTGGGGGGGGGGGGATTGATGTATTTAATGTATAGGTCAGGTTTATTTTTTTTACATATAGGGTTCGTTCCTTTTGGTCTGGGAAGGTTTTGAGGTAAGCACTATGTTAGGACCGAAAGATTATGCTCAGCCAATTTGCCAAAGGGCTGGCTGAGCATATACAGTAAAGGGCTGGTGACCAATAGGCAGCTCGCAAGCAGCTCCAGAGATTAGGGGAACCACCCACTTTGTAGCAGGCGCCCAATGGTAGAGCGGAGGCGGAGTGAGCTGCAGGTGATCCTAGGGCAGAGTGGAGTTAGTTATTAACCCTTCGTGTACTCTGTGGTGTAGCGGCGGTGCGAGGTTTCCTGCGGCGTGATGCGTCACCCATGTTGTCACGGGACGTGACACAGAGGCGGGGCCTAAGCCAGAGGCTGGAGGCATCCCTCTGTCTGATGGCGTGGGACCTGCGGGTAGTTTCCCAGGTCTGCGGCGCGACACCCGAGTTGTCACAGGGCCTGTCGCGAGGGCAGGTTCTAACACCGATCCTTTCACAGATGGCTTGTTCTGGTGCCTGACGCAGTCAGGGAGTACATCATTCACACCACAAGATATCCTGGTTCTAAGCATAATAATAAAAATATTAGAAACCCACATTTTAGGGGATGTGAAACATAAAGTTCCACTGACAACATCACTGAGTTGTTCACTAGCAAGGAATTTCCTGGCTGGTGGCCATTATCTTCAAACTCAATAACTCCTCCACAATATTTTTTCCTTTAACAAAAACAGTGATGAATTGGATGATTCCCCCCCTCTTTAGTTCTGATGAATATAAAATGTATATATGTTGCCCCCCACTGGGAACTACTATTGCAAATGAAAGGGTTAAATGCCCTAAAGGGTTAACGGTATGGGATCAGACAGGGTTATGCCCCACTCCCATCACTTGATACAGGGTGACTTGGCAGAAACCCAGTCGTCCACTTTCTGCCTGGTAAAAGAGCGCCACTGATGGGTTATATAGAAATGGGAGAATGATCTGGAAGTCAGGTTCCTGGGAGTCAGGAGTGGAGGAGCCACACTGTAGATATGTATATACGTTCATGTGTGTAGGTAAGAACGTTATACTTGACCTGTCTTTGCTTATTGTTTTATAGTCAGGGAAAGTACCCCACTAAGATAGCGTCCATGAAAGATGACCCCTAGCAACACTGTGTACATATGCATAATGAAATCTATGTCCTGTGGATGTCCCGCAGATAGGAAACCAAAGTCATAGTAGGATTGGCCCACTTAGCCGGTTTGTACCTTATTGATACCCAGTATGCTCGAAAGTGGCAGTCAGTGCTTGGAACTGGGATAATATTTCCATAAGGGATGGAAGTGAATAGGAGCTTGCCAGGGGTCCAACTGGAAAGGGTCTGCATGGGCTTTACCAAGTGCAGAAACAGGTCCAATGAACTATTCATACAGAAGCTACAGTACCTTCCTAGGTATGTGGTGATAGTGACCAGGGAAGATGTCCTGCCGTGCAAACAATGCAGATGTACCTAAAATAGGCATATAACAAGTGATTCGATCATACACCTATGCTCAAATAAGAACTGCAGTTTGCACTATAAAAGTTCCTGGCGCCCATCATTTTCCATCATCATTCATCTACACCTAGCCTGCACAAATCCAGCACCCTGGAAGGTATGTGAGAGACTGAGCAAAGCCATGTAAATAGACATTGATGTAAACTCCTTTTCAGACGGGCAAGGAGGGTTACATACTGTATACAGTGTATAACTCTGCAGAGCAGATAGCTGCTTGACTGAGAAAACACTCTTTACTGACCTTTTAATATTTTAATTTTCAGGAAAAGCTTTAGTGCTTGTACACAGACAGCTGTTTGACATGATAACCCTCCTACAACAAAAGATAAAAAGCCCCAATGCTATATCCAATATGACACATTATATAGTTACATTCTTATCTGTCTTCTCATAAGTAATGGTCATTTAGTAAAATTCTTTGGCTAAAGTATTTGGACTAAATGACCATTACTTACAGTATGTGGAGAGACTGATAAGAATGTAACTATATAATGTGTCATATTGGATGTAGCATTGGGACCTTTTATCTTTTGTTATATACGTTAGGTCACAAACCAAGTAGCACTCCTCATGGCATAAATACAACTCAACCACGTTATAGCGCGATCCGCTATAACGCGGATCCGCTTATAATGCGGTTTGAGCATGGACCCCAAATATTTAAAAAAACAAAACATTTTTTTTTGCACACACACACTGCACATACTCACTGCACACTGCACACACTCACAGCACACTGCAACACTCACTGCACACTCTGCACACACTGCACACACTCACAGAACACTGCACACACTCACAGCACGCTGCACACACTCACAGCACACTGCGCACACTCACAGCACACTGCGCACACTGCGCACACTGCGCATACTCACAGCACACTGCACACACTCACAGCACACTGCACACACTCACAGCACACTGCACACACTCACAACACACTGCACACACTCACAAGACACTGCACACACTACACACACACACAGACCCCCCCCCACCCCCTACCCTTGGTGTAGGCTGCTAGCAGGGATCGGTGCGGGGCTGGCGGGAGATCGGAGCGGGGCTGGCGGGGGGGATCTGAGCGGGGCTGGCATCGGAGCGGGGCTGGCGGAGGGGCATCGGAGTGGGGCTGGCGGGGGGGATCTGAGCGGGGCTGGCATCGGAGCGGGGCTGGCGGAGGGGCATCGGAGTGGGGCTGGCATCGGAGCAGGGCTGGCGGGGGGGATCAGAGTGGGCTGGTTGGGGAAAGAGAGGCTGTTGGGGGAAGTGCTAGGTGAGTTATGGTGGCTGCAGGGGGACGTGTAGGGCTGCCTGCGCCTCACTCCACCTCTTCCACCCTCCTCCGGATCGGGCGCGCGGCGGCCATTTTTTTTCTTTTTAAATTAGCGCGACCCCGGTTATGGTGCGGTCGGATCGGGTGGCCCCCGAGGACCGCGCTATAACGGGGTTGAGCTGTATATGTGATGTGGTGGGTTTGGGTTGAGAGCCTGCAGGGTTTGTGTGTGTTTGTAGGTTTCAATTGGGGATCTCCCAAGGAGCTCCTCTTCTATGCGCGCTCTTTCTGCCCTTACGGCTGCCTCTCTCCGACCATATTCGGCCCTGGCACGTGCGGCCTCTGCGGTGGCTCGTGCCTTGGTGGCGCTTGCGCTTGCGCTGGATGCGTTTGATTGCGCTGATCTTGCTGAGTGCCTGGTTGTGCTGGAACGCTGCGATGCGGTATCCTGCAAAAGGTCTTTTCTCTTATTCTCAGCTTCCGTGATGGAGGTTCGCACGCGGCTGTCACATGTCACGTCAATATTATGCTGTAAGTCTTTTTCTTGCAGGTTTTCGCCGGTGTTAGCCCTGGTCAAGTACGTGATGTATGCCTCTGACAGCTCTTGGTAACACGAGTGATCTATCTTTAATTTAGTTATTGCCTGCTCGAGGTGTTGTACATAATTGCCAGCGTCGGTGACATTGCGTATTCCAAGTGTGGTTATTTCCCAGGCCTTCTCTAATTTAGCGCGGTGCGCTTCAATGTCAGTCTCATATTTTTCGCGGGCCTTTTGTGTCAGTGTGACTATCCGTTTAGGCCTTGCTTCTGCCTGTGCCTGTTGGAGTTGCGCAGCGGTCTCTGTGTCTGAGTGGTCACTCTCCTGCGTTGTGTCTGGTGGGGATCTGAGTTCTGCCATGCTGCAGATGTGTGTAGGCCTTTAGCCAGTGCGTGTGGCGTGCGGTCTGTTACCTGCGTCAGCGATGGGCGACTGTCTCAGATGATGCCGAGCGGTGTCCTGCAGCATTCAGCGTAGGGGTAGCTGTACTTACAGGGGTCCGGTGGCTCTGACCCGTGTCCTGGCGGTGTCCGGTGGCATGGCCCTTGGTGGCGCTGGCCGTGGGGATGTGCGCAGGGTTAGGTGAGATGGTAATCCCTCACGGTGAAGCTGTGCAGAGGGTGGACTCAAAGACAGAAAAGAGCAATCAAAGTTCTATGTATGGTGCACTGTTTGACTGCAGTGCTGGAGCCTTGAGTGTTGGTTGCAGGCTGTGTGCAGTGTAAGCTGATTGCTTGTACTGCTACAGAAGTGGTGTAAGCTCCTTGTTGTATTGCTGCAGGCTGTGTGCAGTGTAAGTTGCTTGCTGTTTGTAAGGCTTTTGCTGTAGAAAGTCTGTTCTCTTTGGTATAAAGCCTGCTGCTCTGTCTGTGTTGCAGATACTATTCTGTATAGCATATAAGGGTTGTGAGTAGCAGTTCCTGTGTGTATCTCCAAGACACACGGTCTTCTTTTCACTATTCTGGACCCAGGGTCATGTCTAGGGTATGAATGAACCCAGCTAGCTTAACTCAGCTCCCTTTCCAAAGCACACCAAGTCCTGTTATATTTTCTTCACTTTATTAGGAAAGGCGCAGTATATACAGGCACTTGTGGATGTAATGGTGTTGTGAGAGTGCTTCTCTATAGGTGCTTTGTAATTAAGGGTAGGTGAAAAAAATTGGCCTTGCCATGGGGGTGTAACAGAGATGGGTGCTGTACTCATGGTCTCCAAAGTGGAAAAGGAAGTGAGGGGGAATGTGGGTAAAGGGAATCGTCTTGGGACAGACTATCTGGAAAAAAACAGGGGGGAGTGCAGAATAGCCCATTCTGAGAAGAATCTCAGAGGTTGCTGTAGCAACTCACTGGCTACCTGCTCACAGGCAGAAAGGGCAACATATTGATAAATCACACAGGCACGGTGTATGTGTGTGTGTGGAACAAATGCCTGCAGCTGAACTTAAGGAGCTGACAAGCAGAAGGGGGGTCAAACAGAAATGTGATTCTTGTTCCATGACAGATAGAGTTAGTGTGACCATAGGGGCAATGAGGCTCTTATAATAAAGGTTAAGCCCAGCCATTGCCCCTATCTGTCTGGATGAACAGAATTTCCCTGTAGATCCATCCTTCTGTGGCTCATCGGGACCCGCATATTAATGTATGTGTATACGTAATATACGTAAAATGTTGTTACACTATATAAATTTGACCTCTATGTCTAGTTTGGTGCTTGATCCCGTACAAGTGTGCTAGTCTCCCGTGAGAGTTAGGACCTGTAAAAAGGGTATGCCTTGTAGTGGTTACAGGCGTAAAAATACTTTGGCAAATAATTTGATTAAATGACCATTACTTATGAGAAGGCAGAAGTATTTAACTATATGAGTTGTCATATTGGATGTAGCACTGGGGCTTTTTGTCTTTTGTTGTATACGGTACATGAAGTCACAATCCCATTAACACACCTTATGCACAAATATATATGGTGTGGTGGGTTTGGGTTCTGTTCTTGCAGGGATTCTATGGATTATAACTCTCCTACCATAACTATGTGACTGGCCGGGATAGCAGTAACATGATTTGCTTTCTAATTTCATGTTCCCAACATGACTATAGAGGTTGCGACGGAAAGAATTCATATGTGCTGTTTAATGTATTTTAATGTATTTTAAGCAACATGGATGAGAATGAATGGAAAATGTCAGCAAATACCAAACAGACATTCGGCAGAAATCTGTCATTGTAATTTTCCCTGTTCCTCCTGGAATAAATACGTTTGCCAATTTTACAGTATAGCAAGGAAGCGTTATTTTTCCTTCCTGGTCCAAGAGTGAATGAATAGCACCAGCCATTGTTGATTCTCGCTTTGCGGTTGGCTATCTGAGGCTTCCCTATATAGGATGACAATGGCATAGCTGTAAATTAACTCATATAAATATAACTGTGTTTTACATCTGTACTCAGCTCTCACCTTATTATACCAAAGTTGTAATCAGACAAGCAAAAGAGAAATGAAAACACAAGACTGGGTCATTATCACACTAGAGACGTAGACTCACTTGGGAGCCACGGTTATAACTTCCAAACATCTCCAGGTCACATGGGTGATTGAGATTCATGTGGGTCTTTCACAATATCTTTAGTTCCATGTGTTATGGAAAACTCAACCAGTAAATAAGGTACTTGCAGTGTTTAATACTTCTTTTTACTAGAGTGCTGTTGAGGAGTGGCTAAAAAAAGCTAAAAGCATAAAACCCAACATTTCATCATTATTAACCCTTTGTTATTACTTATATCATGCTGTATAAAAGCCTGCACATCTTTAATTTTTTTCCAATATTTAATTTCAATTGGGGTTTTAGTTACCTAATTTGAACAAAGTACAGTATGACGATCTTGCTCACCATGCCAAGGTAACCCAGATCAGGCAATTCCTAACGTCTAATTTAATTATTTATCTGAGACATGGTGGCCATTTTTTTTTAGTAAATTAGAATTTAGGACTTGCCTGGCCTGGGGTTATCTTGGCATGGTGGGCACGCTGATTATACTTATGCTGAATAATGTAATTAAAACCCCAATTTAAATGAAATGTTTAAATGAAAAAAAATATTAAAGATGTTCAGGCTTTTATACAGCAGGATATAAATAATAAGAAAGGGTTAATAATTGTGAAATATTGGGTTTTATTGAATTTTGGATCTTTTTAGTTTTTTTCTTAATATCTTTTAATATTATACTTGAGTGGTCAAGAGAACAGCAAATGTGGGGAATGGGGAAGGTGGTGGCAACTTGTGCAGCGCAGCGGGGCTATTGACCGAGGGTAGAAGAGATGTGATGCATCAATAATTAGAGAGAATTCCATCCATAGCATATAATAATAATCAAGATGACAATGGAATGTCCTGGAGGATTGAATAAATATGCAATAGGAAGGGATAAGTGTCTAGTGGAGTCCACTTGACCACCACAGCTTAAACACAATAAACACCCAACCAAATAAGCAAATCCGGAAATAAAGAAGCACAGGTGTCCATATATATATATATATATATGACAGGGCACTGCGGCCCTTTACCTGTGTGCTTGCACGGACATTCCAGACATCAGGGCGTGCAGTCCATCCAGATGTAGATACAGCAAGGTAGAGATAGATGATGGATAGCACTGCCGAGGAAATCCACCTCCCAGTAGAACCGGAAACATAGGAAAAAAGCGCACACTCCAATATAGCAATAGGTCTGGTTTATTGCAGGCTAGGCAACAGTAACAGGACAACACGAATGCACCTACGCGTTTTGTGCACAGGGCACTTTATCAAGGTCTTCCATTTGCCCTGGCAGAAGAAGTGGACCCACCGCTTCGCTGATCCCAGAAGTCGTTGTCTACTTCCACTCTAGGACAACTTTAGAGTTCCAGCTGTGTTCGCGCGCCCCGCCTCGCCCCCCTGATGGCGACCCTACCCCCTTGTACATTTATATCCTCATTTCCGTGGACTAACATTACAGTCCAATGTAGAACCATGTATTGCAGGTTACAAGCAGCAGTTCCCCTTCTTTTTTCATGGCTTGAAAGAAGAAAGTTCATTCAGCTGAATTGCATTAATTTCACCTGTGGAGATGCCCTGGTTCACGAGATACTTACCGGGAAAAGGTAGCGCTGCTACTTCCTCAAACTTAAATACCTCATATCACGCGGGCAATTGTGGCTACCTCTTGGCCCATGTGATGCGGGAGATTTAAACCTCCATTTTGGTATCCTTTGAGTGGACAGTTCTGACACTACCATCAGCAGTACAGTAAGTATCTCAGGAACACGGTGGTACCTAGAGCTGCAAATAGTGCGTTTCAGCTACGGGGACACACTCTTTCCATCCATGAAAAAAACAGGGAGGGGTAACAAAAATAGAATAGGGGAATTAATCAATCAAATCTGCTACAGCATTCATTACTATTTTAGTTTTTTTTCATATATTTTGAAAGCTTTGTGCATTTACCAAATATCATGCAAGTTATAGTGGCTAGTTTTGTGATCAACCCTAAACTAAATGAGTAAATACTGTGAGTATTTACAGTGACTAAATGAGTATTTCCATTGTGATCAAGGCTAATTTATGATGTAGATTTTTGAAAATCATAGATGTCTGTTTTCAGGACTCCTTGCAAAAAAAATTCTCCAAAACAAAAAAACTCGACTAGAGACTCTCAAAAAAGTCAACAATTAGAAGATGAAAAGATCTCCCTTTTTATTCCCCCCCCCCCCCTCCCTTATCTTCCTGAAACATGCTTCCATAAGTTGACCAGTATTGCAGCAGTTGGTAGAAATATTGAGATATTCTGCTTCCTGCAGTATTTATTTTCAGTAGAGTTTATTTTCGGTAGAAGGCCATGTGTTATTTGCATGCAGCATTTTTCTACTACCCTCTTATCCATTTAGTAAATGAAGAATGTGTTGTTACTATGGTATTTTATTCTGTTTGTCATCTGCCCTGCTAGGATGCCCTTGCAACTTTGGTTTGTATTCATGCAGGCTGTTGCCAATGGGATAACCATCCACTAACTCATATAACGCAATGATTCATAGTGTTTCATTGTTATCTCACTTCTCTGATTCGTCCCCATCATTCTGTTGTTATTATTACAGGCTGCACTTATGGTTTGTGTACTTGCGGTTATGATAATGGCCAGAAAGATGCTACAGGTCTTTTGCACCTGGTTGCTGATGAAGACCTTTACTTGCAACATGATAAATGTTGCATTGTAGCATACCAGGTCTCTTCAACTGGCGGCTTTGATGTGGCCCTTGGACTCTCAGCTGCCCAAGCAACTACTATGGAATTAGCAGGAGCAAAGTGCACTTTTACACACTAAAACCTTGCATTACAAAAACTTGTAAGTAAAGGTTATGTATATAAGGTACTGAAGTTATATATTCTGGCAAAATGTTGAAATATTATAATTTTCAAGTTTTTTTAAATAATGTGTCTAAAATGTCATTTTAAAATGACCTTGTGTGGCCCTTCTACTCTTAAAAGGTTTTTTTAAATGTGTTAAATGTTTTCTGATTTGCCACCCTTTGGAGAATTTGTTGAAAGGCCCTGGAGTGGGATAAGTGAGTGATCAAAGTGAAGACTTCCACTAGCCTTTGAAACCTCTTTGGTTGTGTGTTTGTGGCTATGTTTTCTCCACAAGCCAAACACCTTGACCGATTCTGATGACATTTTGAGAATACCTTTCTGTCATCTTAACTTAGATCTGGGAGATGTTTCAACCAAATTGGTGCAGCCTCCATCTTGTAATTAGTTTTTTTTAAAGTGATAAAATATACAATAATGGTACAATCATCGACCGGATTCTTGATACAAAAAATTAAATGTATTAATTTGCAAATTGTGTTGTGTCATGTGACCCTCCTTTGCGCTCGAAAGTCTACGTAAGTGCCGCGCACGTGGACACAGAGAGCAGAGAAAATGGAATCGGGAGCCACGCTCAGACCGCGTTATAAGCGGATCCGCATTGTAGCAGATCGCGCTATAATGGGGTTGAGCTGTATATATATATATATATACACATATATATATGGGCGTGGCTAGAATCCGGCCGCCATTTGCCCACAAACATTGATGCAGATTGATTTAGAACTTTTGGCTCCTGTGTGCTGCTGCTCTCCCGGCCTGCTACCTCATCCTTATTACATCTGAGGTGCCTGTTTCCCGGAGGGACTAATGGTGTGGAGCATTGAAGGTGAAAGATCCCTCTTCCGGTTCCGGTTCACGAAGGAGATCCACGTGACGACGCCACTGACTGCGGACGGTTGCTGGTGATTGAGCTGCAAGGCACATGAGAGCCTATCTCATAAATGCTTTTATTTGCTGTATCCTTGTGAGTGGCCATTTGTCAGATTTTATGTTCATTCAATACATTTTAATTGTGGTAATGCACTAGGTGTGCGCCTGTTTCTTTTTTGTTGTTTTTTTTTTGTTCTTTTTTCTATATATACACATATATATATATATATATATATAAAATCAAAAACGAATAGACGATACCGTTCTGTGGATAACAAAATGCTTTTATTTGTGCGAGCTTTCGAGATACACTGATCTCTTCTTCTGGCGATGTTACAATGGATAAAGCAGAAAAGGTTTCACTTAAAAACAGTGCATCTTGGAATGTTATCTGTGACTAAAACCTATCCCCCCCCCCCCCTGTGCTGTATGCGCTTCATGACTGGAGGTGTTAAATGGTCCCTGAATGTTAGTGAGGTGTGTGTGTGTGTGCGTGTGTATGTATGTAAATATACATTTATAAAGCACCCACAGTGTATACAACACTTTACAAAAGTTGTGTGTGGAGTGGCAGTGTATTCCAATGGTGTGGGTAGGTGTAGAAATGTAAGAGGGTGTTGCAATACTATAAGTGTGTGTGGATACTATGTCGTCCCTATTGATATATAGGGATGGAATTACATTGTGAATTGGTATGTTTGAGAGACAGCTGTGTGCGCATTCATATAGCGCTGTATGTAGACACCAGGCCTTTAGCACTCATGGGAAGAGAGTTCTCTTGTATCAGTAGTGACTCATGAAACCGAGGTCTCAGTTTAGGCCACCGCAAAGTGTCCCGAACAGTTGCATAAATTTGTATTCATGCAACCGTCTCTCTTTTGGTATTCTATGATTACCTTTGAGTATGGCCACCTTCAGAACGTTCATCTTATGGCCAGAGTCAGAGAAATGTTCCCCGACAGGACTCTCTTGTTCCGCGTGTGATGCTGTGGCGATGCAGATTCATTCTCTTGTTTAGCCCCTGTCCTGTCTTACCTATGTAGTAGCAGCCCCTTTGGCATTTCATGCACATGATGAGGTACACAACATTGCTGGAGGAACAGGTGAACCTTCCTCTGATTTTGTACTCCAAATTCCTGTGTGGTATTTGTATTGTCCCCGCTGTATGGAGCATTGCGCAGGTTTTGCATCTTGAGTCTTGGCATGGTCTTGTCCCGCATTCAGTTGTACTGTTGAATACTTTACTCCTCATCATAATTTTCTTGAGATTATAAGGATGTCTGTATGATAATAAGGGTGTTTCAGGGAAGACCTGTTGCAGTCTTGTATCTTCCTGGAGAATTGGTTGTAGTTCCCTGGCGATCTTGCATAGGGCTTCTAGGTCTGGGTTATATGTGACCACCAAAGGTACCCTGTTGCTTGTCTCTTTTTGTCTGTATTCAAGGATATCACTTCTTGGTATTCTGGTGGCTTTGTGGATTTGCTGGTCTACAATTCTGTGTAGACTGCGGTTTATGAAATCCGATCTCAAGGCTGTAATCCGCTGGTCTCTGTCTGCTGTGTCGGAGCATATCCGGTTGTATCGTATGGCTTGACTGTAGATGGTTGCATGCTTAGTGTGTGTGTGGTGGAAGCTGTTGTCCCTCAAATAGCTGGCTCTGTCTGTAGATTTGCGGTATACAGAAGTCTGTAGTTGGTTGTTCTTTAGAGTAATGGTGGTGTCTAGGAAATATACTTCATCCGAGGTATGGGTGAGGTTGAGGTTGATGGTCGGTTGGAACGTATTGACATTCTCATGGAACTGTAGGAGGTCCTATTCACCAGAGGTCCAAATCAAGAGGATATCATTGATGTACAGAAGGTATGTTTCATCCATAAATCACAAACAGCAAGAGGGAGTGGGGGGGGGGGGGGGTGATAGGTTTCAGTCACAGATAACATTCCAATATGCACTGTTTTTAAGGGAAACCTTTTCTGCATTATCCATTGTAACACCACTGGAAGAAGAGATCAGTGTATATCGAAAGCTCGCACAAATAAAAGCATTTCGTTAGCCACAAAACAGTATTGTCTATTCGTTTTTGATTATTAAGCTCGGCTAACACGGTACAGATAACTCAACATATATATATATATATATATATATATATATATACAGTGTTCGACAAACCTATACATTTGCTCACCCCGGGCGAGTGGATTTAACATCGTGGCGAGCAACTATTGGCCCAAGCAGCATACGTTTGGTACTAGGTGGCGAGTAGATTTTTTTGTGTGGCGAGTAGATTTTTTGGTGATTTGTCAACCACTGTGTGTGTATATATATATATATATATATATATATATACACATATATATATACACATATATATATATACACATATATATATATATACATATATATATATACATATATATATATATATGTTGTAGAGTTCTATTATGAATAAGAGAAAACCTGTCTGAGTTTGTTGAGTAAAGTTATGATTTAAGATCTCTTATGTAAGAATTATTTGTATATAACAGCTGTTCAGTTATTAGTAACCTATGCTCAGGAGAATTGAACAATTAGTCCAATTGTTGACACTATAAAAGACTTATATCCTGGTGATCATATCCTCCCTGATGAAGTGATACTGCCACGAAACATGTAAGGATTGAACTATACAAGTTGTGTATCCAGTAAACCCCATGCCAATTGGAAATATCGAGGTAACAGCCATTGGGAGTAGCCTGGGTCTGTGAGAGTGTGAATGCTTTTTTTACCCATCACAAATGACTGAGTGTAATACTTACCTGTGTTTGTAATGATGTTTTTTTTACTGTTAAACAGATGTTTAATGATGTTTATGCACTTTATCACATATTAGGATGAGCGAGTGAATGAGCGTAGTAAAGACTTTACCTGGACTTTGTGATCTCTTTGGTTGTGTGTTTGTGTTTTTGTTCGTGTGTTCAATCTCCACAAGCAAAACTCTTTGACCGACTGACTAGGTAATAGGAGAGACTTTCTCATATAAGCATCAAATACAATATAATATATACAATATATTATCTCTCTTATTACCTAGTCACTTGTTGCACTGATTATTGTATACAGCTGTTATTGTATCCATTTCACTAATCGGTTGTCATTGTATAGGCTATATATCCATCTAGCCCTCCCCTTTACTTCCCCTGACGAAGTCTGTGGAATTACGAACGAAACGCGCAGGGAGTTACCACTTGCGTCATCACGTCGGAAGCTGCGTCATCGGAGGATACCAGAGACGTGATCAGTTACTTCTGTGTTTGCTCATAACGGAACTATCAGTTCCTGCCCACTGGCTGACTTCCTAAAGCATACAGGCATAAGTGATTCTTCCAACCAGTCGTGCTGGAAAACATCACCCGCCGAACACCGTGGGGGTGTTCCTCTTTGACATCATTGGGTCCTGGTGACGACCGGTAAGTTACCTCTTTCAGCAGTGTTTGGTTTCAGGCTCCATCTGATCACTGAATCACAGCGTCCAGCTGACAGGCGCGCTATTAGCGCATTCTACCTAACAGCATAAAATCTGGGCTTACAGTCAAGTGAACCTGCCTTTTCCACTAATTATTGGAATTTATTCTACGCCTGCTTGGATTTGGAATTTATATCTCCATTGATCACTTACCAGCAGGATTTGCATGGCACAGTCAATTGCGGGACTAAACACAGACTGAATCCTCTCTGGTTAACCCCTCCCTCACTGCAGCTAGTTCTGTCATTTTTAGTCATTGCATGCATTTGTCTATTGTTTTAATAGGATCATTATTTCTCATTTGATCTACTCTCTGCATGTGCAATATTAAATTGTATTCATTTACATTTTAACCATATTATAGGTATGTGCGCTCACTTTTTTCTGGTTCATAATTTGGTTTGAGGAATTGTTTTTTTCTTGTTGAGCTGCCTCCATCTGTATGTTTTAGCACATCTACACTACTTGCATTTTTTTATTTTTCACATATTTCACAACCAAGCGCTGGTTTTCTTCCCTTTGTCTATATATATATATATATATACCGTATTTCCTCGATTGTAAGACGCATTTTTTTCCCTTTTTCACGTGGCTGAAATAGGTCTGCGTCTTACAATCGATGTACTGGGGAAAAAAAAAGAAAAAAACAGCTAGGGGGCGCTGCTGGAGATGCCTGCCGGGTTTTCTGTGTGCAGCAAAAATGTCTGCGATCACGGCTCCCCTCCTCCCCCTCGTGCAGAGAGATATGCTGCAGATGCAGGCCGGGTCTTAGCATAACAGCATAGTTGCGATCACAGCCCCACTCCCCTCTGTGCAGAGAGATAATGGCTGCTCCCCCTCCATGAGGTGCAGAGAGTTCAGTGGAGATCCCACGGACAGGGGTATGTCTTCACAGCAGCCCCCCTCCCCCCTGTCAAATCTCTGTGTGAGCTGCACGTGCAGAAGGAGATCTGTGTGTGCATCTCTGTATCTGTGTGTGTGTGTGTGTGTGTGTGTGTGTGTGTGTGTGTGTGAATGTATATCTGTGTGTGTCTGTCTGTCTCTGTGTGTGTCTGTATCTCTGTGTGTGTCTGTCAGTCTGTCTGTGTGTGTGTGTGTGTGTGTGTGTGTCTGTCTCTGTGTGTCCTTCCATTCTCTCCCTCTCCCCATCCTTCCTATCTCTCTCCCCCCTTCCCTTCTATCTCTCTCCCCCCTTCCCTTCTATCTCTCTCCCCCCCTTCCCTTCTATCTCTCCCCCCTTCCCTTCTATCTCTCTCCCCCCTTCCCTTCTATCTCTCTCCCCCCTTCCCTTCTATCTCTCTCCCCCCTTCCCTTCTATCTCTCTCCCCCCTTCCCTTCTATCTCTCTCCCCCCCTTCCCTCCTATCTCTCTCCCCCCTTCCCTCCTATCTCTCTCCCCCCTTCCCCTCTATCTCTCTCCCCCTTCCCTTCTATCTCTATCCCCCCTTCCCTCCTATCTCTCCCCCTTCCCTCCTATCTCTATCCCCCCTTCCCTCCTATCTCTGTCCCCCCCTTCCCTCCTATCCCTCTCCCCCTTCCCTCCTATCCCTCTCCTTTTTCTCTCCTATCCCTCTCCTTTTCTCTCCTCTCCCTCTCCTTTTCTCTCTCCCCCCTCTCCTTTTCTCTCTCCCCCCCATTCCCCTCTCTCTCCCCTCCCTCCCCCTTCTCCCCCTCTCTCCTCTCCCTCCCTCCACCCCTCCCCCCATCTCCCTCCCTCTCTCCTTCTCCCCCCCTCTCTCCTCTCCTTCCACCCTTCCCTCCATTCTCTCCCCCCCTTCCCCCTCTCGATCCCCTCTCTCCCCCCAGAAAAAAATTCTGCACATTTAATATAATGTTTTTTTTCCCCAATTTTTTTTTATTAAATCAAGGGTGCGTCTTAGAATCGATGGCGTCTTAGAATCGAGGAAATAGGATATATATATATAGGGGAGAGGGAGTGGCTCAGTGAGTAAAGACACTGACTGGCACTGAGAGTTTGAAGCAGGGGAACCTGGTTCAATCCCCAGTGGCGACTCCTTGTGACCTTGGGCAAGTCACCTTATTTCCCTGTGCCTCAGGCACCAAAAAACATAGATTGTAAGCTCCACGGGGCAGGGACCTGTGTCTGCAAAAATGTCTCTGTAAAGCGCTACGTAAAACTAGCAGCGCTATACAAGAACACGCTATTATTTTATATATATAAAATCATGTAGAGGTACATGTTCATGTTTTGTGGGGTAAAGTTATGAACTAAGATCTCTCATGTAAGAATTATTTGTATGTATCAGTTCTTCAATTATCATTAACATATGAACAATTACCACTATTGAACAATGGCACTATAAAAGAGTCCTGGTGATCATATAATTTTCTGATGAAGTGACGCTATCACGAAAAACTTATGATTGAACTTTGCAATTTGCGTATCCAGTAAAGCGGAGACTCAACCAGCCCAGTAATCCCACAGCGTGGCTCCTACAGGAAGTAGCAAAGTAAAAGCAATTGGGAGTAGATGGGGTCTGGGAGAGCGGTGAGGATCTCCAAGGACACATGCTAAAGTGCACCACACTGCCCTTAAAACTGTGACTGCTTTTGCTATCCATCACAAATGCCTGTATTTGTAATGATTTTTTTACTGTTACACAGTATCATGCTATGGGCGTTTTGCGCGCTCTCTTTTCTTGCGTTTACATCGCTTCTATCTAGTGAGGATTGGAATCCCTCTGTTTGAGAGCTGCATACACACCTGGCAGAGAGGCTGATTCAAACTGAAGTAACTACATCTAAGGAGGATTATTATTAGAATATAAGAAAAGACAAGGACTATAGCTATCAGGAGTCTGTTGTAGATCTGCTTTTTATTTCTGATTGAAACATTTATGAATTTTCTTTAATTAAATTTGATTTTGTTTTTTTATGTTTATGCACTTTATCACATATTTGATACAATATAATTAACACTTATGTATAAACATTTTTTAATTTGTGCAATACACATCTCAGTGTATACACATCTTAGTGTATACATGTATTTTTTACACAAATAATTTGTTGATTAGGACACACTTTCTTTGAAGCACACTTTTTTCTCCACTTCACAAACTGTAAAAATCAATCTGTACATTTTCTGTGACATCTAAGTGGCAGTGATAGTTTTTCACTACGCAATAGATCTCTGATCGGTTTCCATGGTACCTACGATGTCAGTATAACTTCCATACATCACGGCCTTCTTGAAAATAATAAATTTTGTGTTTTTTGTTTTTTTTTTCAACTTTCATACAGTTTTGTTGTGAATGAGATTGTTACATGGAAGAGTTTTGCAGTTTGTGATTAACCGGATTTCTTTTCAAGTCCCAATAATGTGAGCGTTGAAGTGATATTTAGTATTTACATTTTTGTTTGACTTCGAAGACAGTGCTTGATTGTTAGATAGCCACCTTTCTGGACAACTTTTTAGTCATTGCCTAGACTGTCAGTGGAAACTAGGCAAATGTATAGGTTTGTATTATAGCACACAATAGTGTGCACATTAAATTGGCCAGACATTAAAGTCATAAAACTGTCAGCCAAAGCTGATTTACGACAGGATTGGATTTTATGTGTGTTTCAATGCAGAAGGTCAGGACATAAATGTTGGCATATTTGAATAGAAAATCAGAATTCAACAGAGGTGTGTTTGGGAACAGACAGTTCTCATCTTTCTGCGCAAGTGACCTCTCTGGGAAAAACTTATGACGTGTGGTAACGTATAGGGAATTCTGTTTGTTTGATCTTTTTATTTTTAGAAATTGTTCTGCATTTATTATATAACTGTATGTCCTTCTAATAATCATCTTCTGTAATCTTAAGCACTGTATTTTTATATGTATTAAAACAATCTTTAAAAAGTGATGCTTTGGGCTCTGAATGAACTGTTGCTTGCTTTGTAGAGAGCATTTACATTTTCGGACACACTTTGCTACAACAGATTTTTGTATGTTAAGTGCATAGTTTTTTCTTTAATAAAAAGGGACCCGAGACCCTGGCAGATATATATATATATATATGTATATATATATATATATATGTATATATATAATTTACCCACCCCTCGCCCTATATGGAAGCCCGATCATATCTATTAATTATGCCATGTAATAAGTGTAATTTGCATATCAATAATTGGCAAGTTTGTAACCCTTCATAGATTCTGTTTCAATCCATAAATTAAGATTATGTCAACATATATGTTCAAAATATTCATTTACTATGTTTTTGTGTAAATAAAATTTATCGTGCCCATACTAAGTGACCCATATGTATCACACTCAAGAATGAGTGTATGTCTTTAATTATCCCATTGTAAGTGTTATTATAATGTACAGCAGTTGGAATTAACATGACTGGTTTCAAATAAATAGAAACCATCCCCCTAAGAGTCAGAAATTTAAACTATGAGGGAGTATATTAAATTTACAACTACTCCAATAAATTAGAGATAATGTGCTGTCTGTGAAGTGTATAGTGTGGGTAATAACTATACTATACTTTTTCAAAACTTGAAAACCATGTCTATTTGAGGTACATCCAATTAGTACCTATTTACAAGAGTCCATCCAAATTGAGGGACTTAAGTGGTTAATAATATATACCAATCATATATTGCTCTTTAGAAGTTAGGTATTAGAAAATTTCAAGCCCAAGCACACAGCCCTGCCTTACACCAACCATTGTTTGGTACAAAATGTGTGCATACAGTATGTGATAGTATATATATTCATAACTGCTCTTCTTTTTTTAAATCGTTTTCAATTACAGGTATATACTCTTTTATAAAAACAATTCAATGACAATACATTTCTTGTGCCTTGTTTTAGCTTTTTATTCACGTGAAAATCTCTCCCCGTTCTTGTTTCCCAGAATTCCCTTGGCTCCGTTATATATGCAGAAGTCAGGGAGAGAAAGCGAGGGGGGTGGAGGGTGGAAGGAGAAGCCAAAGTCTCTGCTGCCTGATGTATGATTAACAGTAATTCATAGTCTGTGCTTTTATTTTAACCAAGTTTTATTTTTTCATTTGAACTGTATCTCTACAAAATCAATACATTAGAAATGTCAATTTTATTAGAAAGGTTGATTTCCCCGTGAAGTAAAACGCAAATGGAAATGCTCAAAGTATTTTGATACTAATCATCCCTAATTACAGAGAGACAAAAATAGCAGGAGAACATTTTTTTTTCTCTTTACTACTGTGGGAAAAGATTATTCCTTTACAAAACGTCCCTCGACAGTTATTTGAGACTTCCTGTTGTCTGCTAAACCCCTGGAAATCATCAAGTTAAATCGATAAGATTCAGTGCCACTTATGCAATGTCAAAATGTATTGAAGACATTGTGATCCTTTCTAATCTTCCACACAGAGTAAAAATATGAAGTAACCGTACATGACTCTGACTAAATTCAGAAGAAAAATGATCGCTGAAAACAGCCATGCAGCTTCCAATTAGCGTCTCCAAGGTGACTATCCAGCAATGACTGTACGCTTTTTGACCCCAGGAGCTTGAGGTCATCCCATTGCACATAGAGTACATGCTACATCACAGATCCAGAGCCCGGAGCCCTCAGCCGAGGGAGGACTGACACTGCACATGGATGATACAATACCACACACGTGCTAATCCATTAGCACATTTTTCTATCATATGCTTTTCTGATCTTTATGTTTGTGAGTGCAACTATTCGCCTTTTTACATTCGGGCATCCGTAAATTCATATTTCACGATGGCATGCACTTCTTTGTTTTGAATTTTTTAAGGTCACTATTTTAAAGGTGCAGTTTAGCCTACGGTTTCACTCCCATCCCCTCCCTAGGTTTGAAGCAAGGGGTCTTTGGAGCTAAGTCGCATTCATTTTAGCTTTTGGAGACCCAGTGCTTCCCGAGATACTTATCTCTGAAGGTACTTTTAGTAGCATCCCTGGCTAGGTAAACAATATGGTGGTTTAAACCTCCCACTTCGCAGAAGCCGCAATGTCATCTGTCATGGCTTCCTATTGACCCGCATGACGCAGGGGATTTAAGAATCATGGAGCACCAACATAGGGAAGTATTTAGGGAAGCAGGAGGTCCCTGGTGCTGAAATTAATGTGATTTAGCTCTGGAGATCGCCTTCTTCATACCTAGAAACAATATGCTTGAAATGTTTCTGTAACCATTTGGGTGCCAGAGGCTGCGGAACCAGCAAGCCACAGCCCCTCCGGCAAATTGTGATCACAATGTCGCTTAATACGCGACACGGAGGAGTCACTTAATACGCTTAATACGGAGGAGTCTTCCTCTTCCCTTTCTCTGCATTTCAGATCGGGTTCTAGAACCCAGAGCACAATTTTCCCTGGATAATTAGCACATAAAGGGCATGCCGTCACCACTACATCATGGAGCACCCAAAGGGTTAAGAAGAAGAGCCCTTCTTTTGGGAGCAGCATCGTGACATTAGATTCTGCCTGGGGAGACTCACCTACAAGTTTTTGGAAGATTTATATGCACTCTGTCCCGGATACATCACACTCCGTTAAAGTGGAGTTAATATCGCACCCGGTAAAAAAAAAAAACCAATGGCTGGAGTTTTTAACCGCAATTTAAATTTGTTATTCATTAACATTGGGGTAATTATTGGGTGCGATATTCAGGCCAAAATCGCGATGCGGGTATTAACATGAATGTTACTAATGCGCAAATACAGCATCACAATACTATTTCTATAATAGGCTTCTGTAATATATCTACTATTACAGAAGCCTATGATAGAAATAATATTAACCCGTTTGATGCCTGTGGTTACCATGCTGGTAACCACAGGTATCCAAGGGGTTAATACATAAAAAAAAACACTACCTAACCCTGTTGGTCACGCTTACCATGCAATGCTTTACCAAACGCTAAGGTAATAAAGGGCTTAACCCCTCCCGTCGCCCCTGGGATGCCTAACCATCCACCCTGGGGCAACTACCCCCATCACCCACCCCTCCTACGTCCAACAAGAGTATTCTCCCCCCCTCCCCCCCAGTAATGGACAATCATTCTATTAGCCAAATGTGACTAATAGGACTTTTGCCCATTTAAAAGCATACGGTACCAATAGACATTACATCAAATATACATTACAATAAATAATAACATCCTAACATCATAACAAATAAGCCATTAAATCTATTGATTGCCACGGTGGCTTCCTTTACTGCCCATTAAGGTGGCCAAGGGGGTTAGGTATTGTAGTTTTATGTTCATATTAACCCCTTTGTAGTTCTTTTTTTGTCAGCTAGTTATGGAAACCATGAGACCAAACCCATGACTAGTTGAGCCATGGGTTACTAAGGGGTTAATATGTATTGTAATTTCATTACTATTTTATCCTCTATTTCAGATTGGTTTAGCTCAGGGTTGGTGCTGCGCCCCCCCCCCCCCCCTGCCTGCTCCCCCCGGTGCTCCCGCCCCCTTACCTTGTTTTCCGGTGTCAAATGATTTTTGCTATTAGTGTGGTTTGAAAAAATATATATGTATATTTTGTGGTGGGTATTGTTTCTCCCTTGATAAATTCACATAAAAAAAAAAAGAATATATACAAAAATCAAAAAAGTATATGTGAAAATATAAAAAAGAAAAATTAGAATGTCTTAAAAAAAATAAAAGGGGAGAAGTTACTGTATATGGTTCTGTTACTGTCACAGCTGGCGGAGGGTAGTGTTAAGATTGCACGTGGTAAGGATGGATCAGTGATCCATTTTAAAGAAGGGGGAGAAGACGTTGCTGGACTGTGCTAAGGCAGCTGGTCTGGTGATATCTTTCCGGTTTGGATGGTGGTATATTATACATTTCCTTCTTGGATGGTACTACTAGTGGGTTCTTGGGCGTTATAGGGGACACAGGTGGATCATGAAGTGTGGGTGTGCAAGGGTTCCAGTCCAGGCTTTGGCTGGAACCCGCCCTTACCTGGCTGCTGTGGACATTTTGATTACTGGCAGCCTGCTATATTGGCTGCACCTGTTCAAAGGCTTAAATAGCAGCCAGAGGCTTCCAGCCCCTGGCTGAGCATTGTATATGTTTCCC
Organism: Ascaphus truei; assembly: GCF_040206685.1. Classification (NCBI taxonomy): domain Eukaryota; kingdom Metazoa; phylum Chordata; class Amphibia; order Anura; family Ascaphidae; genus Ascaphus; species Ascaphus truei. The sequence goes on from NC_134483.1 coordinate 331,468,133, forward strand.
TTTGTTCCAGGCCACCCTGGGCTCTAGTTCGTGAGCCTTCTAGTTCCTGAGCTTTCCCCGTTCCTGAGCCTTCCGTGTGGCTTGCCTATCTCTGTGGTTTCCCTGTTCCAGAGTCTAGCCTGTTGCTGTGACTTGCCTATCCCTGTGGTTTCCCTGTTCCAGAGTCTAGCCTGTTGCTGTGGCTTGCCTATCCCTGTGGTTTCCCTGTTCCAGAGGCTAGCCTGTTGCTGTGGCTTGCCTATCCCTGTGGCTTCCCTGTTCATTTGGAATTCCGGTTGCTGACCCCGGACAGTGACCCCGACTTTGCTGCCTTCCGCCTGTCCTGACCTTTTGGCTGTTGTCTGGATTCTGCACCACTGCCGCCTGCCCTGACCCTGTGCCTGCTTACCTACCACGGATACTCTAACAGGATTCTGTCCCTGGACTCTGGTCAGTTAATTGGCATCCCTACCTCATCCCTGCGGATCTGCTTCCTGATTGGAGATGAGCACTGTCACAGGGTGCAATCTAATGCTGCTATTTGGGTTATGTTGTTGTAATAAATGCTGTGGCCATTTTACCCCAATTCTGGAGCCTGTGTCTTATTGGGCATAGGTGGGTGATCTAGATACTGAGGCATAACTCGAGACCTCCTGACGTCATGGTTTTACAGTTTATATGTGTAACCCCTCCTTGCCCGGCCAAATGGAGTGTTACTTAGGCTGCGCTTATAGTGGTCTCTAAACCAATCAGAGACCGCGGCCCGCCCCCTTTCTTGTCGGCGCTGGCGACAGTCGCAGAAAATCTAATTATAACTTTTGTGGGTGGTGATCACGACAGGTGACGTCATCGGTCGCGTCGCCATCGCCAACACTTTAAGCGCGGCCTTAGAGGTAGTGTGAATAGGGGCAGGTATTTACCTTCTCTCAGGGCGTTGGCATCTGTGCAGGCTGGTGTTGTAAGCGGTTGGTGGAATAATAGGGTGCCAGGAACTGTATTTAGACAAACAGGTTTTCTTTATTTGACATAGTCACTCATTCTTCTTCCCTGGGTGCTCAGACAGCATGTCAAGGAGGCACATGGCTTGTCACCTTACACACATTTAGTGGATAATAGACAATCCCTTGCATGTAATCTGAGGCTTTCCAGCCACTTACCAGGACTCTGTGCATGGGGTGCACCGTTGAAGCATCCCATCTTCCTATAACACTGCTCACACCCCTGCTAGTCCCTACTTTGGCTGCCGGTGTGCTGCGTGAGCTTGTTTGAAGGCAAACTCCAGTTATGGCACTCTGGGGCCCTGATCAAGGAATCCCCTGCATGAGTGCCACGCACATCCTCTTTAAAGGAGGTAGGCTCCCATCCCCCCAACATTGGTAGCCCTTCTTAGGTAAGGGACACTTTTGCTAATCTCAAAACAATAAAGGTGACCATGCTCACTACATACTGTACAGTTACACATTAAAGACAACCCCTATTTACATATGGCTCCTCTCCTCTTGTTATCTCCCAGGAACCTACGTGTCTAGAAGTTTCTGCAGCTCTATTTATAGCCTTCTCCAATGTCACCAATCCCCTGGATATAGGGTGGGGGAGGGGGGGTTGGATATTGCTCAATCATTCTGACCCAGGTTGCAGACTTAACATCTTCCAGAAGGTGGGTGGAGCTAAGAGTTTACTTACTGTCCTATACTAATTGACAGGATGAACACCTGGAATGTGGGCGTGGCTAAGATTCTGCTGCGCTACTTTGCAACAAATATGGGAAAGGGCATGGTACCTAGCAACAACCCAGGCAGTTAACCCTTTAGGACCCTTCACCCCCTAAAGGCACATAGAAATCCCAGAGGGGGATTACACATGTTTATCCATGTTTACACATGGTATACACAGGTCAAGAAGATTCTTAACCCCTTAGGTGCTCAGTAGAGAATAGCGGGTGGTGCTGTAAGCCTTAGAGAGGTAGTCATATAGAGATCATACCACACAGCTGTATAGAAACAGCATGAAAATATAACCTGATGTCTCTCCCAGCGGCTGGCTCAGAATGAGCTCCAAAACGCCGAGCTAGAAAGACTCACGGTTGATGAATGTGTGGTGTGGAGGATGAAATGATGATCCTCTATGCCTTCAATCCGTCTGCAGCGTTAACCCCGAAGTAATGGTCCTGGCATCCGTAGGGAGTGTGGATGTATCCGCCGCCAACCCTCCTGCACCAAGCTGGTCGCAGGGGGCGGTCACATGACCGGCGGCTCAGGCGTCGCTGCAAAATGACGAAGAGAGGCGTGGGATCAGCGTGTAGGCGCAGCACCAACCCGGCGTGCCTGCGGTGTTAGTAGACAGAGAAAATCTTCCCCCATCTTCTCTATGTTCTGTAGTAAGATTTTGTCATTATGTACAAATTTTTCCATGTCTTTAAATCTAAATAACTCTGTTTTTAACCCTTTGTGTTCCTTGTGGTGATTTTGTCAATCAGGTAGCCTGCTGTCCACCTGACTGGGGTGGTTAGACAGGTGTACCAGTTTGCACTCACTATTTAAGGAGGATCTTTTCAGCTGCCAGGTCACTCTTTGACAAAGGTCCCACGGACCGAAATGCATCAGAGGACCTGTCAGCACGATGTCTGATTAAAGTCTATTTTTAATTCACCTCAGCCTCTCCTCGTCTATTGCTGTGCTGCTGTCTACCTGTCCCGTTGGGGGAAGATTTTCCATGTTTACACATGTACAGTATATTTGCAAAACCTCTGATCAAGTCACAGCAGCTTGATTTGTGTAAGTTTACTCACCTTGTCGTGCAGGAAGTAAAACTACAAGGACAGAGTTTACACATGTAAACAAACATAAAAAAACAGAACACATTTCCGTATGAAATGATGATCGTGAAACGGACGTAATATACCATACAAACTCCCAAGATGACAGTTTGCAAAGTTTGATAAGGTTTACTATTTGTGTTTATCACTAGCATTGCTGCTCTTACTTTATCCCACATTATTTAACCTCTTGTGTTGCTTGTCAGGAAGGTATGAGCAGAATAATTGGCGTGATGCCCACTTGCTAACTTATTGGCATATTTTGACGCCTGTTAACAATAACACTATCACTCAAGTTCACCTTTTCCATGTAATCATTTACACCAGGAACCAGGCATGGTTTGTGTCAACTCAAGGTTTACTGCAATTGCTAAGGAAAATGTAATTGTGGGTTGAAAGCAACCAAAAAATAATACATGTCAACGCAAACTATGAGTTACTTACTATACATCGTGGATACAGCAATATTGTGGCTAAACCATTGAGGAGTCCAAGAAATTGTTTGACTTTGAACTACGTTGCATTTTAACATTGTATCTTGACATTTCTTTCTGCAAACCTATGTTCGAGTTTCTTTTTAATTCTGGTGTTGTTTAACGTGGTCAATTTACTTATCTTCAATAAATTAGAACGTCATCTCTCCTACAGACAACACACGTTTGCGGTGAGTAAGAATTACAAGCCAGGAAAAAGAATATAAGAATACAGGCATACCCCGGTTTAAGGACACTCACTTTAAGTACACTCGCGAGTAAGTACATATCACCCAATAGGCAAACGGCAGCTCTCGCATGCGCCTGTCAGCACGTCCTGAACAGCAATACCGGCTCCCTACCTGTACCGAAGCTGTGCGCAAGCGGGGAGACTATAGAGCCTGTTACAAATGTGTTATTTACATCAGTTATGCACGTATATGATGATTGCAGTACAGTACATGCATCGATAAATGGGGAAAAGGTAGTGCTTCACTTTAAGTACATTTTCGCTTTACATACATGCTCCGGTCCCATTGCGTACGTTAATGTGGGGTATGCCTGTAAAGGAATCATAAGCAGAGATGTGTGCATTTTATTTGCGGAGCAGGTGACATCTGAAGACAAGCTTCACCAAAAAATCACTGAGCATTAAATGTCAATGCGCAAAATTAGGTGGCAAATCTGGGAAAAAATGGCTAAATTCTGTCAAAATGGTGAAATTCTGTAAAAAATAAAATAAATACAAAATGTATTAAAAAACTTGCGAAAAATGTAGTGAGTCTGTTGGGAAATTATACCCATGTGGCAAAATGCTTCTGCAGTAATTCTAAAGTTGCAGTTATTTGGGGATCCCTTGGAAAATTAACATGCCATTTTGTCCATGCAAAAGGCAGCATTCCTCTGGAACTGCAGGAGCTTAGAAAGTATGTAACGAGGATAGAAAAGATGAATAAAATATATATATTTAAAGACAATATTTTCTTTTGTGTGATCAAAGTAGACTTTAAAGCAGTAGTTCAAGCAATATCCTACATATGTTTTTTAAAAAAAATAAATCAGTTCTGTACTATGAGAAAATACTTGTAGCATTTAAAAAAAAAATGTTTTAAAGACATTTTTAATGTTTCTAATGTTGGAAGCAACAGGATATCCTCACGGAAGAAAACGGAGCACAGTAAATGCAACAATGAGGGGGCTAGATACCGTATTAAAAGTCCTTTATTCCATGGTAGACATCATGGCATGGGGTAGGTTAAAAAATCTCGAACGCGTTTCGGGCCGTCGCCCTTTGTCAACGAGAATATTTTACAGACTGCGGCTACCGCAGCTGATATAGGAGTTCCCCTGCCTCCAGCTGGTTAATGACGTCTCATACAATTAGCGCAAAATCGTCACGGTACGATCTGATTGGCCCAAGCCCTGGACCAATGAGATCACTGGGCTGTGAATAAATCACTAATCCCGAGGAGGTGAGGGGAATATCACATAGATCAGATGCAGAGCTTGTGTATGTTGAGAACTCAGCATACACTAATAAAGAAAAGTAATATTAAAAACAACAACATAGACACATGTTAAAAGCAATCTTGTACGCTTGAAATGGTGGAATAGAAGACATAATTATTCCCAGTGTATAACTATATGAATTATAATTCACTATCTTTGTTGCATACACATATATAGGGACGATACATTCCTAAAGACATAATTATGAAATGCAAAAGGTGTAATAAACAAGGTATAGCATAGACCAAACATTGATTTAACTATCTACAGCAGTCAGGAATATGTGTGGTTATTAAGAGTTGAGCCTTATTCATTGTATATGTGAAAATGATTATACAGTGATATACAGGTATATGTATACAGGAATATCCAAATTAAGTGAAGCATATCTAAAAGATAGGTTGTACGTCATGGGGAGAATTAATTTATCTAATCTTCACTTGGCACAAATCACTTTTATTATGGATTGCATTTTGTTTTTGTTGCAACATAATTACTTCACGTTTGATGATCAATATTTTTTACAGACACAGGGGACCGCTATAGGCACATCATTTGCACCTTCGTACGCCAACTTATTCATGGGCTTTTGGGAGACTCATCACATCTTCGGTGACAATAATCCTTACAGACAATATATTAAATTCTATCGTCGCTACATCGATGACTTACTTCTGATTTGGTGTGGGGATACACAGACACTTTTATCATTTTTAGATTATATTAATGTATTATATACATCTGATCTATGTGATATTCCCCTCACCTCCTCGGGATTAGTGATTTATTCACAGCCCAGTGATCTCATTGGTCCAGGGCTTGGGCCAATCAGATCGTACCGTGACGATTTCGCGCCAATTGTATGAGACGTCATTAACCAGCTGGAGGCAGGGGAACTCCTATATCAGCTGCTGTAGCCGCAGTCTGTAAAATATTCTCGTTGACAAAGGGCGACGGCCCGAAACGCGTTCGAGATTTTTTAACCTATCCCATGCCATGATGTCTACCATGGAATAAAGGACTTTTAATACCGGTATCTAGCCCCCTCATTGTTGCATTTGCTGTGCTCCGTTTTCTTCCGTTAGGATATCCTGTTGTTGCCTGTTTCAACGTGATGCACGCCGTGGGATTAACCGCACAAGACAACTCTCTACTGTGAGTACCCCCATTCGCTCATTACGCTTTGGGAGTCATACAATTTGTGTCTTTTCTCCAGGGGAATGATATATACAGTGTACTGGGAGGTCAGAGATTTGTTACTGACACTCACCAGTTAAGCACAGTTTCCTCACATCTTAGGAGATATGAATAGAGACACTGTTCACATATATATTTGCAGAGAGTGATATTTCCCTGTTATCCTCATTTAGAGGTTCTATATTAGATGGACATCTAGAGATTCCCTACAGCTGAGCACGGTGCACTAGGAACGCTGTTTCCTAGTATCCACAAATAATGTTGGAAGCATTTCCAAAGTGACAGCCCCCTTCCCCTTCTGATAGGCTCTGGCTCTTAAGCCCCGCCCTCTTTCTAGCAGTGAACCAATTGTATCTAGTTACTGCCAAGTCAATAATTTTCCAGGACTACATTGCCCAGAATGCTGTGCAAGAACTGAATTAAATAACCCGGAGCAAGCTATCAATTACAGGAGAACAGATCGATTTGCAGCTTAGCTAATCACTTGTCAGTGTGCAGATAGTATTGATGTTTCACAGATTCCAGGAGGAGCATAAAGGGGAAACAAAAACACAAAGAAAATCCAAGTGTAGAGGTGCTTCAAATCTCTAAATAGGTTCTAGGAAATCTTGGCTCTGTTGAAATGACTACTTACAAACTGTAAGAAGTAAATGAGCAGTGTGCAGGGGGATGTTACTCTCTTCCCAGCAAGTGGAACGTGAGGCAGTATTTTCTTAGGTTGGCACTCCCAAGTTAGGTGGAATACAGCTCAGCAGGATAAGCAATAGGACAGGATCCCCATGAGAAAGACACGGAAGAATACCATAGCACAGACCAGCTAAGTAACAATGTGTTTATGGTTAAAATATACATTTTGCACTTACAATGATGCAATAAAAATGTGCTGATACACACAAATGTGTGACTGAGGAATCAAGCGCCGAGCAGGCTCACCATCCCTCACGTCTGCATCTATCCGTCCAGGTATGAACTGTAATCCACTGCATGCAGGGGACAGAAGCTCCTGTCTCACTCCTCCTCATGGATGCAGCGTGCGACGTCACTTCCGGATCGGGTCTGGCGGAGTGTGGACAGCTCACGGCCTCTCTCTCAGCTCCAAAGCAAAAGGAACCTCCTACTCTACGCGTTTCGCCAGGGGATTCGAAGCCGAGTGGGAGGTTCCTTTGCTGGGAAGAGAGTAACATCCCCCTGCACACTGCTCATTTACTTCTTACAGTTTGTAAGTAGGCATTTCAACAGAGCCAAGATTTCCTAGAACCTATTTAGAGATTCGAAGCACCTCTACACTTAGATTTTCTCTGTGTTTTTGTTTCCCCTTTATGCTCCTCCTGGAATCTGTGAAACATATTCTACTACCTGGGACAAGTGAAGACGAATCCCACCAGAGGGTTTGAGCAGGGGGTTTACAATTTATTTAATTTGTTTGTATTACACATTGCACGAGTATTTTATTCACATTTTGTGATATATATTAATTTATCTTCACAATTTAGTTAAGATCACGAACGAAGTTTTTTTGCGCCTAATTTCACAGATTGTATTGATGCACATATTGAATGGAAAAAAAATATATATACAGTATATATATTTTTTTAAAGGCAGCTTGAACAGCAGCTTTAAATGGCAACTTTCCATTTTACAGACCTGGACACTTCACAGTCTTATCAGTGAAATAATGCAGCTGCTCAAACAGGAAATGTGAAGTTCTACTTAGAACACAATGAAAGTTGAAGATCTACTTGACCAAAGCCAAAATAAATACTCTTCACTCCCCACCAAAAGAGGAAAATCTATGAAGCTGCAAAACAGATTGTGAAACCCTCAACTATAAGCGGAGCTGTCAAACAGGGATATAAGTGTTACAACCTTACGCCTTGGTATGTAGTTAGGGCCTGACAAATCAAAAGCGCTACATAATACCAATATTATTACAGTATATTGTATTGTTTTGCAAAGAAAGGGGTAACTCATGAATCCCTTAGATTTAGTCACAACACCATGCAGCTCAGTTACCATCAGAGTAATGTAAAATAGCTTAAAGTTAAAAAGAAGTACAGTGAGATGTAGAGTACTCCATGTGGGTTTAAAAAGCAGGTGCGCTCCACCTGAATGCAGATCACTGTTAAAAAAATGGGATGCTTCATTGTATTATGTTTCTGAGTATGCTTTTAGAAATGAGAGGTGTATTTTTATTATAAGCTCTGTATTCTAAGAACAAAAACAAAAAAAGTGACACTTTTGTCAAATTAGAGGTACTTCTTATTCAGGGTTCTCATCTGACCACATAAAATAAAAAATATGCCCGGTTTTCTTATTCTCTAATCCTACACCGAAATTCCAAAGCGTAATTTTTTTTTTTAAAATGCGGGAATTGCAAAGTCTGTACTTCAGGCTCTAATGAAAAATGAACCTTCTCCTCTAATACAACAGGGGAAAAGTTTGACATGACTCAATTTATTAACTGTAAAACAGATCATGTAATTTACATGATTGAATGTCCATGCAAAATGCAATACATTGGAAGAACCACAAGACCCCTGAAAGTGAGAATTATGGAACATATGGGTAATATCAGACGCAAATTACAAACCCATAGTGTTCCTAAACACTTTGAATTGTTCCATAATTCAGACCCCAGTTTACTCACTTTTAGGGAAATAGAGCATGTCACACCCCATTGGAGAGGTGGTGATAGGTCACAAAATCTTGCTAAAAGAGAGACCTTTTGGATTCATAGAATTAGATCTATGATACCAAGGGGCCTTAATACAGACATTGACATTATACCGTTATTATGATTAATGTTTTATATTATGTGACTAATTATGTTCCCTCCTTATGTTTTTCCTCATGTATCTCTGTTCTCACTGCACCAAGATAACTCCGTTATTCTTAGCATATATTGCATTTCGTATTTGGCAGACTTGGGATGTTCCCTTGTCTGAATCACCATTGGCTAATTTTTCAGCCAATTAGCCTTCTGCTCAGGGTATTAGTAGGCGAGGCTTCTGTAGGGTAACCATGACTCCTGACGAAGCTACACGCCTAGTGAAATGCGTAGAGTCGCACGCGTGACGTCATCAGAAGGCTCCATACCGCTCCCTCTTGGATTTTGCGCCGAGCTGTTCCTTAGACGGGAGAACTGGCACAAAGACCCTCCTATCATCAGGACACTTACCCGCAGCTTCACAGACGACTGATGCGGACAGCGGTGAGCTGAAGCGGAGAGGTCTGTGACGGAGGTAGCGGGGAGCAACCCAATCTGATGACATCAGCATTTTATGTGTCTTATTTCTTATGACACTGTGTAAGTGTTCATTTTTTAATTGTTTCTATAAAATATTCTTTATACTGGATTACGCTATGGATGTCTTTTCTCTCTTACCCTGATTGGTGAATATCCCTGAGTCACACCGTATACTATCCTATCTGACTGAAGTTCCTGCATTTTCCATACACCAGAGTCAAGCTCATTGCCACTGATCTCTGAAACGCCTTTATTTGATTGACACCACGTGAGTCTCCATTTGATCGAGTACCTAACTTATTCAATGGTTACAAACTGTATTTGCACTATGTTTTATTCATCTTCTATTACATATTGAACCTGCGCTCCCCCATACCTTGAGGCCATCAACATTGAGCGTAAGATCTGCAGGGCAGGGACTCATTGAAGTGCACTCATGCTGGATTGGTAATACCACCAGGAAAATCCCATTCAAACAAATACGAGTTTCTGTCTGGTAGTGCCTGATCGGCACTATGACATTTAATGCGAATTTCTATGTACAGTAGGGCCCCGCTTTTCGACGTTCCGTTTATACAGCGTTTCCCAATCTATACCCATATTCATTAGGTTTCGGCGCTTGTTACGTTTTCCCGGCGATTTTCAGCATGATGCGCTCAGCAGCTGAGTATCCGGCGGTACTGAGAAGGGGGCCGTCATGTCTGCGCATGCGCCAAATGGAGATGGCCGAGGTCGCGCATGCGCAGAATGGGGGACTGCAAGTCTGCGTATGCGCCAAAAATCGTAGGAGTGGGGCCCGCCTGTATAGCACTTTGTAGACATTCAGTGCTATATAAGACAACATTATTATTAGAAAAAGTGACACATTGTAAGTGCTCATTTGCATATCATTACCCATAATCCCTAGTTGCAGTAGAAGCATTGTATGCTAGGAGATAATGGGAAAAGGCAGTTTTGCGGGGCTGAAACATGTTACTGGGCCCATACTGTAAGTGGTATGTGCACTTCCTATTATTATAAAGAAACTTGTCAGTGTATCAAGGAATTTGCAATGATATTGCCCTGTCTATGTGATGTGGGGAATAATGGAGATGATCATTAGAGTGGGGTTGAGGTTTAACAAACATGATTATTTGACTTCCCTTGGACATCCTTGAAATCTTACTGAGATTGACACTTACCTATTTGTACAACAAAATCCTTCCTTGGTAATATATTATTGTATTGACTTTAGTGCCTCTGTACGCTTTACCTTTTCTGTATTTACCTTCTCTCCCAGTTTTCTGTAGACTGCATAATATTTAGTAGTTACAACCCCTCCTTTTTTCTTTTAACCTTATTTTTGCCTGTTCTATTCTTTACCTTTGCAGAGCAATGCATTGCAGGCACCTCTGGCAGGGACAGGGTTAAGATTGTGACCGTTCTCTAGGCAGTTCCCCACCCACCTATGCCTTTGTGTCTTACTAACCTTTCTCAATGATTTCTAATGAGAGTTCCGGCTGGATTAGTCTTTGACCACAGTCGCTGTTTCTCATGTATGTTGTCATGACTCCTTCCATTTCTCTCTTCTGTGGGTTCTCTAGGGCAGTGATCGGCGACTTATTACAACTAGTAACGTGCTATCTGCTTTAGATCTACATTTATCAAGCATTGGGGCAAAGCTCTTTGGATTGTATTTTAGAAATAGTTAAGCAAGTATTTATATTGTATAAGTGGAACTGAAAGTTTGTAAATAGAAAGTACTGGTACTCTGTGTTTAAATAAAGAAGTACTGGTACTGATCGGACGCACTCTTTTCTCTGCCGGGATTCATCAAGTCACCCGCCCCACCCAGATTAACAAACTCTCAGCAATCGCCTTTCCCCCCGCTCAACAACCCCTCCCCCCCCGCTCATCAACCCCATCTCCTCCTGCTCAACAACCCCCTCTCCTCCTGCTCAACAACCCCTCCCCCCCACTCAACAATCCCCTCTCCCCCCTGCTCAACAACTCCCCCACTAAACAACCCCCTCTTCCCCGCTTAACAACCCCCTCTCCTCCCACTCAACAACCCCCTCTCCTCCCGCTCAACAACCCCCTCTGCTTTCTGCTCAACAACCCCCTCACCCCCCACTCAACAACCCCCTCTGCCTTCTGCTCAACAACCCCCTCACCCCCCACTCAACAACCCTCTCCCCCCCCGCTCAACAACTCCCTCTCCCCTGCTCAACAACCCCCTCTCCCCTCGCTCAACAACCCCCTCTCCCCCCTGTTCAACAACTTCCTCTCCTCCCCTGCTCAAAAACCCGGCCCCAGTGTAGACTTCTGTCCTGGTCCCTGGAAATGCCTTACTAGCCTCTTTGGTAGGCAAGTTCAGTGTGAGGATCAGCGCAAGGTCCCCCCTCCATCACACATCTCGCGACGACACCAATGACGCGTGCCTGCCACAACCTGCGTCCAGGCACCGCGCTGCTGGAAGGGCAGACACCGCAGTGACCGTTCCCTGGCTCCGCTCCTGTGACACATCCCGCGACGTCACAGGTGAAGCACGTTAGTTACAGCCTGCGCGCAGGCGCCGCCCCGCAAGGAAGACTGACACAGCAGGGACCACCTCCAGGTCCCGCCTCTGTGACGACAGGGGCAGTGCACGCGGAATGCGTGCATACGCTGCGCGGTAACAGGCACTCAAGGGGTTAACGGGATAATTATTCCACGTCTGCTACGGGCTCTGTCCCTGCCTATCACTATACAGCATACTGATGATGCTCACTCCCTGCAGCCTTCCCATTGGCTCTCTCTCCTTTATATGCTCAGCCAGCCCCTTGGCAAATTAGCTGAGCATAAACTTTCTTGTGTGCTTACCTCCAGCTTCCTGTTGTCTTGCCTTGTTCCTGCTTTGTAATTTTGACCTCAGCTTACACCTGGACTCTCGACTTCTCTGACCCCTTGACCACGGCTACAGATTTGACTATTCTTCTCTCTCTATCCCCGGATTATGGCACCGCATCAACGACAATCCAACCTTCTGCTCTCCTTGACCACGGCAAGTACCTAGACCACTCTGACCTCTCCTACCCTGACTCGGCTACATGACTACCACTCTGCACTCCGGACGTGCCTACTCGGTTGTTGGTCGGTGGCCATCAATTTCCCCACCTCAGCCTCACGGTCCCGCCTTCTTTGTGGTGAGCACTCGTGACACTAAGTAGTTCGTATAGTGTGAGGTATATATTAACCCCTTTGTAGCGCTTAGTCGTTAGCTACTCATAGGTTGCCCATGGCTAATAAGAGGTTTATATATTACAAAATGTGTATCATGTAGTGTAGGGATATGCTCAACGTCACGTTATTTTAAGTCCACATAGCGTTATCCTGAAAAAACTTAATGTCACGCTAATGCCAATTTTATATCTAAAACGTTACAACTCACTTGAAATGGACCAAGGACTGCGGGGGGTCTTCCTTATCAGCAGTTTGCTACTTACTGTGTTAGCTCATATGCAACATACACGTGTATGTTTTTTTTTATGCCACTGTAATAAAATGCACATTGTTAAAAGCATTTTGACAGGCTCTTACTTTTCATTACACGCTCTGCTTTTCAGTTTCTGCATACTTGTCTTCTGCTGATGTTAGAAAGTTCACTGGCTTAGGGTTTTAACAAGGGAGCCTGCTGGGATTTCAAGCAATTAGTAACATGTTTGGCGACGGATTCGCTCCACTAAATCTGGTTCGGGAACTTTCAGGCTCCCATCAGCCTTACCAGAAACCTTACAATTTGCAGGGAACTCAGCTGTTCACATTTTGTGTATATTTCAGTAATCATTTGTTGGCTTTTTTTCAAGTTCCCTCTATAAATTAGGAATACTCTGGATGCTAAACAAACTTACTGTTTCTCTTGTGCATCAGTAGTACATCCGCATTGTTGTTTACTTTCTCTTTTTCCCCATCTTCTGATGGTCAGCTAGCATAGTCTAACAACCCTAGCCATAGAAAAAATGTATGACATAGGTTCGGTGACAAATTATATAGACGATCTCTGTGTGATTCCTATAAATTCTCAGTCTCATTTCCTGTTAGCACTTTCCTTAGCCTAGCATGAGGTTTTGGTGCTTAGTAACAAAGGTTGATTCTTTAAATAGAGAAACACTTTTGCTCTCTCAACTTGGAAAGGCAATGTTGAAAGGAGAATTTCTAGCCGCCCGACCCCCTCCCCCCCAAAAAGTAATTACATATTAGTCTTTCCCATACAAGGAATCTCACTGCTGAAGAGATTTTTATGGTGGCGTATGTCTTATTCATCATTGATGCATCCCTACTCTCGACTTTTCTTCTACCATGGGTCTAAAGTGTGTCTACAATACCTTCTCCTGAAGGTAACAATTCATGTGATCCATGTAAAAAAGTCATATGTATTCTATTTCCCTCTTCACTCTATGAAAAAGTGCAGCAAAAAAAGAGATTGTATGAACTTCCTAACCTGTACAGGACAGGGGATTACTTTTCTGTGAGTTGTGCCTATCCAAATCCATCAAAATAAAACACCTGTTAAGAGCAGCATGTGAGCTGCACACTTGTTTTTAAAAACTTTTTTTCCCCAGCTTATATTTTATTATTTTTTAGCAAACATAAAAGAGGAGGGAAGGGGATACAGAAAATGAAAATTGGGGGTGGGTGGGGGATTGGTTTAGGGAAAAGCATCCAGATTGGTCTCCACACAGGGAGCCTACAATCAATTGTACGTTTACAAAGACTCATATTAATTTCTAAGCCGTCGTGGTAGATATCGGTCAGGTCCAGTCTCTCGGTCTAAGTCAAGTTGGATTTTGCCATACATATGCCTCCCAGTGTTCCCAGATTGTCAGGAATGTTTTATATCTATCTGTAACCTGTAGCTTACCACAAACGAAGCGCGACCGCGGTGCTGAGGTAGGGAATTGATTAACGCCGACCCACTGCCATGCGGGTGTGCTTAGGATGTAGAGTGGTCGTGCAAGCCAGGTCAGGGTGATAGATGGGAGAATAGTTGTAAGTACTTGCCAGGTCAGGAGTGGAGAGTTGCGGATCGTCAGGGTGCGTAGCCAGGTTTGGGATTGGAGACTAGCGGATCGTCGGGGTACGTAGCCAGGTTCAGGAAAGGAGAGTATTGGATTGTTGGAGTACTTAGCCAAGGTCAGGGCAGGAGAATGGTCGTTCGTAGCCGGATCAGGATAGGAGAGGTGCGGAGTCCAAGGAGATAAGCAGGGTCAGGCAACAAAAGGTTAACAGGCACAGCAAGGCAAGGTCACGGAACAGGAATGCAGCAAGGCACGACGTCATACTAGACTATGCTCAGCAATGAGAGTATGCAGCAGGAAGGTATATAAAGCAAGGCCCTCCAATAGCCAGCCAGGGCGGAACCTGGAAGTAGAATCCAATAGGCTGCTGGTGCACAGAGGTGTGCCCTATGATGCAGCCTGATCAGGGATGGGGACTGAACCGATCGCGCGCTGACCCACGCGCGTCACGGAGGTCAGGGGGCAGAGCCTAGAATGCGCGTCACTCCAACGCCGGTCCTGTCCATCATCAGAGCGGGGGCGGAGCTTGGAACGCGCGTCAGTGGGGAGGCTGGACGAGCGCACTCATCGTGCGCCAGAGCAGGGCGCGGAGTCAAAACCCGCGGGCGGAGGGTCAGGTCACGCAAGATCCACGCATGCGTGTAACAGGACCACGAGATAACGCATCCTGGGTGGCCGTCGCGGAAGGGTTATTTAGGTGAGTAGACGGTCTGCGACCGCCAGGATGGCGAATCCTCACATTATCGTGGATTAAGCTAGTAAGTCTCTCCATAGTCATTATATGATTCCTTTTGTGGATTACTGTTGTGATGGGTGGGGGGTCATTCTGCTTCCAATATTTTGCGATCATTACTTTGGCTGCCGACAGAATTTGTGTTGTTATGTGATCTGCCTTCTTCTCCAGGCCTTTTATTAATCTTCTAATCTTTCCCCAGAAAATAATAATCTTGGGATAGGACCACCATATATGCTTGAACGTGCCCAACACTGTAATGCTTGCGCTCACCACGAACAAGGTGGGACCCCGGTACTGAGGTGGTAGAGTATTGAACACGCCACCCACAGCAGCTGAGGCACATCTGGAGGGTGGATAGTCAAGGTTAGCCGGGTCAGGGTTGGACAGAGTAGAATGGCCTTGATACTTGCTGAGGTCAGAGGTTGGAGCCAGGAGAGTAGTCGGTAGCCAGACCCACACTGTCAGACTCTCAGACCCACACTCTCAGACTCTCAGACCCACACTCTCAGACTCTCAGACCCACACTCTCAGACTCTCAGACCCACACTCTCACACTCTCAGACCCACACTCTCAGACTCTCAGACCCACACTCTCAGACTCCCAAACCCACAATCTCACACTCTCAGACCCACACTCTCAGACTCTCAGACCCATACTCTCAGACTCTCACACCCACACTCTCAGACTCTCAGACCCACACTGTCAGACTCTCAGACCCACACTGTCAGACTCTCAGACCCACACTCTCAGACTCTCAGACCCACACTCTCAGACTCTCAGACCCACACTCTCAGACCCACACTCTCAGACTCTCAGACCCACACTCTCAGACTCTCAGACCCACACTCTCAGACTCTCAGACCCACACTCTCAGACTCTCAGACCCACACTCTCAGACTCTCAGACCCACACTCTCAGACTCCCAAACCCACACTCTCAGACTCTCAGACCCACACTCTCAGACTCTCAGACTCTCAGACCCACACTCTCAGACTCTCAGACCCACACTCTCAGACTCTCAGAACCACACTGTCAGATTCTCAGACCCACACTCTCAGACTCTCAGACCCACACTCTCAGACTCTCAGACCAACACTCTCAGACTCTCAGACCCACACTCTCAGACTCTCAGACTCTCAGACCCTCAGACCCACACTGTCAGACTCTCAGACCCACACTCTCAGACTCTCAGACCCACACTCTCAGACTCTCAGACTCTCAGACCCTCAGACCCACACTGTCAGACTCTCAGACCCACACTCTCAGACTCTCAGACCCACACTGTCAGACTCTCAGACCCACACTCTCAGACTCTCAGACCCACACTCTCAGACTCTCAGACCCACACTCTCAGACTCTCAGACCCACACTCTCAGACTCTCAGACCCACACTCTCAGACTTTCAGACCCACACTCTCAGACTCTCAGACCCACACTCTCAGACTCTCAGACCCACACTCTCAGACTCCCAAACCCACACTCTCAGACTCTCAGACCCACACTCTCAGACTCTCAGACTCTCAGACCCACACTCTCAGACTCTCAGACCCTCAGACCCACACTCTCAGACTCTCAGACCCACACTCTCAGACTCTCAGAACCACACTGTCAGACTCTCAGACCCACACTCTCAGACTCTCAGACCCACACTCTCAGACTCTCAGACCCACACTCTCAGACTCTCAGACCCACACTGTCACACTCTCAGACCCACACTCTCAGACTCTCAGACCCACACTGTCAGACTCTCAGACCCACACTCTCAGACTCTCAGACCCACACTCTCAGACTCTCAGACCCACACTCTCAGACTCTCAGACCCACACTCTCAGACTCCCAAACCCACACTCTCAGACTCTCAGACTCTCAGACCCACACTCTCAGACTCATACTCTCAGACTCTCAGACCCACACTCTCAGACTCTCAGACCCACACTCTCATACTCTCAGACCCACACTCTCAGACTCTCAGACCCACACTCTAAGACTCTCAGACCCACACTCTCAGACTCTCAGACCCACACTCTCACACTCTCAGACCCACACTCTCAGACTCTCAGACCCACACTCTCAGACTCCCAAACCCACACTCTCAGACTCTCAGACTCTCAGACCCACACTCTCAGACTCATACTCTCAGACTCTCAGACCCACACTCTCAGACTCTCAGACCCACACTCTCAGACTCTCAGACCCACACTCTCAGACTCTCAGACCCACACTCTAAGACTCTCAGACCCACACTCTCAGACTCTCAGACCCACACTCCCAGACTCTCATACCCACACTTTCAGACTCTCAGACTCACACTCTCAGACCCTCAGACCCACACTCTCAGACTCTCAGACCCAGACCCTCAGACCCACACTCTCAGACCCACACTCTCTCAGACCCACACTCTCTCAGACCCACACTCTTTCAGACCCACACTCTCTCAGACCCACACTCTCTCAGACCCACACTCTCTCAGACCCACACTCTCTCAGACCCACACTCTCTCAGACCCACACTCTCCCTGACCCACACTCAAGCAAAATCCTACTGAAGGTGCCAAAGACAAGTGTTAAACTTGAGTGGCACTCAGTTGACATGAGTGACACTTGACAGGACCGCAGACATGGCAGTCAAGTTCAATGCATTGAGTGAGTGCGACTTAGGGGTTCATGCAGTAAGCAGCAGAAAGGCAATTCTCGCCACTTTCCCGCCAAAAATGGCTACCCCTATTCAGTAAGGGGTGAGAAAGTGGCGAGAATAAAAAAAAAGGCCAATTTGGATGGCGGTTTTTTTTTTCCGCCGGTGGCGAGGCGAGAAGGCACTTTCCGCCTAAAATTGAAACATTTTCCGCCACGCTATATTCTAGTAGTGGTGAGTAGCTTAGCGGAGCTATTCGCCACTCTAGAATGGCGTTTTTCTGGCGAATCAGCCACGTAAGAAAAAGTTGGCAAGTTGATGGTGAGAGGCTGCTGATGAGTGGCGGATCGGTACTTAGAAAAATTTCTGGCCTTTTTCCTGGCTGGGATTGATGCCGGTGGTCTACGGAGCTGATACCACTAATACCAGCACCGGACCCCCCCCGGCATGCATCCGAGGCAGGAAAAATGCATTTAAAGGCCACTTCATTACCTTAGCGGCTAACAGCTAAGGCAATGAAGGGGTTAAACAGCCGTGCCAGGTTTATTGTGGGTAGCGGGGGTGGATGAAGGGGGTATTTGGCCCTTGTTGTTTGTTTAGGGCTTGCGGGGGGGTTGCGGGTGCGCTTAACCCCTTCACGACCGTAGCAGTTAATACCGCTATGGTCATGAAGGGGTTAAGGCCTCCCGCTACCCACCCGCAAGCCCTAAACAAACCACCGTTGGGGCTAATACCCCCTTCACCCAACTCCGCTACCCACAATAAAAAGAAAACACACACAACAGCCCCACACTAACTAAAGAAATATATATATATAAATAAATAAATATATATATTACCCCAACAACACCTATACCCCCCTAACATACAGTATAGTAATGGGCACAATGACTATTATCCACAAATGGATAATAGTGCATGTGTCCATTTAAAATACATACAGAACAATAAAGACATTAAATACATGTAGCACTCACCCATGTCCGGCTGCCACGATGAAGGCCATCTTCATCTTCATCCTGCCCATGCCCCATCCGCTTCTGCAAAACAGACACAAGAATTAAAACATCCAATGTAATGTCCCCTAACCCCTTAATCACCATAGCGGTTATTAACCGCTACAGTCATTAAGGGGTTAACCCACCATCACCCACATACCCTACCCCACTACCCCCCACCCCCTGAGGCCTAACCACCCTCACCCACTACCCACAAGGGAGGCCTACCACATACCCTTGGGGCCAATACCCCCTCCCCCCACCCCACCACATACAGTACAATAATGTGCCAAATAACTATTATCCACATAGGGATAATACATTATTTGGCCATTATTAAACACATTAACTAGCATAGTAAAATAAAGAAAATTCTACTAACCTCTTCAATAAGAAGGCCCCGTCGCCAGCATCATCCATGTGGTCCGTTGCCAAAATAATACATAGCCAATACATTGCAATGCCATTCACATATCAATGAACCCCTTAATCACCTTATCGGGTACTAACCGCAAAGGTAATTAAGGGGTTAAGCCATCCTGGCAATGCCAATACCACTGATCCATAACATCCTCAATGAAATAAAATGCAATTTCCTAAACAAATCTAATGTAATCATCCAATCTAAATCTTCAAATGCCAATCCAAAGCCTCAAATGCCACTTAAAACATTGCATTTACATTGTATACATGCTGCATAAAATGTAAGCTACATGTAGACGCTGCAAATCAATGTTAACAATACAATATTCCAAATAAAATAGCATTACATCAAAAGAACTATACAATGTAATCCAATAAAGTCACCATCAATCAATTAGCATACATTAATTACATCCCCAAACAATTAAAATAGCATCCATACCAATTACACAATTAACTATAGCAACCGTTACAGAGAACAATTTACCATCATACAAAATAGGACACCAACAATTACAATATACTAAAGCAAGCCTCACCATGACCTAAAGTATAGCATAGAAGCCCAATAATTACATCTATCTAATTATAAAATACATTTAACACACATCTATGCATAGCAGCATAGCCAATATCATTTACAATAGTGCAAAGAAAGCTTTTAGAACACTATCATTTCTTACCCTGTATGTATATATCTCTCTAGACATACATACATACATACAGTGGCAAGAAATTATGTACAATAAAAAAAATATACACATGAAAAAAGCAACAAAAAACACAGTTACATTAAATACATTTCTTTAGTTAACTTACCATTACTTGACCCACTCACCGACTCCCGTTGATCAGCTTACTCACGAACCAATCCACGAACAGGAACCCATAAAATAATAAACCAGAAAATAATAAACATTAAAATAATAAAACACGACAATCCAGGAGTCTTCTACTTGTAATCCATCTTCATCTGTATTCTTCTACCTTCTTCCGGGGTCTTCTTCCCGTCTGCTGCCACGCCCTGGTGTTCTTTCTTCTCCGGAGGTCCTTCCTCCTCGGTGTCTTGCTTCAAAATGAGACAACATAGGCTTTTAAAGGCCTATGACGTCACATTTTCGTCATGGTTCCCACGGCCCTGATTGGGCCGTGAAAACCATGTGTTTTTGGCCGATGAAAAAAAAAATGATGACGTCACTTAAAGGCAATGAAAGCACAGCCAATCAGAATGGCTTTGCTTCAATTGCCTTTACGATTACGTCATTGTGACGATCGTGAGGGTTTGGCCCGGGATTAACGGGGTTACCCCCCCATTTGGCCACCCTCTAACCTCGCCAGGGAGACAAGGGGTTAACTGGGCTGAGGCCCAGAAATGTGATTTAACCCTTGTTATAACATGAAAATGCTTATTCCCCTGTTCCCCCATGTTTTATTGTTTCTGGTTTAATCAGTGTCTGCATAACACACCCACTGGGACTTAAGGGGTTAATATTATATGCAGTGCTGAATAAACGGTTCCCTGAAAACTGGTAATTTGGGAACGGAGTACGCCAGCACCCTGAATCTTGGGGTGCAGCCTCAGGGGAACCCCCCAAGTACACACACATTAAAAATATAACTTTGTCATACGGGGAACATATATTTTTGATAAAGTGCCTTCCTGTTGGGGTTTTTGAAATGTACAGGCAGAATGCTAATGGTGTGCTAATGCTAATGTACAGGCAGAATGCCTGCCCCCCCTTTGTAATGCAAGCAGGACAGCTTGCTAGAATTTACATAGCCCTGATCAAAAAGTAACTGCCCTAATTGGTTATGCGGAAGCAGGAACCAAGAAACTGAGTGTTTGTTCTTCACACTTACAATGGAAGCCAAAAGCCTGCTTCAAAGGGTTTATTGATGGGGCAAGGGTGGGGCTACCCCAAGCAGGAAATCAGAATGAGTGACCTTATTAAATATAAGAATATTATGAGATGTCCTTGGCCGAACATGCTAAGAGTTACATATGTGTATTCATGGGATTTAGCCCATCTGTTGAGTCTAAACACTTTATATCTAACAGCTACTAAGTGCCAGATATTAATATCTCTATTAATTTTCATATTACACTGTAATGTTTGATCTCTCTGGGAGCGTCAGGTGTGACGGAATGTATTAATATGTCTCACCTGCCTGTACTTATGACTGAACTGAAGTTATGACGTGATATGCAGTAAATATGAAATTTTGGTTGAGTTCTGAGAAACTGCAACCCCCCTGCTATGGTAATAAGCAGGAAGGCTAGAGTTTACATAGCCTGGTCATCAAAGGCTAAATTGCTAATTGTTTATGCTTGGCCCAACTGACCAAAGGAACTAACCAGTTTAAGTGTGACATTTCACACTGAACCATGGAAGTCCCAAAATCAGCTTCAAACGCTTCAAACACTTCAAAGGGACTTTTGCTAGACGGCTCGGCGCCGTAACTGGGAAAGAAGGGTTAAAATTATATATAAGTCAGAGCCAGCCTTTTACCCATTGTCTTCATGCCTGCATGTCATCAGGCCTGTTGTGCTATACCATCTTGATTGCTGAGAAGAAATGCCATGCAATGTCTTGGGCTGATTGCTGTATGAAACTGCCAGTCCAGATGGGACTGTTTTCATAATTTTCATCTTTTAAGTAAGTGTCTATATTTTGCTGTTATTTGTACATTTTGTGTGTTCACCTTTTTCAAGGAATAAATTATATTTTATCATATCTAAGTCTCATCCCAGTTCAAACCCAGGTATATATATATTTATATATATTTTTGGTGTAAATTACAGCCTGTCATAAGCTACCGTGACAAGCTTGTAATTAACTGGTGGCAGCTGGCGGGACTGAACTGGACCTGGATTACAGTATTCTGCGGGGTACTGTGATCCAGTGGGAACTTGATGGTAATTGCAAGTTCCTGGGACTAAAGATATTGAACACACAGTGTACAACATATAACACAAGATATGGCACCTCCTCACTGTTCCCCTACTTGTGAGAAGCATTGCCTCCAGAACCAAAGTGCCGGCCATCCGTCTGACTGGAGCCGGGCACTGAGACCGGAGGAGTGCATCAAGTCGGCGCGGGGACCAGCAGCCAGCAAGGCTGAGAGAGAGACAGCAATCGGTGAGCATGAAACCCGGCAGGCTGAGCAAAGATCCACAGCTGCAGCTGCTGTAACCATCACACCGCCCGGAGAGCAGGGAAGGGACCCAGCTCCGGGACGGCAGAGACTTGTGGAGGGAGCGGGCGGTCTTGGAAACCACGGCAGTCATGCACCAGGAGAGGTAACGGCCGTTGCAGTGGCCCGTCCATTGTCCCTGAAAGAGCTAGCACTGGTGTGTGCGTTGGGCAAGATGTGGTTCCCGGCGAAGTGGACCCAGTTCCTGGCGTCGGTTCCACACCCACCCACTTATCCCCTCCCAGAGCCCGGCGCTCCAGCAACTCCGCTCTGGACTCCGTTGCCCCTTGCTGGGGTTAGTCCACCGGCGGCGGAGAAGCTTTGGAATGAGCCTGGCGCTCAGGCAACTCCGCTCTGGACTCCGTTGCCCCTTGCTGGGGTTAGTCCACCGGTGGCGGAGAAGCACCGGCAGTTGCTGTGGCACTGCCAACAAATGGGCCACAATAATGCCCAGTGCCCTGACCGTGCGCGGTCAGGCGAAGAACCCCCTCAGGGCCAACGCACACAAGCTGCGGAAAAGATGACCCAGTTAGCGGCATCCTCTGATGGCTCCCGCCCAGCCGGGGCGACAACCCTCCTCGGGACGTCTCCTGGTGAACCTGGACGGGCTGCATCAGCAACAGCAGCGGAGAGCAGCGGCCATCCACCTGATCCCGGCGGAGAACCGGCGGCGGCGGCAGAGAAGAAGCCGCCTCTCCGGCATCCTGCCGGCGGCAGTTTTATTTGGGGGGAGGGACAGGGTTTGCGGGAGGGGGTTATTTTACCAAGTTTGCATGGAGCTGTGTTCCTCCGACAAAGACCTGGGACCCTTGTCCTGCACCATTTTACCTGTACCCAACCCGGGCGCTGTTGCGGCAGTGGCCCGGTGCTGCCCAGTCCAGATGGGGCCGGCGGCCGCCGCTCCAGTCCCCCTGCAATTGGGACCAACGAAGGCGGCGGTCTCTGCGGGGACCAGCAAGGTAAGCCAGACCAAGTCGCAGACTGACTCTGACATGTTTCCCTATGACTGTACCCTGTTGTTTCACTATAGGGGTGACCGGGGTGTGACAGGAGATAGGGGTACCAGGGGAGGGGAAGGAAGGGCAGCTTGTAGGGCAGCTAGACTCCCCCATTACCCTGGCGGAGCAGCAAGGGGACTCTCAGTTAAGAGCCCCACTGTTGCAGCCTTGCTATGGGCTGGAGGTATCCGGGGTTGTGGCAAAGTTAGACCACCCCCAGATTACCTGCCAGCCAGGAGCTAAGGTGGGTGCATCTGCACCAGCAACCCTGAGCTCATCCCCGGTAATGTGGAGACAGTGTCAGGGAGATGGCCTCACTCAGGTGTCCCTAGGATCCAGGTTAGGATTAGCTAGGGAGAAGCGGAGTGAGGGGAGGCTGCAGGTAGGTAGCCAGCAGCAGATCCCAGTGGGAGAAGAAGGGCTAGTGGTAGCCGGGGAGGTACAGCAGCAGGTATTGCAGCTAGAGTCCCCCATTACCCTGGCAGAGCCTCAGGGGGTTTCTCAGATCAGCAACCCCCTGTTGCAGCCTAGCTATGGGCTGGGGGTATCTGGGGCAGTGGCAGGCTTGTGCCACCCCAGGGATACCTGCCAGCCAAGAGCTAAGGCGGTTGCATCTGTAGAGGTGCCCCTGAGCTCATCCCTGGTAAGGGGGAGACAAGGTCAGGGAGATGGCCTCACTCAGGTGTCCCTAGGACCCAGGTTAGGATTAGCTAGGGGGAAGCGGAGTGACGGGAGGCTGCAGGTAGGTAGCCCACATCAGATCCCAGTGGGAGAAGAAGGGCTAGTGGTAGCCGGGGAGGTACAGCAGCAGGTATTGCAGCTAGAGTCCCCCATTACCCTGGCAGAGCCTCAGGGGGTTTCTCAGATCAGCAACCCCCTGTTGCAGCCTAGCTATGGGCTGGGGGTATCTGGGGCAGTGGCAGGCTTGTGCCACCCCAGGGATACCTGGGGATACCTAAGGCGGTTGCATCTGGAGAGATGCCCCTGAGCTCATCCCTGGTAAGGGGGAGACAAGGTCAGGGAGGTAGGTGCACTCAGGTAGTTCCAGGGTCTGGGTTAGGATTTCCCAGGGAGGAGAGGAGTGCAGGTGGGCTGCAGGGAGGTAAGCAGTAGGAGCCATTAGCAGGGGCTGAGGTGCTGGGCCTAGGGGAGGCTAGGCAGGGAGACCCTGGGAAGCAGGGGAAGATAGGAAGTCAGTGGGGTGTCAGGCAGCTGGCAGAAGCGAGGGATGGGCTAGGTAGGCAGAAAGTCCCTTGCTCTGACGGGCCAGGAGTGACCCCCCTGACAGATTCCCCAGGGTTCCCAAAGGAAGGGCTGTGGGTAGATAGGCAGCCAGGGAGGAGAGTCAGGAGTATAGTGGAGCAGCTACAGGTTGGCACTGAGCCAGGGCAGGTAGGGTCCCTACAGAATAGTGACATAACCGTTTCCCAGACTTGGTTGACAGGAAAGCGACGGTCTGTGCTGGATAGCTGGTCTCCTGCTGGTGCAGAGACATGCCAGTCTCTGGGCAATGTGCAGCATGGTCTGCACAGGGGCCCCTTCACCATGGACTTGGTTCACAAGGCACTGGGTGGGGGGCAGAGGGAGGCAAAGGAGAATGGCCGACTTTGCAGGATCTGGACTTTACAATCCACTGTGTACTGGTCATTGCCGGAGGACAATTTTGCCAGGCCAACCCCTCAGGACTTATCGAGTGCGTCAAGGGCGCCAGTGGTATCCCAGGGCCAGGGGGAGGCCGCGGGGATACCAGGCACCCCTTGAGCGGGGGAGGTCTGACGATCGTGAGGGTTTGGCCTGGGATTAACGGGGTTACCCCCCCATTTGGCCACCCTCTAACCTCGCCAGGGAGACAATGGGTTAACTGGGCTGAGGCCCAGAAATGTGATTGAACCCTTGTTATAACATGAAAATGCTTATTCCCCTGTTCCCCCATGTTTTATTGTTTCTGGTTTAATCAGTGTCTGCATAACACACCCACTGGACTTAAGGGGTTAATATTATATGCAGTGCTGAATAAACGGATCACTGAAAACTGGTAATTTGGGAACGGAGTACGCCAGCACCCTGAATCTTGGGGTGCAGCCTCAGGGTAACCCCCCAAGTACACACATATTAAAAATATAACTTTGTCATACGGGGAACATATATTTTTGATAAAGTGCCTTCCTGTTGGGGTTTTTGAAATGTACAGGCATAATGCTAATGGTGTGCTAATGCTAATGTACAGGCAGAATGCCTGCCCCCCTTTGTAATGCAAGCAGGACAGCTTGCTAGAATTTACATAGCCCTGATCAAAAAGTAACTGCCCTAATTGGTTATGCGGAAGCAGGAACCAAGAAACGGAGTGTTTGTTCTTCACACTTACGATGGAAGCCAAAAGCCTGCTTCAAAGGGTTTATTGATGGGGGGCTACCCCAAGCAGGAAATCAGAATGAGTGACCTTATTAAATATAAGAATATTATGAGATGTCCTTGGCTGAACATGCTAAGAGTTACATACTGCACCGACACACTTTATTCGAGCAAATACCCAGTATGTACCTGGCAGATACCTGGAATGCGCCACTCCTCACCTCTGACATGCCCCATTGCATTTGCCTTCCCAGCCTGGGTTCATGCCTGGCTGATGGGCGGCTGATCTGTTAAATGATAATGATTAGGATTTAATAGGCTGCAATGCTTCGCGTGTCTACCAGATGGCATAAATTCATGAATTGTAATGCAGTATATATATATATAATGTGCAGTATTGCAGCCAGCGGGAATAAAATGCTTCAATCCCTGCTTGGAAAATAACTCAATGCACTCGGGCAGAAAACAGTCACAAACCTCAATACACCCGGGTATACCCGAATTCGTGGGACTAGCCAAGCTCGAATAAAGTGTGTCGCCAGTGTATGTGTATTCATGGGATTTAGCCCATCTGTTGAGTCTAAACACTTTATATCTAACAGCTACTAAGTGCCAGATATTAATATCTCTATTAATTTTCATATTACACTGTAATGTTTGATCTCTCTGGGAGCGTCAGGTGTGACGGAATGTATTAATATGTCTCACCTGCCTGTACTTATGACTGAACTGAAGTTATGAAGTGATTTGCAGTAAATATTAAATTTTGGTTGAGTTCTGAGAAACTGCAAACCCCCTGCTATGGTAATAAGCAGGAAGGCTAGAATTTACATAGCCTTGTCATCAAAGGCTAAATTGCTAATTGTTTATGCTTGGCCCAACTGACCAAAGGAACTAACCAGTTTAAGTGTGACATTTCACACTGAACCATGGAAGTCCCAAAATCAGCTTCAAAAGCTTCAAAAGGACCTTTGCTAGACGGCTCGGCGCCATAACTGGGAAAGAAGGGTTAAATGATATATAAGTCAGAGCCACCCTTTACCCATTGTCTTCATTGTCTTCATGCCTGCATGCCATCAGGCCTGTTGTGCTATACCATCTTGATTGCTGAGAAGAAATGCCATGCAATGTCTTGGGCTGATTGCTGTATGAAACTGCCAGTCCAGATGGGACTGTTTTCATTATTTTCATCTTTTAAGTAAGTGTCTATATTTTGCTGTTATTTGTACATTTTTGTGTGTTCACCTTTATCAAGGAATAAATTACATTTTATCATATCTAAGTCTCGTCCCAGTTCAAACCCAGGTATATATATATTTATATATATTTTTGGTGTAAATTACAGCCTGTCATAAGCTACCGTGAAAAGTATTAAAAGAAACATGGCCGGCCTCACATGGTACGGTAGCCAATCAGAGCGTGGGAAGTCTATCCCAACTCTGATTGGCTCTAGTAGACCATGTGACAGAGGCTTGGGGAAGAACGGATATGACGTTATTGAAAGCCTGTCACATGGTACTAGAACCAATCAGAGTGGGGATAGACTTCCCACGCTCTGATTGGCTACTGTACCATGTGAGGCCGGCCATGTTTCTTTTAATGACGTCATCTTAAAGGTAATTGAAGCAAAGCCATTCTGATTGGCTGTGCTTTCATTACCTTTAAGTGACGTCATCATTTTTTTTTTCATCGTCCAAAACACATGGTTTTCACGGCCCAATCAGGGCCGTGGGAACCATGACGAAAATGTGACGTCATAGGCCTTTAAAAGCCTATGTCGTCTCATTTTGAAGCAAGATGCCGAGGAGGAAGGACCTCCGGAGAAGAAAGAAGACCAGGGCGTGGCAGCAGACGGGAAGAAGACCCCGGAAGAAGGTAGAAGAATACAGATGAAGATGGATTACAAGTAGAAGACCCCTGGATTGTCGTGTTTTATTATTTTAATGTTTATTATTTTCTGGTTTATTATTTTATGGGTTCCGGTTCGTGGATTGGTTCGTGAGTAAGCTGATCAACGGGAGTCGGTGAGTGGGTCAAGTAATGGTAATTTAACCAAAGAAATGTATTTAATGTAACTGTGTTTTTTGTTGCTTTTTTCATGTGTATATTTTTTTTATTGTACATAATTTCTTGCCACTGTATGTATGTATGTATGTCTAGAGAGATATATACATACAGAGTAAGAAATGATAGTGTTCTAAAAGCTTTCTTTGCACTATTGTAAATGATATTAGCTATGCTGCTATGCATAGATGTGTGTTAAATGTATTTTATAATTAGATAGATGTAATTTTTGGGCTTCTATGCTGTACTTTAGGTCATGGTGAGGCTTGCTTTAGTATATTGTAATTGTTGGTGTCCTATTTTGTATGATGGTAAATTGTTCTCTGTAACGGTTGCTATAGTTAATTGTGTAATTGGTATGGATGCTATTTTAATTGTTTGGGGATGTAATTAATGTATGCTAATTGATTGATGGTGACTTTATTGGATTACATTGTATAGTTCTTTTGATGTAATGCTATTTTATTTGGAATATTGTATTGTTAACATTGATTTGCAACGTCTACATGTAGCTTACATTTTATGCAGCATGTATACAATGTAAATACAATGTTTTAAGTGGCATTTGAGGCTTTGGATTGGCATTTGATGCTTTAGATTGGATGATTACATTAGATTTGTTTAGGAAATTGCATTTTATTTCATTGAGGATGTTATGGATCAGTGGTATTGGCATTGCCAGGATGCTTAACCCCTTAATTACCTTTGCGGTTAGTACCTGATTAGGTGATTAAGGGGTTCATTGATATGTGAATGGCATTGCAATGTATTGGCTATGTATTATTTTGGCAACGGACCACAAGGATGATGCTGGTGACGGGGCCTTCTTATTGAAGCGGTTAGTAGAATTTTCTTTATTTTACTATGCTAGTTAATGTGTTTAATAATGGCCAAATAATGTATTATCCCTATGTGGATAATAGTTATTTGGCACATTATTGTACTGTATGTGGTGGGGTGGGGGGAGGGGGTATTGGCCCCAAGGGTATGTGGTAGGCCTCCCTTGTGGGTAGTGGGTGAGGGTGGTTAGGCCTCAGGGGGTGGGGGGTAGTGGGGTAGGGTATGTGGGTGAGGGTGGGTTAACCCCTTAATGACTGTAGCGGTTAATAACCGCTATGGTGAGTAAGGGGTTACGGGACATTACATTGGATGTTTTAATTCTTGTGTCTGTTTTGCAGATGCGAATGGGGCATTAGCAGGATGAAGATGAGGATGGCCTTCATCGTGGCTGGGTGAGTGCTATATGTATTTAATGTATTTATTGTTCTGTATGTATTTTAAATGGACAACTGCACTATTATCCATTTGTGGATAATAGTAATGTTGCCCATTACTGTATTGTATGTTGTGTATTGCTATGTTTATTGGGGGCAATTGTCCCCAATAAACATACTATTATGCGTTAACCCCTTCATTGCCTTAGCGGCTATCCGCTATGGTAATGAAGCAGCATTTATGTATTTTAATAATATTGTGCCCTGCTTCCCCAGTTATAGGCCCCAGTTTTGGGCATCGGTTACAGTGTGGACGCCATGTTTATTGCGGGCACGTAGCGTATGGGACGCTATAAACATGGCGGCGACACTGCCCATCCGATCACACTTACCGGGGCCTGTAACTCGGGAAGCAGGGGGTCCCTGGTCCACAAAGAAATGCGGTTCAGCTCAGGGGACCCCCTGCTCACTGTACAGTATTATTAAAAAAATATTCATGCTGCTTCGCTACCATAGCAGATAGCTGCAAAGGTAAGGAACGAGTCTTTATTGATATGTGTGTTTTATTCATAATGTAGATGTGCAGAGGGTCTCCGGAGCTGAACCGCTTTGGTTTTAGGTCCGGGGACCCCCTGCTTCCCGAGATACAGGCCCCTATATGGTGTGCCGGTATCCTCTGCTTTGTTTACATTCCGCGGTCACGTGATCGGGACCTTTAAATGCAGAGGGATACCAGCACCTCATAAAGGGGCCTGTATCTCGGGAAGCAGGGGGTCCCCGGACCTGAAACCAATGCGGTTCCGCTCCGGAGACCCCCTGCACATGTACACTATGAATAAAAATGGTTTTAACAATAATTTTTAATGTGCCGATGTTTGCGCCGAGAGAGCAGCGGATCTCTCTCTGCTGCAAACACATCTCGGCAGGGGACGGCTTCTCGCCAGGCAGCCGTCTCGCCACCGGTTACTAGCCATTTTATCAAATGGTGGTGGCTAATTCATGCGCCAGGGATTCGCCCCTTACAGCATACAGCGAGTTTAACACGCCAAAAACATGGCTAATTGCTAAACTGGCTAATGCATTTTTTCGCTGCTTACTGCATGATGCCCTTAGTCTTCCTGAAGTAAAAAATTGCAAATTGAATACAAATACTCCAAATACTACCTGCACCGAAATCCATCACCAATGATGCTAAACAAGAATGACAATCAGCTGTAAGAAGTGACAACTTAAGATGCATGAGGGACGGTCTGACAGCTTAGATCACACTGAGTCATTTTATGGGGCACAGATGTTGGGGGGGCGTGTCTGCAAAAGATTATCATACAACAACATGTATTGAAGTCAGGGAGACCAATGATGCTGGGATTAGGTGTCACTCAGTGACTGAGTGACAGGCCTGGTGGTGTCCCAGGGCCCTCCTGCCCCCCCGTCAGGGCCCTGCCTGGCTCCCTCTCCACTGCGGAATAGGTGCCCTCCTCCGCAGCTGCTGCACGGTGTGGGGAGGAGGAGGAGGAGAGTCGGTAGTGAGGTGTCTCTCCCTCCTCCGCAGCTGCTGCACGGTGTGGGGAGGAGGAGGAGGAGAGTCGGTAGTGAGGTGTCTCTCCCTCCGCAACTGCTGCACGGTGTGGGGAGGAGGAGGAGGAGAGTCGGTAGTGAGGTGTCTCTCCCTCCGCAGCTGCTGCACGGTGTGGGGAGGAGGAGGAGAGTCGGTAGTGAGGTGTCTCTCCCTCCGCAGACTCGCTCTTCCATCCCCCAAACCAGTGATTCCCAACCTTTAAATATTTTGTAACATTTCGGGGAACCCCTATCTGGATGACATATTTTACAGGGGTAAATCACAAAATAGACGTGTAAAGCAGTGGGGGTAATAAATAATCATTAACTCATACTTTTGAATAAACAATGTGTATATATTTTGTAATTATTTTGGTTTAAACATCACCCCCCCCGCATCTCACATCATCCCCCACTGATCAATCGATCTCTCTCCCCCTCTCTCCTCTCCCTCCTTCTCTCTCCCCTACCTTTCTCCCTCCTCTCCCTCCTTCTGTCTCCTCTCCTCTTCCTTTCTACCTCTCTCCCCCTCTCCCTCATTCTCTCTCCTCTCCCCCTCTCCCTCCTCCTCTTCCATTCTACCTCTCTCCTCTACATATTTCCCTCCTTCTCTCTTCTATCCCCTCTCCTCTCTCCCCCTCCTTTCTCCCTCTCTCTACCTCTCATTCTCTCTCCGGTCCCTCCTCTGTCCTCTCTCCTCTCCCCTGTCTCCTCTCCTTCTGTCTCCTCTTTCTCTCTACCTCTCTCTCTCCTCTCCCTCATTCTCCCTCCACATCTCTCTCCTCTACCTCTCTCCACATCTCTCCCTCTCCCCCTCTCTTCTATCCCCTCCTCTCTCCACCTCTCCTTCTGTCTCCTGTTCCTCCTCTGTCATCTATCCCCTCTCCCTCCTCTCTCCTCTCTACCTCCTTTCCCTCATTCTCTCTCCACATGTTTCTCCTCTCCCCCTCCTCTCCCCCCTCTCCTCCCCCCCTCCTCTCTCCCTCCTCTCTCTCTCCTCTCCCTCCCCCTCCCCTCCCTCCTTTTGTCTCCTCTCCTTCTCTCTCCTCTTCCTTTCTCCCTCTACCTCTCTCTCTGCTCTCCCCCCTCTCTCTCTCTCTCTCTCTCTCTCTCTCTTCTATCTCCTCTCCTCTCCCCCCTCTCCTCTCCCCCCTCTCCTCTTCCCCCTCTCCTCTCCCCCTCTCCTCTCCCTCTCCCATCCTCTCTGACACACACACACACACACACACACACACACACACACACACACACACACACACACACACACACACACACACACACACACACACACACACACACACACACACACACACACACACACACACACACACAGTCTGACACACACTGTCTGACACACACACACACACACACACACACACACACTCAGACTGACACACACACACTCAGTCAGACTGACACACACACACTCAGTCAGTCTGACACACACACACAAGCAACTTTTTTTTTTCCAAACGTTTTTATTAGGCATAATCATCTTTACAGACATTAGTTTTACATTATCAGTGTTGGCCTAATACAGTTGTATTTTCCTTGTTCATGTGGGGGGGAGAGAAAGAAAGGAAAGATCCCCTAAGGCCACGTCATGGTCCCTGGGGTGTGGAAAAAGAAAGAGAAGAGGGGAGAGGAGGTGGGGGGGGAGGGGGCACACACAAGCATCTTTGAGCAGAAGCAGCAGCATCTCCCCCTTACCTCCGGTAGCTCACATGAAAAGTTCACAGAAGAAGCCGACACCACAGATGACCCCCCCTCTCAGCTCACAGGCAGGAAGCAGTGAGGACTGCACGTGAGCTCCTAGGAGGGAGGAGGAGAGCGATGGGGGGAGAGCCCGGTTGGGAATCCCTGCCCCAAGCCCCACTCCTCTTATAGCACCCCCCCCCCCTCAGCGCTGCTTTCCAGCGCCGCCCTGGTGAATCTCGGGTCCTGCATCACCTCCTCGAAGGCTGCCATCTTCCCCTCCTACTCCGGCGGATGCTGCGGCTCTGGACTTGCGGGGGGGAGGGGGAAGGGAAGGTGGGGCACAAGGGGGAATTGGGGCAAGGGGGAAGCAAGGGAGGCTTGGAGCAGACACCACATGCTCCATGCAGGAAGAGGCGGGCCTCACTTTGAAAGCTCTTATAGAGCTTGCTGCGGGCCCAAAAAAAAATCTTGGCAGCGTGCCAACACGCGGCAGCCAATCAGGAGAGAGGGAGTTTCCCCCCCCCCCCCCCCTCCTTTCTTGCAGGCGCATCGCGAGCACGGTAAGCGGGCGATGGGATTTATCGAATGGCAGGGGGCCCGTGCGGCCGGGCCCCCTGACTCACAGGGGCCGGGTCAAATCATTTTGCGGGTCTTATACGGCCCGCGGGCCGGACGTTCCCCACCCCTGCTCTAACCTCTGAGCAGCTCTGGCTATTCTTTCATATATTTCCTCCCAGTCCCCATGTGCTGTGGCTGTCCCTCTTATAATGTATGGACTTTGAATATCACTGATGTCAGTAATAAGGATGATGGATACCCTGTGTCAAGTGTTTATACAAGCAAAGATATGCATAAATAATTGATTACACTGGACTGATATAGAGCATCCAATTAAGGGAGTCTCCCTTACCCACTTCCCAGCTACAAGAGGATTACCTATATCACTTTCCCAGTCTGAGATGTTTTTACTTGTTTGCCCTCTGTAGTTGTCCTGGAACTAGATTCCATATTCCTCTGTCTCCCCTTTCAGTTTATGGGATTCATTTCTCCCTTGTTCAGTTGCCTGTTATTTCCCCTGTTCCAGCAGCTTGCTGCATGTGAAAGAGCAACATTTTGCTACACTTGTTGTTTACTTAGACATTTCAGTGAGTTGCTATAGCAACCTCAGCCTTTCTGTCAGAATGGGTTAGTCTGCCTTCTCCCCCTCTGCCTTGCTTACAGATGGTCTGTCCCCAGGCTATCTTGCTACCCAGCATACACTGGCACTTCCTTTTTCCTCTTCTACACTGGCTGAGTGAGTACCCCTCCTGTAATTTGCTCTACTGGCAGGACTTATCCTTTTTCACCTTTCCCCACTATCAAGCGCACTCACCATAGAGACATTCTCTCACAACACCATCATCCACAAGTGCCTTTGTAAATCCATGCTTTTTCTCAATAAAGTAAAGAAAGACAAAGAACTTGTTGTGCTTGTAAAAGGAACGAGTTGAACCTATGTGGGCTAATCATACTACACATGACCCTGGCCTCCAGAATAGTAGTGTTGTATTAGAATCTAGTAAAATTGAGCTATTGTCCATTTATGATATTCACCTAGCTGAAAAAGGTTTTCAAAAGTAGTGAGGGGTCTATTCCAAATATCGTGTGACTGAATCGAGGCAACATAATGTTTGAGCTGCATATATTGAAATAATTGTGTATTCGGGATACCATACTTTTCTTTTAATTCAGAGAATTACTTAATACTGCCTCCCTTCTGCATATCTCTGATAGAGGATAGCCCTTTTTTGTCCCATCTCTTGAAAACATTTGAGTGGTATGTTGTGGGAAGCTCAGGATTTAATCTAATCTGTGTCAGAGGCGAGGGGATGGATGAGATCTTATATTTACAGTTTTTGTCCCATATATAAAGAGAGTGTGTTAAGACAGGGTGATCCTTTTATATGGTGGCCTACTTTCCTTCTTTATCCACAAAAGAGGTGCCATATCTTAGGCCCGGGCTTCTGATCTCTCAATATCCACCCACGGTTTAGAACCCAGTTTTGCAGACCAGTAAATTAGTGGATTCAGCCTAGCTGCTTCGTAATATTTAGTTAAGTCGTGCTGTCTGAGACCTCCCTGTGTCTTTTTATTGATTCTGGGTGTCCTCTCCACGTCCCTAATAACATGCACTGGGACTGTTACTGGTAATACTTGGAATAGATACAGTAATCTAAGTAATAGATTCATTTTCACTGAGATAATTCTGCCTGACCAAGAAATCTGGTACCCTGACCAACTCGTCAGATCATTTTTCAGAATCTTGAGAAGATTTGAGTAGTTCCCACTGTAAATATCCTGGTATAATTTTGTAATAAACACTCCTAAATATTTTAGCTTGTCAGTTTTCCATTTTATAGGGAATTTGTTTTTCATATCGTTCTCTAATTCTCTGGGTATATATAGACTTATGGCCTCTGATTTGGTATGATTGACTTTAAAATTTGAGAATTTGCCGAATACGTCGAGTGTGTCAAACAAACTTTTTAAAGATTAGTCAGGGAGAGTAAGATATCGTCCGCAAAAAGGGATACTTTGTATTTATTTATTTATAAAATATTTTACCAGGAAGTAATACATTGAGAGTTTTCAAGTATGTCCTGGGCATAGAGTTAAAATGACAAATAATACATGGTTACAAATACAGTTACATAAATGAACAGGGTATACATTATATACAAGACATTGCATGCACAGTTAAAGATAATATATATTATGGGCGTTTGAAACAGTTACAGACCAGATTAAAATGTGAGACAGCCTTAGATTTGAAAAAACTTAAACTGGTGGTGGATGTGAGAGTCTCTGGTAGGTTGTTCCAGTTTTGGTGTGCACGGTAAGAGAAGGAGGAACGGATACTTTGTTGAGCCTTGGGACCATGAACAGTCTTTTGGAGTCTGATCTCAGGTGATAAGTGCTGAATGTGGTAGGGGTGAGGAGCTTGTTCAGATAGCTGGGTAGCTTGCCCATAAAGAATTTAAAGGCGAGACAGGAAAGGTGAACTTTGCGCCTACACTCTAGTGATGACCAATCTAGTTCTTTGAGTATTTCGCAGTGATGTGTGTTGTAGTTGCATTGGAGAACAAAACGACAAATTGAATTGTAGAGGTGTCAAGTTTGCTAAGGTGGGTTTGAGGTGCCGTGCCATATACTATGTCTCCATAGTCAATAATTGGCATTAGCATCTGCTGTGCGATAC
The DNA here is from genome assembly GCF_040206685.1 of Ascaphus truei. Classification (NCBI taxonomy): domain Eukaryota; kingdom Metazoa; phylum Chordata; class Amphibia; order Anura; family Ascaphidae; genus Ascaphus; species Ascaphus truei. Next base: position 331,503,494 of record NC_134483.1, read on the forward strand.
GCTTTCTGACCAGGAGACATAGGGAGGATTTGTTCCTGTAAAGTACCCCTAGTTTGGCATAGGTCTTGGTTGTCAGGGTATCAATGTGCATTCCGAATGTTAAGTGGGAGTCAAACCATAAGCCCAGGTATTTAAAACTAGTGACAGGGGTTAGGGTGGTGTTAGCATTGGTTCTAATCAGGAGCTCAGTCGCTGGAAGCTTTAAAAATTTAGTCTTGGTCCCAAATACCATTGTTACAGTCTTGTCAGTGTTTAAAAACAGTTTGTTTTGGGAATCCAGTTTGCGAGTCTCAAAAAGTCAGACTGAAGTATGTGTTGAAGGTCAGAGAGGCTATGGCTGTGTGCATATAGGATTGTGTCATCTGCATACATGTGTATTGAGGCTTCCTTACAAGCTGTGGGAAGATAATTAATGAACACTGAGAAGAGTAGGGGGCCCAGAACAGAGCCTTGCGGGACACCACAGGTGATATCCAGGGGGTTGGAGTTAGAGCCTGAGATGGACACATGTTGGGCTCTTCCTGATAGGTAGGACTGAAACCAGTTTCCAGCATGCTTCCCTATTCCAGAGCTCTGGAGTTTGTTAAGCAGGATAGCATGATCAACTGTATCAAAAGCCTTTGCAAAATCTAGGAATACTGCACCAGTGAGTTGTCCCCGTTCCATTCCACACTGGATTTCATTGCAAACTTTTAGCAGGGTAGTTACGGTGGAGTGTTTGGGACAGATTGGGATTGGCTAGTGAAATTTGTCTTGGTATAGTAATCGCTTAATTGGGAGTGGACACATTTTTCAATGACTTTGGATAGAATTGGGAGAAGTGAGATTGGCCTGTAGTTTGAGACAGTGTTTTTGTCCCCACTTTTGAAGATTGGGACAACTCTGGTAGTTTTCCAGGTCTTAGGGATATGGCCTGCAGACAGGATAGAGTTGACTATGGAAGCAATTGGTTTGGCAATGGCTGGGGCACCAAGTCGTAGGAACCTAGATTGTAGTAAGTCAGGTCCGCATTGGCTGCTTAGTTTTAGTTTGAGGAGCGCTTGTGTAATCTCCTCTTCAGATACTGGGGATTAATTCCCTCACTTCTAATTTATCCACCTATATTGATTTTTTTCTACAACCAATGGTCACTTCACTACCATCTCACCTTAAAGATACCACTATGGTTTTACAATTGTTTGATGGTTTTGTTTGGGAAGATAATTATAGATTAGCCACATTAGATGTTCAATCACTATACACCAGTATTCCTCACAAAAAATGGGTAGAAGCAATTAGACACTTTTTATTGACCCCACAAACACTTCCCATTACACAGGTTGAATTCATTTTATCTTCAATTGAGTTCATCCTCAGTCACAATTATTTTTTGTTTGATTCCCTCTATTTTTTGCAAATCTTGGGGACGGCGATGGGCACAACATTTGCCCCGTCATTCGCCAATTTGTATATGGGACAGTGGGAGTCTCTGGTGATCTTTAGATGTACTCCTCCGCAGCTTAAGCTGTGGAGGAGATACATCGATGATATTATTATTGTGTGGGAGGGGACAGAAGATTCCTATCTTGAGTTCGTCACGAATCTGAACAATAATGATTTTAATTTAAAATTTAGTGGTGAAAATAGCTCTGTAAGTATTCATTATCTCGATTTAGAGATTTACATTGAGGCCAAAACTGTACATACTAAAACGCATTTTAAGGCTACAAATGTAAATTCATATTTAGACCCATTTAGTTGTCACGATAAGAGATGGGTCCAAAATATTCCCTTTAATCAATTTCTCAGGTTAAAGAGAAATGATTCTAAGGCTGTGGATTATGAAGAACAATCTTTCTTTTTAAAGAAAAGATTCCTAGACAAAGAATATGATAGCGATTTAGTAAACTCTTCGCTCAAAAAACTAGAAAGGATTCCTAGGAAATCTTTGATGAAATATCATCATAAAAAAAGTGAGGAGAGACAAAATCAAATCCCAGCATTTATTACTCAATTTAGTGATACCCATTACAATGTTAGAAAAATTCTGCAAAAACATTGGGGATATTAAATGCTGATCCCATTTTGGGTCCCCAACTAAAGTCCAAACCAGGGATAGTGTTCAAACGAGCACCTAACCTTAAACACATTCTGGCTCCAAGTCAAGTCTCCATATCTGTCAAGGGAAAACAGTTACATCAGGAGTTACTAACAAGGTCTACAATATTACAAGTTTCATTAATTGTCAGACAACGCATGTGGTCTATGCCTTACAGTGTAGCTGTAATTTACAGTACATTGGTAAGACAAAAAGACCGTTTAAAATGCGCATGTTAGAGCACCTGAGAAATGTTAAAAACATACCAAAAATATTAGCAAAGGGTATGCCATTAACTCCGCTTTTGAAACACTTTAAAGAAGTGCATAATAGTGAACCTGGTTGTATTAAATTTAAGGGACTTGAAAGTGTATCACTAGGTAGTAGACAGGGAAATAGAGATAATCATTTATTGAAACGGGAGCAATTTTGGATTTATGAAATGCATACTAGACATCCCTATGGTTTCAATGAACTAATTGAATTGACTCCTTTTTTAAGATAAGGTACTCCGTTTTTAATAAAATGAATTTATTAACATTTATTTGCATTAACATTTATGTATGTTTTTATATTTATTTGTTTTTATTTAATCATTTGTTCTTTTTTCTTTTATTTATATACAGGTCTCAGCATGATTTGTTTACATAGTATATAATTTATGTTGTTAGAGGTCTTTTTCCTGTATTTTTTCATAGGGGTGAGTGCAATGATTAATTTATACTTGCACACATCCCCCACATGAGTTGTCATACACCTTGTTGCCTAGTAACCTCATTTCAAGGTGTTTTAATCAATGTAGCAATTAGGCAAAGTAAGGGTGTTTCTCTGAGGGGGCTGGTTTATTCAATCAGTTGCCGCCTATATATACGCGCGGATGACGCTGTACGTGACCTCCTGACGAAGTACTTGGTACGAAACGCGTAGAGGTCACGACAGGTCATCCTGCGCGTGTATGCTGGTAAGCTGAGACGGAGCCTGCAGGAGACAGCATCGTTTTTTTCCATCTCCGCGGTGCCGAGATCCGGATCCTGTGCAGACACCGCGAGTCTGCTGACTGTCTCAGTGTGAGTGTCCGTTTCCCCTTGCCAGTGCCCAACCTTATGGCGGTTTCTATACAAATCTGTTGATAGGTTATTTTCATGTTTGTTTTTTTTCTTTCATGTGTTTTTATATAAATTTTACTGTATTTGTATACTGTGCAGCTTAGGTGTTCACCATCAGGTGTTCTCCTGGGTAGTACTTAGCCGTCCAGCTGCACAGCTGTTCTGAGGTGGGGTTGGATCCCCTCAGAGTTTGTGTGTATTTTTAATAAATTACCTTCCACTAATCCCTGGTGCGCATTTGTGCATTTTTTATTATCTTGTATTTCAAGGTGCCCTCCCCCCTTTTTAAGGGGTGTTCACCTAGATTTGAGAGTTTCTGGGGAGACGCTTTATGTACATGCTGCAAAGGGATCATCCACACCATCATACAGCACGAGCGCTGAATATCCTGTTTTTTCTACCTTCAGTATGCTCTGTCTAATTATTTTTCAAGTCAGAATGCTGCTTAGTAATTATAGGCCACAATCCCTGTGAGGAGTCCACCTGCTGACTGCAACGAACAACGTTTTTTAAAAATATTTAATGATCATGAAATTTAAAAAAGTCAACATTTTATAAACAAACAAACAATACCATTTTCTAGCAATCCTGTAACATTTTACTGTGATTTTGGTTCACCTTGCTATTGTTCGTGAGGAATATAGCAGTAATAGGAAGTCTAACAAATTATACACAGAGGAATTCAGTATTATTACATACAGCAGCATACTGTATGTACTTCAGCAGGTCTCAGTGTATTGTCCTGTCAAAGAAGAGCAGGAACTCAAATCAAAATCAGAACCCCAACCCCCCCCCCATGTAGCAGGCACCCCGCATTCTGGTCTGTGAAAACATCCAAATGGGGGGATTCTCACTTGTTTTGTTTTCTTGCAATAGTCTGTTTTTAGACACGCTTGCATGTTTTTCATATTTCCCTTATATTATAGAAGTACTTCTGTCCCTTGCAATGCTATCTTTAAAATGAGGAGAGTGATTGAAAAAGCCCAAAGTACTAGATCCATCCGCCATATTAAAATGCAAGCTTTAGTTACTTCACACTGTATTAGTGGAACAGCTTCAGACACGGTTAATTTTCTTTTTCTATTGGCATGATTGTTGTGGCACCTCTAGAGCAAAGGGACAAAGGAAATGTATCAGGAAACGTGTGAATATGCAAACTGGCAAGACCCAAAGAAATGTGAGATTAGTGGAGTGAGTAATTTATGGGTTTGTAACCCAGGGTGAGAGATGAAATACTATTCAAATGAATCAGACATGAGAGGCCAAGATCTTAATAACACGTGGTGTGTCTGTGCTTTTCTAGAAGGTGACACACATCTCATTTGCATGTAATTTCCCAGAATCCCTAGCTGCAGTGGAAGCACTGTGTTGCCAGGAGATAATGGTGAAACGCAGGGTTGCAGATCTGTCTGAGACACGTGAATTTGCTCACAAGGAATACTTTTATTTGTCACCTTTTTAACCACCATAACTTACATAATGTGTGCTTTTCTATGAGAAGTAGATCACATCTTAAAATATGTTTTGGTGTTACCCTGTTATTACATTGACTGGTAGAACATCACAGCAACACACTTTAGTCTCCTTGAATCTCAATTAGAACGGCTAGAAGTGGCTGCCTCACCCCACCAATCAATAACGCAATGCCATCTAGTGGTTTAGCAATATACACAACTTACTACTGTACATGGGCTGTGTGAGCTGGGTCAGCAAGACAGTGTATTCTCGAGGGTCAATCCATCCATGTGCTCCCTAAGCGTGTTCCTCTTTGCTACATCATGTGCTCTTGACAGTGGATATTGTTAACATATTATATCAATTAGTTTTCGTCATTAATACTGTAGAAGTGGAGAACACATCAACACAATGTACATCAATGGTGTTACTGTGAGCCGAGAATGAAACGTTTTTTATTTATTTATAAAAATGTTTTACCAGGAAGTAATACACTGAGTGTTCCCTCTCGTTTAAGTGTGTCACATTTTAGCTCCCTTGCATTATGCAGGTTATGTATATACTATTTTGTCCCTGCATTCTCATACACCCTTCTGAATATCTCCCCCCTTGTTTAGATTTCCTATGACTTTCTATTAATATGTTATCACAGCTGCCATGACTTTGATATCTATGTTTGACTCCCACATACCATTTATTTCCTTTTACTAGCTAACTATCTTCCCATGGCCCCAGCTATAAATGTTAATGAATACAGTCAATTAAAACCCACGTACAGTACTGTACATCAGACTGTACTGTATATTACACTCGAAACCTACTGAAAGATTTGTTGCGTATTTGTGTGTGTATGTATATCTGCTAACCTGCCTAGTAATACAATGTAATAATAATGATAGTTTATTCATAAATGGCCAACGTATACTGCTGCGTGGTACATTACGTTATATAAACATACAAAGAAAGATCAAATACACGCACACTGATACAAAAGGTAATGTGAGAGCTTACAATCTAGAGTAGTTAAGAATATCACTATGGCCCATACTTACAAAGAGGTGCTACTGCATAAGACAGTGAGGGCATATAATATATCGTTGGAAGTAGCCGATTGGGCTGTTTTCGGCTGAAATTCTGCATAAACTTCAATGGGGAATTTTGACCGGAAATGGCCTGTTCTGCCGCTTCAAACAATATAGAATAAGCCCCTAAATGGTCTGTAAGGTGCAGGCGCTAGAATATTTCTTATGGCATAGCACCATTTAGTAAATATAGCCCTATGTCTTGTCTTTTGTCTTTACTTGTTGAAGGTAGGCAAGGTGTATTATTTGTTTAGGCCAAACAAATAAAGATATTATTTTGTAATAATTATAATAACATATATTTGTTATTAATAATGAATTTTGTGAATGAATGTGCCCCCGTTACCACACAGTTTGAGTCACATTGTTTTTGGAGATAGTAGCATGAAGCCTCTATGACATATCATTCAGTCACTGAACTTTGGAAAAATATATATTTTTAAAGGAAAAGTTACGGTTTCAATTTGAGAAAGCACGGGGTACTGCTGGTTAAACAACCATGTTGCATTTGGAGGTAAATGAGCAAATGAAGCTAGTGCTGATGCTCTGCCTCCATAATTTGGTTGATATATTGGTGCCTAAGAACTGTCACGAATGGGTTTTTGTAGCGCAAAATTGGCACATGTCAAACTCAATTTCAATTGTGCTTGTGTACTAAACTCAAGAGTGAGAGAGATCGAGGGATCTGAGTGAGGGAGAAGGGGGTGAAAGAGAGAGAAAGAGTGAGAGTAAGAGACACAGTAGAGAGAGGAGGGAGGAAGGGTGAGAAAGGAAGGAGGGAGCATATAAGAGAGAAGAGAGGGAAAGTATGAGCGAGGAGGAGGGGGGATCGAGAGAGATGGTAGAGAGAGGGGGGAATAGAGAGGATGGGGAGTATGAGCGAGGAGGAGGGGAGAGAAAATAGGGAGGAAGAGTGTGAGATAAGGGGGGATGAGTGAGATACAGAAGGGAAGAGTATGAGAGGGAGAGGGAGAAGGAGAGTGAGGGGAGACAGAGAAAGAGTAAGAGAAAGAGAAGTGGGAAGAGTAAGAGAGGAAAGGAAGAAGAGTAAGGCGACACTTATAGTGCCGGCGACTTCAGGCTGCGGTCGCTGGAAAAGATCAAATTGAGATGACTTCCAGCGATCGCGACCAAGCCGTTGCTCCATCGCGCCGTGCTTACTATAAGCGCACGCGGCGGCAATGCATTTGTTTTGACGCGACGTTGCGTCGCTGTCGCCGGCACTATAACCGCAGTCTAAGAAAGAGAAAGGGAGGCATGTAGGGGAGAAGCAGGAGAGGAGGCGCATGTGGGGGAGAAGCTTGAGAGTGGGGGAGAAGCTGGTGAGGAGGAGATGATGTGGGGAGAAGCTCGTGAGGAGGGGAGCATGTGGGAAAGAAGCAGGCAAGGAATGGAGAATGTGTGAGAGAAGCAGGTGAGGAGGGTGTCGAAGATCATGTGGGGGAGAAGCAGACGAGGAGGGGAGCATGTGAGGGAGAAGCTAGTGAGGAGAAGAGCATGTGGGAGAGAAGCAGGCGAAGAGGGGAGCATGTAGGGAGAAGCAGGCCAGGAGGGGAGCATGTGGGGGAGAAGCAGGCGAGGAATAGAGAATGTGTGAGAGAAGCAGGTGAGGAGGGTGTCGGAGATCATGTGGGAGAGAAGCAGGCGAGGAGGGGAGCATGTGGGACAGAAGCAGGAAAGGAAGGGAGCATGTGGGAGAGAAGCTGGTGAGTAGGGGAGCATGTGTGAGAGAAGCTGGCGAGGAGGGTGTTGGAGATCATGTGGGGGAGAAGCAGATGAGGAGGGGAGCATGTGGGGGAGAAGCAGGCGAGCAGGGGAGCATTTGGGGAGAAGCAGACGAGGAGGGGAGCATGTGGGGGAGAAGCAGGCGAGCAGGGGAGCATTTAGGAGAGAAGCAGGCGAAGAGGGGAGCATGTGGGGAGAAGCAGGCGAGGAGGGGAGCATGTGGGAGAGAAGCTGTGAGGAGGGAAGCATGTGGGAGAGAAGCTGGTGAGTGGGGTAGAAGCACACGAGGAGGGGCGCATGTGGGAGAGAAACTGTGAGGAGAGGAGCATGTGGGGAAGAAGCAGATGAGGGGGGGGAACAGGTGGTGGAGAAGCTGTGAGTGGGGTAGAAGCACACGAGGAGGGGCGGATGTGGGAGAGAAGCTGGTGAGGAGGGGAGCATGTGGGGGAGAAGCAGGAAAGGAAGGGAGCATGTGGGAGAGAAGCTGGTGAGGAGGGGAGCATGTGGGAGAGAAGCTGGTGAGGAGGGTGTCGGAGATCATGTGGGGGAGAAGCAGACGAGGAGGGGAGCATGTGGGGGAGAAGCAGGCGAGGAGGGGTGAATGTGGGAGAGAAGCTGTGAGGAGGGGAGCATGTGAGAGAGAAGCTGGTGAGTGGGGTAGAAGCACACAAGGAGGGGCGCATGTGGGAGAGAAGCTGGTGAGGAGGGGAGCATGTGGGGGAGAAGCAGAAGAGGAGGGGAGCATGTGGGAGAGAAGCTGGTGAGGAGGGGAGCATGTAGGGGAGAAGCAGGGGAGGAGGGGAGCACCCGGGGGGAGAACCTGGATTAGGAGGGGAGCATGTGGAATCCTGAAATATTCTGTTTATTGTGTTTAAGTTTCTGTTGTAGGGAAGCCTGAAAAATCTTGTCAAGGATATTTGATAGGAAAATGCAGGAAATCTGATAGCAACTCAATAAGAGATTGACACTTTTTCAATAAATTATGAAAAAGTCTTTTTGGGAATTTGGCCAGTTGGCCAGTATGATTAGGAGCCCCCGTTGGCTCTGAGCTTTCTTTGGTGGTGATCCAGAATCTGATTGAGGGAAATTGCATGTCTATTAATTTTGTCCTAAACCCCCACAATCCTGATCTTACATACCTGCCAAGTGCCAGTTTACTCCAGGCCATATTTCCTTGTATATTGCCATTTGCTGCTCTGTTATCACCATTGGGACAATATAATACATTTGTAACGAGGACCAGCCAGGATCACGTCGTAGCAGAACTGACAAATGCCAGAGAAAAACATGTAAAGGATACTGGAAAATGGAAGCTGGAATAAGAGACCATACAAAGGCTCAGCTAAAGATAAAGTCTACTAGCAAAAAATCTCAGCACTGTGGCACGCCTCTGGTTACACGTTACAAAACCATTCTATTACTTTTTCTATTTATTTTTTTTAATATATATTATTTCATCTACCTATTCATTATTCTATTCTGTGGAACCGAAAAAACAGAAGTCCATATCTACTAAGCAATGTTATTCCATAAGACACATTCTGGGGCCCAGAGACGCATTGTGGCACATTCAGGAGAATGGACCGGAATGTCTAAATTAAATGATTAAAGCAGCAATCACCCCCCGCCCCCAAGTAATGTTCTTTTTATATGAACCAGGGGGTCACGCAGAGATATTGCTGAGGTATGTAATTGCTGAGGTATGTACATTTTTACATTTGCCAGTAATTCCAAGGACAACAAAGACGGCTGTGGGACCACCTAATTGGAAGCGGCAAAGTCATCTCAGAATGATGTCACAGCTGTCTTTTGGCCATTAGAGCAAGGGTGCGCAAACTTTCCCTGCTGCGCCCCCCTGACTGGTCTCCCCCCTCCCGCTCATGCCCTCCTCCTTACCTTGTCTTCGGTGTCAAATGACGCCGCGGGTCCCGTGACGCCACATTGCCATGGTGACGCGTCACTGAACACAAGGTAAGGGACGTTGCAGAGGCATCACGTGATCCCCCGGATTTCATTTAAATGCTTTGGAGGAAGAGCGCGGGGCCTCTGCAACCACCACGTACCCCCCCGCCCCCCTGGAAAATCTTGCACCCCCCCAGTTTGCGCACCCTTGCGTTAGAGTAAGATTGACCCCAGTGACCATATTGTTTCTCCCGGACACGAATGATTGCTCATTCGCTCACTGCTCGCACTTAAGTTTCCAAATACACGCTGGTCACTTTGTTCTAAGATTCTGCAACAATGTAAACACTGCGCCACATCAAAGAAACCACATTTTTTGATGAATGGAAATAGTAAGGTAGATGATAGAGTATTGTTTATTTTGTCAGGGAGACAAAAGGTAAGAATCCGTTCAACTCTTGAGGTCAAGTCCCAAGTATCCTGAGCATATATACAATGTGTGTAATGTATAATGTCAGATGTTATTTTTTTAATGCAAGATAATCCCAAAATATACTCTTTGAGAAATAACAAAGTGAATAAGCATTCCACTTTAGCTTAACCCTAAACAGAATGTCATACATACTGTATAAATATATATATATTGGAACATAAAAGTTCCACATGCAAACTAGTGTATTCCATCCTTAGTGTGTGCGTCAGATGTAAGAATGGCATCTTTAATACATTTGATGCAGCTGACCGGAAGTCATACTTCTGCTTCTGTTTTTTGCTTCACAATTGTACCACTGTTGTCGTAACACATAGGCCTAAATTCTCTAAAAAATGCAGAACATGTTTTCTGATTTAACGCTGTATTCATTAAAAATGATTTATGCTTAAAATGAGTGGTGACAGGTGAGATAGACATCGCAATGATGTCTGATGTCGTCAGGAAGAGTGGTTACCATTTGCTAAATTAACCAATCTGATGAATGGATTTATCACGTGAACTTCAAACAAGTGTCATGTGACAGCGATAGGGTATTGTATTGTATTGTATTGTATTGTATGTCTTTATTTATATAGCGCCATTAGTGTACATAGCGCTTCACAGTAGTAATACATGTGGTAATCAAATAAATAACAGATAATATAAATAACAGATCATGGGAATAAGTGCTTTAGACATAAAAGTAACATTTCGGAAGAGGAGTCCCTGCCCCGAGGTGCTTACAGTCTAATTGGTAGGTAGGGAGAACGTACAGAGACAGTAGGAGGGAGTTCTGGTAAGTGCGTCTGCAGGGGGCCAATCTTTATGTATCGTGTTTAGAATATCCACAGTGCTATTCAAATGCTTCTTTAAGCAAGTGTGTCTTAAGGTGGGTCTTAAAGGTGGATAGAGAGGGTGCTAGTCGGGTACTGAGGGGAAGGGCATTCCAGAGGTGTGGGGCAGTCAGTGAAAAAGGTTTAAGGCGGGAGAGGGCTTTAGATACAAAGGTGGTAGAAAGAAGACATCCTTGAGAAGAACGCAAGAGTCTGGATGGTGCATACCGAGAAATTAGGGCTGAGATGTAAGGAGGGGCAGAAGAATGTAAAGCTTTAAAAGTGAGGAGAAGAATGGAGTGTGAGATGCGGGATTTGATCGGAAGCCAGGAGAGGGATTTCATGAGGGGAGATGCTGAGACAGATCTAGGAAAGAGTAGAGTGATTCTGGCAGCAGCATTTAGGATAGATTGTAGGGGAGACAGGTGAGAGGCAGGAAGGCCGGACAGCAGGAGGTTACAGTAATCAAGACGGGAGAGAATGAGGGCCTGAGTCAGAGTTTTAGCAGTCGAACAACAGAGGAAAGGGCGTATCTTAGTTATATTGCGGAGGAAAAAGCGACAAGTTTTAGAAATGTTTTGAATGTGAGGGGCGAATGTGAGAGAGGAGTCGAATGTGACCCCTAGGCAGCGTGCTTGGGCTACTGGGTGAATGATTGTAGTTCCAACAGTAATGTGGAAGGAGGTAGTAGGGCCAGGTTTGGGAGGAAGTATGAGGAGCTCTGTTTGAGCCATGTTGAGTTTAAGGCGTCGGAGGGCCATCCAGGATGATACAGCAGAGAGACATTCAGAAACTTTGGTTTGTACAGCAGGTGTAAGGTCAGGTGTTGAAAAGTATATTTGTGTGTCGTCGGCATAGAGGTGATAATTAAACCCAAAAGATGTTATTAGGTCACCTAGAGAGAGTGTGTACAGAGAAAAGAGAAGAGGTCCCAGGACAGAGCCCTGGGGTACCCCCACAGAGAGATCAATAGAGGAGGAGGAGGTGTTAGCAGAAGAGACACTAAAAGTACGATGGGAGAGGTAGGATGAGATCCAGGATAGAGCTTTGTTCCGAATACCTAGAGTATGGAGAATGTGGAGGAGAAGAGGGTGGTCCACGGTGTCAAATGCTGCAGAGAGGTCGAGTAATATGAGCAGAGTGTAATGACCTCTATCTTTGGCAGCATGGAGGTCGTCAGTTATTTTAGTGAGGGCTGTTTCGGTGGAGTGAGCAGTGCGGAAGCCAGATTGTAGAGGGTCTAGGAGAGAATAGGTGTTGAGAAAATGGAGCAAGCGAGAGAATACAAGACGTTCAAGTAGTTTAGAGGCAAAAGGCAGGAGGGAGACAGGTCGATAGTTAGAAAGACAGGTAGAGTCAAGCTTGCTGTTTTTGAGTAATGGTATGACTGTTGCATGTTTGAAGGAGGATGGAAAGGTTCCAGAGCAGAGGGAGGAGTTAAAAATGTGTGTAAGCGTAGGGATTATAGTAGGAGCTAGAGGTTTTAGGAGATGGGAGGGAATGGGGTCAAGAGGGCAAGTGGTAGAGGGAGAAGAGGCGATCAACAGCGACACATCCTCCTCTGAGACAGTGGAAAAAGAGTCAAGGAAGGCAGGAGGAGAGTTAGGAAGAGGTGTAGGATGGGAGGAAGAAACAGAGTTGATGTTCTGCCGTATGGATTCCACCTTTTCCTTAAAATAGTCAGCAAAGTCCTGAGCGGAGATGGAGGAAGGAGAGGCAGCTGAGGGTGGTTTGAGTAGAGCATCAAAGACAGAGAACAGTCGGCGTGGGTTAGACTTGTGCATGTTGATTAGTGCAGAAAAGTAGGCTTGTTTAGCTTGCGAGAGGGCAGAGTTGAAACAGGATAGCATAAATTTGTAGTGAAGGAAGTCTGCGAGAGTGTGAGACTTCCTCCAGAGGCGTTCAGAGGAACGAGTGGAGGAACGCAGCATGCACGTGTGGGAATTTAGCCAGGGTCTGGGGTTAGAAGGGCGAGGGCGGCAGAGAGAAAGCGGGGCATGTAGATCAAGAGACGAGGACAAGACAGAGTTGTACTTTCTGACCAGGTTGTCAGGGTCTGTAGCAGAGCTGAGAGAGGAGAGGGAGGAGTGTAAAGTGGACTCAAAGTCAGGTAAGTGAATAGAGCGCAGGTTTCTGCAGAACCGGGGGGTAGATGGAGGTGGAGAAGGGGAGAAGCGAGATAAAGAGAATGAGATGAGATGATGGTCAGAGAGAGGAAAAGGGGAAATGGAGAAATCGGAGAGAGAGAAGTTTTTAGTGAAAACCAGGTCTAAGTAGTGGCCATCCTTGTGGGTGCTGGCTGCAGTCCACTGTTGAAGGCCAAAAGAAGAGGTAAGAGAAAGAAAGCGGGAAGCCCAAGAGAGAGAGGGGTCATCAATGTGGCAATTGAAGTCCCCAAGGAGAAGAACAGGGGAGTCTGAGGAGAGAAAGAAAGAGAGCCAGGATTCAAAGTGAGAGAGAAAGGCAGAAGGGGGATGAGTAGAGGTAGGTGGGCGATAGATGACCGCCACATGAACAGGGAGAGGAGAGAAGATCTGGACAGTGTGAGCCTCAAAGGAGGGAAAAGCAAGAGAGGGGGGAATAGGAAGGGTTCGGTAATGGCAGACAGAGGAGAGCAGGAGCCCCACGCCTCCACCCCTGCCATCAGGGCGCGGAGTGTGGGAGAAGGAAAGGCCACCATAGGAGAGGGCAGCTTCCAGAGCAGAGTCAGACTGAGTGAGCCAGGTCTCAGTTATAGCAAAGAGAAGCAGGGAGTGAGAGAGAAAGAAGTCATGTACAGAGAAGAACTTGTTAGAAAGAGAGCGTGCGTTCCAAAGGGCACAGGAGAAAGGGAGAGAGGAGGGAGGGTGGCAGGGGATGGGTATGAGGTTGGAGGGGTTGACACCAGAAGGAGTAGAAGTTGCATGTGGGAGGCGAGGACGAGAGCAAGTTGAAATAAGACAGGGACCAGGATTGGGAGAGATATCCCCAGAAGCAAGGAGGAGAAGCATGGAGAGAAAGAGGATGTGTGAGGAGGATTTGTAGGAGTGTTTTTTAGTGCAGGGGATATAGCTGTGTGGTGTCAGAGGACGCAGGTAAGAAAGGAGTTCATATGAACTGAGAAGTGGTGAAGAAAGGAGAGATGGAGATATATGAATAGAGTTTGAGACATACTGAGGCTGGTAAAAAGAAGTGCATAATTTGAGAAGAAGTGAAGTCACAGCAAATATAAATGGAAAAGGCAGCATCACAGCAGTAATGATGCAGTCTGGTATTGATGATATCCTCCTTTCCAGCGTAGTTCAAATGCAGGAATCAGGGCCAGATGGGGTGTCCACTTCTTCCTCACTTCTTTTGAACTTCCTTTTAAACTTCAGTTGTTCAGTAGTCATGCCACTTATAATGGGCCACTTGGATATGGGCTGCAGGCAGACTAGCTGTTCTGACTGGGTTTATATAGGCCTAAAAAGTCACCTGACAATGTTGTTCTGTCTGCTTAATTAGCACATCTGAGGCACATTCAAACAAATGGTTTTCTACAATATAAGGGCCGCGCTCTTGCATAACACCAGTGGATGGGGAAGTGAGGACGGTAAGGATCAGCGTCACTTTATGAAGAAAGAAGATGTAAAAAATCTAATATCCAAAGATGATTATTCTATATTTATGAGAAGACTGTAGGCTTCAATCAAGCGAGAGACGCATATGGCATTGGCGACTGGATAAGGCCTCATTTGAAGGTGTGAGTGGTATTGCCTGTGTCCTGTTTTTCCCCCCTTTCAGCCATCAAGTGGTGAAGAGTGGATTATGTTTTAACATTATTAGATGTATATTTGTGACTTTTTCTTTTGGTTGGTGTCACGCTATGGTTTGACCCCCGGTAGCCCAACCTACACGTCCAATGTAAACGGAGTCTTTAGAAAGATGCCACTGCCCAGGATAACGCCTTCATCCTTCCGACTGCAAAAGAATCATGCTCTGGCCAGTGGCTATCAGTGTCCACATGGGCATGAAGGCATATAGCATAATGTCATCTATTGCAGCATAAAGGAAGAATGTCGGCAATCACTAGTCCTCCCTCTGCCAGAGTTAGGGGCATAGCCGTTCTTTCCCCCTTTGGTATTGATTATCATTACTGCACCAAGGTTCCTTGTGTTTACTTTGCTCTGCTAGGGTGATCATCCACTTTGCAAATTGTATACCCGGTATACCTGGAGGCGTTAATGGAGTTTTTTATGCACGTACTATAACACTATAGTACTACCAATGGAAAACAAAAAGCTTGCTATAATGCTGCTCTTTTCTTATAATCCCTTTATAACCATATTTGGCAGGAAAAGGTCAGATAACATTTATAGAAACATTCTCTTTAAGACAATAGGACCCTCATCTCTATGAAGTGCAATCCAAATCTCCCACAGCTGTTTTTGACATTAACTAATCATTGCGGTGGAATGGCTATTATTCTTCTAGTTTCCCTTTTCAGATGGAATGTATCCAGAGCGTTCTCATTATCATTCTGTTTTTACTTCTAATTAGCTATATGTTGCCATTCGTTTTCCTTTCAACCTCATTTAGAAACACTGTCGAACTATTTGGGTGGTTACATCTCCCCATGACAGATTATATCCGTTTGCCTGAGGCAGTGTAAACGTGTTAGTTACAGTACATGATGTCTTTTTTTTTTGTTTTACTTTAGTTCAGCAACGTAATGCGAAAACAGTTCTTCTTTTAAGGGCAATCATTGTGCTCAAATAAAGCTTTATAGCAAATAAGTTGCCAATTCAAACCATGTCATAATACTTTTGCTAAACATTTACTTTATTACTCGGTACACAGATCTGAAAATATGTATTTATATGTTTCTCTTTCTATATATATATATATGTCTCTCTCTCACACACATATATATATATATATATATATATATATATATATATATACACACACACACAGTGGTTGACAAATCACCAAAAAATCTACTCGCCACACAAAAAAATCTACTCGCCACCTAGTACCAAACGTGTGCTGCTTGGGCCTATATTTACTCGCCCGGGGGTTAAATCCACTCGCCCGGGGCGAGCAAATGTATAGGTTTGTCGAACACTGTATATATATATATATATATATATATATATATATATATATATATATATATATAAAACTGTATGCTCATCTGCATGTCTTAGGCAGGTCTGCAACCCCGCCTTTCCCCATCCTCACCCAGCACACAGCACTTCCACTGCAGCAAGGGATTCTGGGAAATGATATGCAAATGAGCACACAGTGCCAGTTTTTGCTTCAAAAAACATTTTTTAACATGGTTCCCTTTAGGCTTAAGCTTGCTGCATGGTCACAGCTTTGGGCACAGCCAGGGTTAAGGTGCATACCCAGAAAACCACCCACAGACAGCTGTTTCGACCTTAATGGGTCTCATCAGTGTGGGGTTGATTAACTGGGTATGCAAAGAAGCTAAAGGATGGGCCAACCATAATACTGAGTTAAGTTATGGTGAGTAAAAAAAGTGACAAAAACCCTCCACAGCAAAGCAAATATGCAAATGTAAATACAACTGTATGCTCATCTGCATGTCTTAGGCAGGTCTGCAACCCGCCTTTCCCCATCATCACCCAGCACACAGCACTTCCACTGCAGCAAGGGATTCTGGGAAATGACATGCAAATGAGCACACAGTGCCATTTTTTGCTTCAAAAACCATTTTTAACATATATATATATATACAGGCATACCCCGCATTAACATACGCAATGAGACCGGAGCATGTATGTAAAGCGAAAATGTACTTAAATTGAAGCACTACCTTTTTCCCACTTATCGATGCATGTACTGTACTGCAATCGTCATATACGTGCATAACTGATGTAAATAACACATGTGTAACAGGCTCTATAGTCTCCCCGCTTGCGCACAGCTTCGGTAGAGGTAGGGAGCCAGTATTGCTGTTCAGGACGTGCTGACAGGCGCATGCGTGAGCTGCCATTTGCCTATTGAGCGAGATGTACTTACTCGCGAGTGTACTTAAAGTGAGTGTCCTTAAACCGGGGTATGCCTGTACAGCATACGAACCAATCCAAGGACCAGTAAAGAGACAGCAAACTGCACGGGGTTAATCCAAAAAAACTGTATTCAAAACATAGACACACGTAAGCCAACGTTTCGGTCCCACATGGAGACCTTCCTCATGGCCCTGAGATCTTCTACACTGTTTCAGCCATTGAATCCTTTGTATATCAGTATTGCTTGACCTGAAGAAGAGAGGATAACTCTCGAAAGCTTGTCCTATAACATAAATTGTTAGTCCAATTAAAAAGGTATCACCTAATACTGAAGAACTCATTTATTCTGCACTATATATATAAGATTTATATGTGTGTGTGTGTGTGTGTGTATAATTTCGAAAAGCAGGGTTGGAGACCTGTCTAAGACGTGAATTTGCTCACATGTGCTCTTTTTATTTGCTATATGCTTTACGGTGGAGGGTTTATCGTCCCCTTTTTCACCCACCATAAGTTATCTAATAGTGATGAAACCTACCCAGCCTTAAAATTGCAAAGCCAGTACAACCAGCCTCACACTGAGACCCAAAAGGTTGAAACAGCTGTCTGTGGGTAGGTTTACTGGCTTGGCATCAAAACTCAGGCTGTGCTGAAAGCTGTGTAATTGCAACGAGCATAAGCTTATAAGGGTTCCATGTAAAAATAATATGAGGCAAAAAGTGACACTGTGCTCATTTGCATGTCATTTCCCAGAATCCCTTGCTGCAGTGGAAGCACTGTATGCTAGGTGATAATGGCGAAAAGCAGGGTTGCAGACCTGTCTAAGACGTGAATGTGCTCACAAGTGATCTTTTTATTTGATATATATATATATAGCAGGTAATAAAGAACCATAGGCACTCCGTCTGAATAGAAAAAATGGGTGCAAATCCTGTACAAATAAATAGGCAATACGATACCACATGTGGACGAATATCAGAGGCAGCACTCCAAATGAATATCAAAAATCCTGTATTATTCAACAAAAGATCATATCCAATGTTTCGGTCCTCAAACGGGACCTTTGTCAAGGTGATGATCACCTTGACAAAGGTCCCGTTTGAGGACCGAAACGTTGGATATGATGTTTTGTTGAATAATACAGGATTTTTGATATTCATTTGGAGTGCTGCCTCTGATATTCGTCCACGTGCGGTATCGTATTGCCTATATACATATATATATACACATACATACATACATACATACATACATACATACATACACATATATATATATATACATACTGTTAGGTCCGGAAATAATTGGACACTGACACAATTTTCATAATTTTGGCTCTGTACGCCACCACAATGGATTTGAAATGAAACAACCAAGAAGCAATAGAAGTGCAGACTTGCAGATTTAATTCAAGGGGTTGAACAAAAATATCATATGAAACGTTTAGTAATTGCAACCATTTTTATACAAAGTCACCTTATTTCAGGGGCTAAAATGTAATTGGACAAATTAACACAATCATAAATAGAATGTTCATTTTTAATACTTTGTCGAGAATCCTTTGCAGGCAATGACTGCTTGAAGTCTGGAACGCATGGATATCACCAAATGCTGGGTTTCCTCCTTTGTGATGCTTTGCCAGGCCTTTAGCAGCAATAACTTTAAGTAATTGTTTTCTGTATGACTTTATCAGTCGCTCACATCATTGTAGAGGAATTTTGGCCCACTCTTCTTTACAACGTTGCTTCAGTTCATTGAGGTTTGTGGGCATTTGTTTATGCACAGTTCTCTTAAGGTCCAGCCACAGCATTTCAATCGGTTTGACGTCTGAACTTTGACTGGGCCATTGAAACACCTTGATTCTTTTCTTTTTCAGCCATTCTGTTGTAGATTTGCTGGTGTGCTTGGGATCATTGTCCTGTTGCATGACCCAATTTCAGCCAAGCTTTAGCTGTCGGACAGATGGCCTCACATTTGACTCTAGAATACTAATGAAATGCTGGACCAAAACCGTTAAAAATGATTTATTAATATATGATCTGATACAAAATCACATAATTCCAGGAAAAAACTCAGGTGCGTCTCGCACCGCGATGGCACTTTATCAAAGAGTTATTTATATATACTGTAATATATATTTATATATATATATATATTGTGACAGAAACCAGGGGATGGTAATAAATTCCGTATATAGGGCTCCCAGGATACTAGACAGTTTCTATCCTGTTTGGCCTGGGAGTGCAGCCTTATAATACATACACTCCATCCCACAGTTTGGCAAGCGCTGGAACTGAGGGATGAGAGATCCAGACCAGAGTTTGTCTGCTGCCTGATTTCTGTCACCTGTCATGCTAATTAGGAATCAGGTATGAAAGACTGATTTCCTGTTTGCTCTGGTCTCCCCACAAGAGCCAGGAGGCTGGAAGGCTGCTGAACTACAGAGGGGAGAAGCCTCTTCCCCAAACAGGTTCAATCTTTCTGTTCATTTGTGTAAGACTGCAAAAGTACCGTGTTTTGATGTTGGAAGTGGAAAAGCCACTTCCAACCCTGAGTCAGGGATATCTAAGTTAAGTTATCGCTCAGGTGAGCAGCTTTTGTTTTGATCTGTTTTCTGTTGTATGCACTGTGGCAGTCTCAGTGCCTGGGACTGAATAAACCAGGCATAGCCTGTTTAAAGGAACAGTACGTGACGCCTCATCATTTAACCTACCCTAAAAGACCGTGTTCTAAACAGTCCCGGACAAACGACGGAGCCCCGGAGTAAGCCGTTTGTCACATATGGTGGAGAATGCGGGCAGAGCACTAGGGGGTCTGCGGGTTGAAGAACTTTGAAAAAAAAAAAAAAAAAAAAGTTTTTTTCATCCTCTGCAAACAAGATGGAAGACGTGGTGGGTGCGCTGGTACGCAATGTCGCTGCCCAGAAAGACGCGAATGAAACCCAGCAACAGCTGTTAATAGCCCAGCAAGAAACTAATGCAAACCAGCAGCAGACGAATGCAGCCCAGCAACAGCTGCTAATAGCCCAGCAAGAGATTAATGCCAACCAGCAACAGGCGAATGCCAACCAGCAACAGGCGAATGCAAACCAGCAACAGACGAATGAAGCCCTGCAAAACGCGAATGCAAACCAGCAAGAGACAAACCGCTTGCTGAGAGAGGAGCAACAGCGGTTCGCTCAGGGCTTACAGCAGGAACTCGAGATCCTGAGGGGGACTATCAGTAACCTTCCACTGGCAGCGGCAGCCCCAGTACCGAAAATGACCAGGGCAAGCCACTACCTTCAGAAGATGGGACCCTCGGATGATGTGGAAGCCTATCTTCTCACGTTTGAACGCACGGCACAGAGAGAGGGATGGCCAGAAGCTGAGTGGGCTGGTCTAATCGCACCCTTCCTAAGCGGCGAACCCCAGAAGGCTTACTTTGATCTAGAGCCAGCCGAAGCTAACGTCTATGCAAAATTGAAGTTCGAGATCCTCGCCCGCCTCGGCGTAACCACGGCTGTTCGCGCCCAAAGGTTTCACGCATGGTCCTTCACGATGGATAAAGCCACCCGAAGCCAGATGTATGACCTCATCCACCTCGCCCGGAAGTGGCTACAACCCGAGATCAACTCAGCCAGCCACATCGTGGAACGGTTGGTCATGGACCAGTTCTTGAGGAAACTTCCCTCTGCCTTACGCCGTTGGGTCAGTCGGAGTGACCCCCACAATGCGGATGAGCTTGTGGCCCTCGTAGAAAGGTACAATGCAGCAGAAGAGCACCCGCAACCCACAGTCGTGGAGCAACCCCACTACCCGAGGTTCCAGGACTCTTCCAGAGACGGTAAAAGGGTACCGGGGTTAAGGGGCGCTGAAGAGCGGCGAACACCTTCACGCAGCACCAGCAACAGTGGTTCGCACACTAAGGGCAATAGCCAACATGGGGAGCCGGGAAAAGGCTCTAAGTGGGACACAGACTATGTACCTAAATGTGTAAATTGTCATGAGAGGGGCCACACAGCAAAAATCTGCCCACTAAATGATGAGCCCATGCAATGCAACAGCGTGGAACCTTATTCGCTGTTGTCCCAATGTATGGGCCCTAGCCCAGAGGACCCCTTGAATAACCATCTGTGGGCATTTGTAAAGGTTAATGGTAAGAGGGTTCGGGCACTTCTTGACTCTGGGAGCATGGTCACACTAGTGTCCGAATACCTCTTGCCCATTAAGAAGAAACAGGGAAACAGTTCACAAAGAGTGGCAATTTGTTGTATACATGGGGATAATCATGAATATTCCACTGTTGATGTTTTTTTTGAAACAGAGTTTGGTTCTTTAGATTTCAAGGTGGGTATTGTACCCAAACTGGCACATGATGTGTTAATAGGGACCGACTTTCCCCATTTTCTAAAAATGTGGTCCCCCGCTCAGAATAGCGCCCAGAGTTCAATAGCGGACCATAACGAAGTATTAGAAGGAACAAATCCTTTCCCTTTTTCAGAAATGGAGGTTGACGAGGGCCCAAATAAGAAGGGGGAAAAGGAGGAGTGCTGTAAAATTCCCTTCCCCATCACTACTTTGGTAGGGAATACCCCAAATCAAGATGTTGAGCAGACACTTACCACCCCAGAACCGGATAAGACCCTCGCTGACCTAGAGGTCAGTCCTGGGAGTTTTAAGAAGGCCCAGTGGGAGGACCCCACATTAGCGGTAGCAAGGGGAAATATACGGGACCAGAATAGTACTCCTGGCCAACCAGATAGGTCACTTGCTTACCCCTACTTCGAGGTAGAGAACGACCTAGTATATCGGGTAGATAAAAGGAAATCAGTTACAACTAAACAATTGTTGGTACCACGGACATTCCGTAACGTAGTATTACACCTCGCACATAGTCATCCATTGGGGGGACACCTAGGGGTGGAAAAGACAAAAGAAAAGGTTCTCCGAAGCTTCTATTGGCCTGGGGTTCTGGCAGAAATTACGAATTATTGTTCCTCATGCCCAGAATGTCAGATCACCGCCCCGTTCAAGGCGTACCGCAGCCCATTGGTACCCCTTCCCATAATAGAGGTACCATTTGACCGGATTGCTATGGATCTAGTAGGACCCCTAATAAAGTCTGCTAGGGGACATCAGCATATATTGGTAATATTAGATTATGCCACCCGATATCCGGAGGCAGTTCCCCTACGTAGCACCTCAGCTAAAAACATAGCAAAAGAGTTAGTAGTTCTGTTTTCCCGGGTCGGGATTCCTAAAGAGATTCTATCTGACCAGGGAACACCATTTATGTCCCAAGTAACGAAAGAGCTATGTAAACTCCTAAAAATCAAGCATCTCAGAACCTCAGTCTATCATCCACAAACAGATGGTTTAGTGGAAAGGTTCAATAAAACCTTAAAGAGCATGTTACGGCGGGCGGTTGATAAAGATGGGAAAAACTGGGATTGTTTGTTACCGTACCTGTTATTTGCCATTAGGGAAGTTCCCCAATCATCCACTGGCTTCTCCCCGTTTGAACTATTGTATGGCCGACACCCAAGGGGCTTACTGGATATAGCCAAAGAGACTTGGGAACACGAGGTTACCCCTTACAGAAGTGTAATAGAGCATGTTGCCCAGATGCAGGACCGCATTGCTGCAGTCCTACCCATAGTGAGGGAACACATGGAGAAAGCTCAAGAAGCACAGAGGAATACATATAATAAGGGTGCTAGGGTCAGAATTTTTTCTCCAGGTGATAGGGTACTAGTTCTGGTTCCCACCGTGGAGAGTAAATTCCTTGCTAAATGGCATGGGCCATATGAGGTCTTGGAAAGAGTGGGAGAAGTAAATTATAAGGTAAGACAGCCAGGTAGGAGGAAACCTGAGCAAATTTACCATATAAACCTACTCAAGCCCTGGAAAGATAGAGAAGTCTTGTTAACCCTAGTACCCCCAGGTCCGTCAGAGAATCAAGAAACTGACCCAGAGGTTAGCATAGCTGAAACCCTGTCTGTTCATCAGAAACGAGAGGTTCAGAATTTAGTGAAAAGAAACAAAGAAATCTTCTCTATACGGCCAGGTAGAACTAGCGTAATTGAACATGACCTAGTCTCTGAACCGGGGGTCCGAGTTAACCTTAAACCGTACCGAATCCCAGAGGCCAAAAGAAAGGCTATAAGTTTAGAGGTTAAAAAAATGCTAAAACTAGGTGTAATTGAGGAATCCCAAAGTGGGTGGAACAGCCCTATAGTCTTAGTCCCAAAGCCAGATGGTACAACAAGGTTTTGTAATGACTACCGGAAACTAAACGCGGTGTCAAAATTTGATACTTATCCTATGCCCAGGGTAGATGAACTTGTAGAGAGACTGGGCAAAGCCCGATATCTCACAACCCTAGACCTAACAAAAGGGTACTGGCAGGTTCCCCTCACAGAAAGGGCAAAAGAAAAGACAGCCTTCTCAACCCCAGACGGCCTCTTTCAGTATAAGGTGTTGCCTTTTGGCTTACATGGAGCTCCCGCCACATTCCAAAGAATGATGGATAAAATTTTAAAACCACATGCTCGGTATGCTGCCGCCTACCTGGATGATGTGGTAATCCATAGTGAAGATTGGCAATCCCACCTTCCAAAGGTCCAAGCTGTGCTTGACGCAGTCCGGTCTGCTGGACTAACTGCTAACCCCGCTAAATGCACTATTGGTCTGGAGGAGGCCAAGTATCTGGGATATTCTATTGGCAGAGGTTTACTCAAACCCCAAACACTCAAAGTGGAGGCGATACAAAATTGGCCAAGGCCAGTTACAAAAAAACAAGTAAGGACCTTTTTGGGGTTAATTGGGTACTATAGAAGGTTTATTCCCAATTTTGCAACTAAGGCAACCCCACTAACTGACCTCACAAAAGCAAGAGGACCGCTAATGGTAAAGTGGTCCCCCGAAACCGAACAGGCCTTTAGAAGCCTGAAAGAAGCTCTCTGTGCCCAACCAGTGTTGGTCACACCTGACTTCTCCAAAGAGTTCGTAGTCCAAACCGACGCATCTGAGGTAGGGCTGGGGGCGGTACTCTCCCAGGAGTCTCAAGGTGAGGAGCACCCCATCCTTTATTTAAGTAGGAAACTAAATCCCCAGGAGAAAAATTACTCCATAGTAGAGAAAGAGTGTCTCGCAATAAAGTGGGCTGTAGAGACGCTCAAATACTACCTGTTGGGGAGAAAATTCCGGTTGGTCACAGATCATGCACCCCTTACCTGGATGTGTCAAAACAGGGAAAAGAATGCTAGAGTGACCAGGTGGTTCCTAAGCCTACAACCCTTTAAATTTTCTGTGGAACACAGGTCAGGGCACAAACATGGCAATGCTGACGGGTTGTCAAGGATGCACTCCCTAATATCCATGGTCGCTCATCCCTCGAGGTCTGAGCTGGGGGGGAGGATATGTGACAGAAACCAGGGGATGGTAATAAATTCCGTATATAGGGCTCCCAGGATACTAGACAGTTTCTATCCTGTTTGGCCTGGGAGTGCAGCCTTATAATACATACACTCCATCCCACAGTTTGGCAAGCGCTGGAACTGAGGGATGAGAGATCCAGACCAGAGTTTGTCTGCTGCCTGATTTCTGTCACCTGTCATGCTAATTAGGAATCAGGTATGAAAGACTGATTTCCTGTTTGCTCTGGTCTCCCCACAAGAGCCAGGAGGCTGGAAGGCTGCTGAACTACAGAGGGGAGAAGCCTCTTCCCCAAACAGGTTCAATCTTTCTGTTCATTTGTGTAAGACTGCAAAAGTACCGTGTTTTGATGTTGGAAGTGGAAAAGCCACTTCCAACCCTGAGTCAGGGATATCTAAGTTAAGTTATCGCTCAGGTGAGCAGCTTTTGTTTTGATCTGTTTTCTGTTGTATGCACTGTGGCAGTCTCAGTGCCTGGGACTGAATAAACCAGGCATAGCCTGTTTAAAGGAACAGTACGTGACGCCTCATCATTTAACCTACCCTAAAAGACCGTGTTCTAAACAGTCCCGGACAAACGACGGAGCCCCGGAGTAAGCCGTTTGTCACAATATATATATACATATATATATACTTGTATTCAAAAATAAACATAGCACAAACATGTTTGTGCTATGTTTATTTTTGAATACAAGTTTTCTTACTTACCTTTGAGTGCTGTCTTGTGTCTGCTCCTGCTGGAGTGGATTACTTTTCTCTTACTATTGGTATAGGACATGCACCGCAAACTATTTATGGTATTGGGAGTGCCGGCTGCCCCATTTGTTTTGTGTGTGTGTGTATATATATATATATATATATATATATATATATATATATATATACAAATGTAAATACAACTGTATGCTCATCTGCATGTCTTAGGCAGGTCTGCAACCCCGCCTTTCACCATTATCACCCAGCACACAGCACTTCCACTGCAGCAGGGGATTCTGGGAAATGACATGCAAATGAGCACACAGTGCCACTTTTTGCTTCAAAAACCATTTTTAACATGGTTCCCTATAGGCTTAAGCTTGCTGCATGGTCACAGCTTTGAGCACAGCCAAGGTTTATAATATATATGTATATATTTATATATATATATATATATATATATATATATATATATATCTACAAAAACACAGAAAAAACAGGCGCACTCATAGCGTAAAATTGTATAACAATAAATTTATGGAGTAAGGGATAAAAATGCACACTCACAAATAAAGCTGAAAAAAATGCGTTTTTGAGTACAACTCAGCCCGTTCAGATGCAGGAACCCAAGGAGGAGGACTTCGGTGTGATGTCCACGGTGTGTCTTGCCACAATAGCCCCTCTAGGTCCTGGCAGGGACCGAGAGCCACGAGGGACGCCGCCTTCCCCTCTCTCCGGTGCTACACTCCATGATGAGTATTAGGGTTGGATTAACCCCTATATTTTGATTTTTTTAATTTCATTTTTATGTACTTTTTTTTTTTTTTCCTTTTACCTACATTATATATATATATATGTCTACCCCTTTTTTTTTTAGTTGTTCTGTTAGCCTTTTGGTCTCATGTTTCCTTACCCGGGTCCCTCTGGGTCTCTTTAGCACCTATGTTGTCTCCTCCTATATTTAGTGGTTATATAGCTATCTCTCTATACTTAGGGTATTGTTCACCACATATTGACATCTGTTTACTGTATTATACGTATTATATATATGTTACTATGCAAGTCAACTACCAATGACATTTTACTTAACTCTTCAGGTTAACCTTTTTTGGCTGACTTGTATGTTTAATTTCTGGTCTATAATTGTGATATATATTTTATGCATTGGTTGAAGCGTCTAATACTATATGCTATAACATACTTGGTCTTTAGGATTAAAATTGTGAATCCTTATCTATGTGTGCTCTGGCATATATAGGGGTTAATCCAACCCGAATACTCATCATGTGTATCTCATTACTAATCCTCTGCCTCCTATGATCTTATTGGTCATGTGTACTATATAACTGTATGTAATGCCTATGCTACCCTCTCCTGATGAAGTCTCGCTTGAGACGAAACGCGTAGAGATTGCTGTGGAGCCTACTGTCCAGGTTATATATTTTATTTGCACTCATCTACATTATTGCACTCCTGCTGCTGCCATTCAGACATTCAAGTTCCTGTTTACACTGTGAACTCTCCCCGGCTGAAACCTCGCTGACATCATCGAGTTCACGCGAGACTCTATTCAGTGTATGCTCTGTGTAGCACCGGAGAGAGGGGAAGGCGGCGTCCCTCGTGGCTCTCGGTCCCTGCCAGGACCTAGAGGGGCTATTGTGGCAAGACACACCGTGGACATCACACCGAAGTCCTCCTCCTTGGGTTCCTGCATCTGAACGGGCTGAGTTGTACTCAAAAACGCATTTTTTTCAGCTTTGTTTGTGAGTGTGCATTTTTATCCCTTACTCCATAAATTTATTGTTATACAATTTTACGCTATGAGTGCGCCTGTTTTTTCTGTGTTTTTGTAGATATCCTAAGGAAGTGGTGTTCCCTTCATTCGGGCTGCAGAGACTCTTTTGGATAGCAATTGGAACATTTTGGGATTTGTATATCTTTTACATATATTTTTCTGGACATTTTCTTTTTTGATATTTTATTATGTATTTTATTGGTTCATTATTTTAAAATGTTTTACTACATCCACTGTGCTTAGCATAGGTTTTTTACTTTTATTTGTAATAACATTTTCCATTTCACTTTTATTTATATTTTTACTCTATAGAGATTTTATATAGTGATAGGTTGGCGCTAATATATTTCTTCTTTTGTTATATATATATATATATATATATATATATATATATATATATATATATATATATTTACAGTTGTGTGAAAAAGAAAGTACACCCTCTTTGAATTCTATGGTTTTACATATCAGGACATAATAACAATCATCTGTTCCTTAGCAGGTCTTAAAAAAGGTAAATACAACCTCAGATGAACAACAACACATGACATATTACACCGTGTCATGATTTATTTAACACAAATAAAGCCAAAATGGATGAGCTATGTGTGAAAAACTAAGTACACCCTTACTGCTTCCATAAGAATTAAGATGCTAAGTAGCAGACAGGTGCTGCTAATCAAATGCCCTTAATTAATTGATCATCAGCAAGTGTGACCACCTCTATAAAAGCCAAAGTTTTAGCAGTTTGCTGGTCTGGAGCATTCAGGTGTGTGTTAACACAATGCTAAGGAGGAAAGACATCAGCAATGATCTTAGAGAAGCAATTGTTGCTGCCCATCAATCTAGGAAGTGTTAAAAGGCCATTTCCAAACAATTTAAAGTCCATCATTCTACAGTGGGAAATATTATTCAAAAGTGGAAAACATTCAAGGCAGTTGCCAATCTTCCCAGAAGTGGACGTCCCAGCAGATTCACCTCAAGGTCAGACTGTGCAATGCTCAGAGAAATTGCAAAAAAAAAACCCAAGAGTTACATCTCAGACTCTACAGGCCTCAGTTAGCATGTTAATGTTAAAGTTCATGACAGTACAATTAGAAAAAGACTGAACAAGTATGGTTTGTTTGGAAGGGTTGCCAGGAGAAAGCCTCTTCTCTCTAAAAAGAACATGGCAGCACGGCTTAGGTTTGCAAAGCTGCATCTGAACAAACCACAAGACTTCTGGAACAATGTCCTTTGGACAGACGAGACCAAAGTGGAGATGTTTGGCCATAATGCACAGCGCCACGTTTGGCAAAAAACAAACACAGCATATCAGCACAAACACCTCATACAACTGTCAAGCACGGTGGTGGAGGGGTGATAATTTGGGTTTGTTTTGCAGCCACAGGACCTGGGAACCTTGCAGTCATGGAGTCGACCATGAACTCCTCTGTATACCAAAGTATTCTAGAGTCAAATGTGAGGCCATCTGTCCGACAGCTAAAGCTTGGCTGAAATTGGGTCATGCAACAGGACAATGATCCCAAGCACACCAGAAAATCTACAACAGAATGGCTGAAAAAGAAAAGAATCAAGGTGTTGCAATGGTCCAGTCAAAGCCCAGACCTCAATCCGATTGAAATGCTGTGGCTGGACCTTAAGAGAGCTGTGCATAAACAAATGCCCACAAACTTCAATGAACTGAAGCTACGTTGTAAAGAAGAGTTGGTCAAAATTCCTCCACAACGATGTGAAAGACTGATAAAGTCATACAGAAAACGATTACTTCAAGTTATTGCTGCTAAAGGTGGTTCTAAAAGCTATTGAATCATAAGGTGTACTTTGTTTTTCACACATGGCTTCTCCATTTTGGTTTTATTTTTGTAAATCATGACACGGTGTAATATGTCATGGGTTGTTGTTCATCTGAGGTTGTATTTACCTAATTTTAAGATCTGCTAAGGAACAGATGATTGTTATTATTTCCTGATATGTAAAACCATAGAATTCAAAGAGGGTGTACTTTGTGCTGGGTGATAATGGTGAAAGGCAGTGTTGCAGACCTGTCTAAGACATGCAAATGAGCATATAGTAATATTTCCATTTGCTATATGCTTTGCTGTGGAGGGTTTTTGTCACTTTTTTTACCCACCATAACTTAACTAAGTGTATATATATATATGCAAAAAAATAAGAAAAAACAGATGCACTCCTAGTGTATTAAAGTATAAAAAGAATTTATAGGACTGAAACATATAAAAAAAACGCACTCACAAACAGAGATATATCTTAAGCATGTGTGAGATATACTCAATTGCTAGAGAGTTGCATGGATCCACGCCAAACGTTCAGTTGGTAACAAGGTGCCTCCTCTGCTGTATCCAGTGGTTCAAAAACAGTACTTACAAACAGAGAGCAGATTTGTGGCTGTAGAGAGCGGGGAATGGACTGCCAATTTGTCATTGCATTGTGAATACCTGCAAGTTCCTGTGGTGATTAGTACCAACAGAAGGAGGTGTAGCCGGAAAAAGTCCTTCCGTGGGACACAGAGTGGTGACACCATCCGGTTTTCAGAAGATCCACACATTCTGTTGAACCACTGGATACAGCAGAGGAGGCACCTTGTTACCAACTGAACGTTTGGCTTGGATCCATGCAGCTCTCTGGCAAGTGAGCAGAAGAGGACAGCGGGTGGCGGAAGAAAGTGAGGACTACGGGAGCGGAGCAGCAGAGGAGGTGGATGACGTGGTGGAAGAGGACTTAGCAGGACCACGGGAGCAGAGTAGAGGAGAAAAACAGAGCGCGGCAGGAGACGAGAACTGCGAACCATGTGAGCGCAGCAGGAGCAGACAGGAGGAATGCCGGGGAAGAGCGTGCCTCAGCGGCAGACAGTGCAAGTCTTAAAGACGTAAAGACTCCCGGGTCGGACCGCTGAAGCTGAGGCTATACTGGACTGACTTATATACACTTAACATCTTAATGCGCTTATATTTGGATACCAGGTTCTGATATACTGCCCTTGGTGTAATCACACTTTAAACCCGTGTCACCTTTTGTATATATATCTGTGTTATTAAACGTATTCTTTGATTTTATTAGTCTGACATTTTTTTATTAATATGTCCAATTAAAGTTAATTATTAATAAGTACAATGTCTCTATTTCTACTGATTATGAGACTGCAGCATACAGTGCTTTTTTCTCTCTGTTATTTGCCACTTGTTCTTTCCTGTTTTGCACCTCATTTACCAGTATTTGATCACTAAAGCTGAGCAAGGAGCTGTAAGAGGACTTGTGCAGAGGTACGCAATGGAGACTGTTTTAAGGTGAAATTAAAATAAGGCTTTATTGTGCCTGTCGCTTTAAACACAGCAAACATAAGAGAAATAGTGAGCCAAACAAAACCTGCTCCACTTTGGCATATATGTATCCTTATATTCCAGCCCTTTTTAACTGGGAGGCTACCCAAGCTATTTATCAGCCCAAGTCATATATATATATACAGTGTTCGACAAATCACCCAAAAATCTACTCGCCCAACCAAAAAAATCTACCCGCCACCTAGTCCTGCCCCCAACCCCTCCCTTGTCCCGCCCCCAACCCCTCCCTAGTCCTGCCCCAACCCCTCCCTAGTCCCGCCCCCAACCCCTCCCTAGTCCTGCCCTCAACCCTGCCCTAGTCCCGCCCCCAGGCCCACTTTTTAAAAAAAATAATAATAAATTCATAGTAAGAACAACATTAGTTTTTGACATTAGTTTATTTATTGTATTACATTATACGCAAATTAGTCCTTGTTACGTGTGTGTGTGTAAATGTTCCTGAACCCCATAACTAGTGCCTGGACGCCCCCGCGTCACAATATCTAAAGCAGCAATCCCGCCTGGGATCTTACCTGATCCGCAGTCGCTCAATGTCCAGGTACCCTCATTCCCGCAATGTTATACATTGGAGGGGAGGTGTTCCTTACCTGTCTTCTGTGTTAGGGGGGGACCCGATGTCTTCCGTGTGAAGCTTGAGTCAGAGCTGGAATAAAGCAGTGTAGGTTATTTCGGTGTAGTATAGGGCAGTTACGATATATAGGGTAAATAAGCTATCCAGATCCAGAGTGTGAAAGAGAGAGTGTGGGTGAGAGACAGAGAGAGAGACAGAGAGAGAGAGACACACACACACAGAGTGGCGCACACACACACACACACACACACACACACACACACACACACACACACACACACACACACACACACACACACACACACACACACACACACACACACACACACACACACACACACACAGAGAAAGAGACACAGAGAGAGAGAGAGACAGAGAGAGAGAGAGAGACACACAGAGAGAGACACACAGAGAGAGAGAGAGACACAGAGAGAGAGACACACAGAGAGAGACACACAGAGAAAGAGAGACAGAGAAAGAGAGACACAGAGAAAGAGAGACACATAGAGAAAGAGAGACACAGGGAAAGAGACACAGAGAAAGAGACACACACAGAGAAAGAGAGACACACAGAGAGAGAGACACACAGAGAAAGAGACACACAGAGAAAGAGACACACACAGAGAAAGAGACACACAGAGAAAGAGACACACAGAGAAAGAGAGAGAAAATGAGAGAGACACAGAGATAGAGAGAACACAAACACAGAGAGAATGAGAGAGTGCGACAGAGAAAGTGCGACAGAGAGAGTGCGACAGGGAAAGGGTGAGGGCGACAGGGAAAGGGTGAGGGCGACATGGAAAGGGCGACAGGGAGAGGGTGAGGGCGACAGGGAGAGGGCGACAGGGAGAGAGTGAGGGCGACAGGGAGAGGGTGAGGGCGACAGGGAAAGGGTGACACAGGGAGAGGGTGACACAGGGAGAGGGTGACACAGGGAGAGGGTGACACAGGGAGAGGGTGAGAGGGTGACACACTCACAGACACACACTCACAGACACACACACACAAACACTCACACACACACACACACACACAGACTCTCTCACACACACTCACAGACACATACACTCAGACTCAGACACACACACACACACACACACACACACACACACACACACACACACACACACACACACACACACACACACACACACACACACACACACACACACACACACACACACACACACACACACACACACACACACACACACACTCACAAACTCTCTCACACACAAACAGTCACACACACAAACACTCACACACACAGACACTCACACACACACAGACACCCACACACACACAGACACCCACACACAAACACTCACAGACACACAAACACTCACACACACACTCACCCACACTCACAGACACACACACACACACACACACACACACACACACACACACACACACACACACACACACACACACACACACACACACACACACACACACACACACACACACACACACACACACACACACACACACACTCACAGACACTCACAGACACCCCCCCACACACACACCCACACAAACACACACACAGACACTCACCCACACCCACTCACAGACACACAAACACTCAGACACACACACCCACACTCACAGACACACCCACACTCACAGACACCCACACTCACACTCACAGATACCCACAGACACACAAACACATACACACAAACACTCACAGACACACACTCACTGGGTGGGGGACTGGGTTGGTATTCATTGGAAGGGAGGGGGCCCACCTGTTCCTCCAGGGCCTTCTTGTCCTCCACATGCTGCTCCACATGCCAGGGGATCGGGCAGGAGTTGCGGGAGGATCGGGGGGCCAGCTGGGGGATCGGGGGGCCAGCGAGAGGATTGGGGGGCCAGCGGGGGGGTCGGGGGACCAGCAGGAGGATCGGGGGGCCAGTGGGAGGATCGGGGGACAAGCGGGAGGGTCGAGGTGCCTGCGGGAGGATCGGGGGGCCAGTGGGAGGATCGGGGGCCAGCGGGGGGACAGCCGGACAGGCGCACGGCCACCAACCTCCCCGATGGGAAACATGGCAAGCCGCTCGTGCACCAAGGCTGCAGCCAGGAGGGGGGTCAGGGGGAGGTCAGGCAGCCAGACATTAGTCGGGCATTAGTTGCGCGGGGATCGGGGGCCGACGGGGGGATCGGGGGAGAGCAGGGAACAGCCACACGGCCACACCAACCTCCCCGATGGGAATCGTGGCCGGGAAATCCACGTGGCCCCCCACTCTCCCCCCTCCAGAGTGTGAAAGAGAGAGTGTGGGTGAGAGACAGAGAGAGAGACAGAGAGAGAGAGACACACACACACAGAGTGGCGCACACACACACACACACACACACACACACACACACACACACACACACACACACACACACACACACACACACACACACACACACACAGACACACAGAGAGAGAAAGAGACACAGAGAGAGAGAGAGACAGAGAGAGAGAGAGACACAGAGAGAGAGAGAGAGACACAGAGAGAGAGACACAGAGAGAGAGACACACAGAGAGAGACACACAGAGAAAGAGAGACAGAGAAAGAGAGACACAGAGAAAGAGAGACACATAGAGAAAGAGAGACACAGCGAAAGAGACACAGAGAAAGAGACACACACAGAGAAAGAGAGACACACAGAGAGAGAGACACACAGAGAAAGAGACACACACAGAGAAAGAGACACACACAGAGAAAGAGACACACAGAGAAAGAGAGAGAAAATGAGAGAGACACAGAGATAGAGAGAACACAAACACAGAGAGAATGAGAGAGTGCGACAGAGAAAGTGCGACAGAGAGAGTGCGACAGGGAAAGGGTGAGGGCGACAGGGAAAGGGTGAGGGCGACATGGAAAGGGCGACAGGGAGAGGGTGAGGGCGACAGGGAGAGGGCGACAGGGAGAGAGTGAGGGCGACAGGGAGAGGGTGAGGGCGACAGGGAGAGGGTGACACAGGGAGAGGGCGACAGGGAGAGGGTGAGGGCGACAGGGAAAGGGTGACACAGGGAGAGGGTGACACAGGGAGAGGGTGACACAGGGAGAGGGTGACACAGGGAGAGGGTGAGAGGGTGACACACTCACAGACACACACTCACAGACACACACACACAAACACTCACACACACACACACACAGACTCTCTCACACACACTCACAGACACATACACTCAGACTCAGACACACACACACACACACACACACACACACACACACACACACACACACACACACACACACACACACACACACACACACACACACACACACACACACACACACACACACACACACACACAGACACAAACTCTCTCACACACAAACACTCACACACACAAACACTCACACACACACTCACCCACACTCACAGACACTCACAGACACACACACACAAACACACACACACAAACACACACACACACACACTCACCCACACTCACACAAACACACACTCACCCACACTCACCGACACACACACACACACACACACACACACACACACACACACACACACACACACACACACACACACACACACACACACACACACACACACACACACACACACACACACACACACACACACACACACACACACACACACACACACACACACACTCACAGACACACACTCACAGACACTCACAGACACCCCCCCACACACACACCCACACAAACACACACACAGACACTCACCCACACCCACTCACAGACACACAAACACTCAGACACACACACCCACACTCACAGACACACCCACACTCACAGACACCCACACTCACACTCACAGATACCCACAGACACACAAACACATACACACAAACACTCACAGACACACACTCACTGGGTGGGGGACTGGGTTGGTATTCATTGGAAGGGAGGGGGCCCACCTGTTCCTCCAGGGCCTTCTTGTCCTCCACATGCTGCTCCACATGCCAGGGGATCGGGCAGGAGTTGCGGGAGGATCGGGGGGCCAGCTGGGGGATCGGGGGGCCAGCGAGAGGATTGGGGGGCCAGCGGGGGGGTCGGGGGACCAGCGGGAGGATCGGGGGGCCAGTGGGAGGATCGGGGGACAAGCGGGAGGGTTGAGGTGCCTGCGGGAGGATCGGGGGGCCAGTGGGAGAATCGGGGGCCAGCGGGGGGACAGCCGGACAGGCGCACGGCCACCAACCTCCCCGATGGGAAACATGGCAAGCCGCTCGTGCACCCAGGCTGCAGCCAAGGAGGGGGGTCAGGGGGAGGTCAGGCAGCCAGACATTAGTCGGGCATTAGTTGCGCGGGGATCGGGGGCCGACGGGGGGATCGGGGGAGAGCAGGGAACAGCCACACGGCCACACCAACCTCCCCGATGGGAATCGTGGCCGGGAACTCCACGTGGCCCCCCACTCTCCCCCCTCCAGCGTGTGCGCGCGCATGCGCACCCCCTTCGCGCGCACCCCCGTCCCTCTACCTCCCGCCCAGGCTGCTTCCCTTCTTCTCCGCTCCTATTACCCTGCCCGCGCGGGTGCCAAAGGAGAGTGGGATGGAGGGGAGGCGCCTACCTTGTCATCCAGCCCTGGGCAGCAAGGGGGGAGGGGGGTGGTGGTAGGGGCTGGGGTTGGTAGGTGCTGCGGGCGGGGGGGGGGGGTGTGGCCTCTTCCTTGCATGAGGCCAATCAGGGAGGGGGATTACTTATTTATTTATTATTAAAAAAAAAATTTTTGGTGCGAGCAGGGGAATTCATAGAGCCGCAGCAGCGGCCTAATTCCACTCGCCATGGGCGTGTGGTTATCATTAATTGTCGAACACTGGATATAGATATATATATAGACAGCAGTCATTGGAAAATAAAGTCTTATCTATTTGCTGTGTTGCTGCCTTTTCTCCGGATAATCAGCATCCAGGTTTAGAAGTCTTATTTGTCAGCTCCAGACATCTGTGTTCCCTCGGTCAGTCTCACCTGTGAGACTCAGGAAACTCTGCTCTGTTTCCTAGTTCAGCTCACGTGTGAGCTCAGGAAGAATCTCCCTTTCTGTCTCAAAGGCAGGCCTTTCTATCAAACCTCTAATCAGCCAGGTGAAGTTGGTTAACTGCCGGATCCAATTAACCAACACACTGCTGGATTAGCGGCATATTCTGAACAGGGATAAGTTCCCCTGATACATAACTCCCCTGTTTGTGGGAAGCTCGGGCTTGCCACGGCCAAAGCCCATCCTTCCACTCTCATTCAAGATCTTTCTGTGACTTAAATGAGAGTGGATGGAGAAAGAGAACCCTCAGTCCCGCTGGGATTGGAGCCCTGTCTCCAGTTTATTTGTGTCTCCTCCCGAAGGTGCTGGAGCTCAGCACTCCTCAGACGCTCGAGGAGGGACTTTTCCCAAGTATCGTCTTTGTAAGTGCGTGGTCATGAGATTTCCCTTGCATCAGGCGCTCCTCATTTTGTAGATAAACTGTATGGCGACAGTTGTAGAGCAGTTAGGATTAGCCCTTTGAGTTTTCCG
Source organism: Ascaphus truei (assembly GCF_040206685.1). Taxonomy (NCBI): domain Eukaryota; kingdom Metazoa; phylum Chordata; class Amphibia; order Anura; family Ascaphidae; genus Ascaphus; species Ascaphus truei. Next base: position 331,539,483 of record NC_134483.1, read on the forward strand.
CCCTTGAAGCTGTCTTGCTGCACTTCCCCCACTCAACGGAGTTGCCAGTTCAGCTTCATTGGGATTGAGTTGCACTTCCACCTCCCTTTCCAGACAACATCCTATCTTCTCAGCTTCACCAGCTAAGGATTTTTCTGGTTTTGATTACCAAGTTCAGGCACCCCCACCATTCTTGGGGTGTTCTCTGGGTGTGAATCGGTTCGGGTTCCCCGTAAGAGATGTCTTCCTCCTTATTGGACCGGAAGGGCCACTTTTCCATGGGGTAGGGTTCATTACAGGAACGCTGCATCTTGTCCTCCATTTTGGGGCGACCAGGTGTATTTTTCTTCCTGACCTCAGGAGGCGCTATTGCAGCTGTTGCCACTATTTTTGCTAGAACCCCAAATTGTGGTAGACTTACAGGTGGGCATATTTTGCTTGTAGAGGTCGCAGCTCTCACAGGCATCTCTGTAGACTTTTTCTTCCCTTGGGTACATTTTACAATATTAGCATTACTGTGCATGCATTCACTCTCCTCGTCTGAATAAGGCCTGAAGGGACACTGCTCCGTTTGGTGGGGTTCTTTACACCAGGAACACATTTTCTTCCCCATTTTTGCAGAGTCTGTATTTGACTTCAGCTGGGCGGCCATTTTAATGTCCCAGAATCAGTACCCTGCATCGGTCACCTTCTGTAAAAGTTTCCCTGCTTCCGCACAGTCTTGCATCAACTTTCACACTTTTCTGCATATACTCCATTCACAGCTGGTAGTCCTATGCGGTATGGCAGCCTTTACTTCCAGAATCAGTACCTCTCGTGGGTCACCGTCTATATTCACTGCTTCAGCGCAATTTTTTTTTTAAAGAAAACAATAAACAAAGCCTAGCTCCTCTGGAGCGCTAACTCACTTCTTGAACCCTGACTACAGCTGGAAGGCAAAGCCCCTTTATCAACAACCATATTACACATTATTGTGATATGCAAGTAAGGTTTACCTGCTTCAGCAGTCTCTCTCTCTCTCCTCTTGGGATTGGGGAAAATAGTCCATCTGTGGTTTTGTGGCTTTCTGCAGTGCAGTGTAGATTTCCTTCCTGGATGTGTATCCCTTTAATTCTGGTCTCTGCTGCAGGTGAATCTTGTTTTTGTTGCTCAGGCTGTTTGCAAGACTGTCACGCTGTTCTGCCCGCAGACCAGGTTAACCCCCTATACTGAGGTGGAGAGTGAGTAACCACGAACTCGCAGTAGAGAGAGCGTGCCCGGAGTGTGGATTGGATTGCGTGGACTAGGCCAGGGGTACCAGGGTAGATAAGGTACTTGCCAGATTCGGGCATAGAGAAGATGCCGTAGTAGGTTCCAAAGCCAAGGGTCGAGGGTAACAGATTTCCGGGTAGTAGGGGTCCAAGTGCCGTGTTCAAGGGGTACGAGAGGTAAACGTGGTCGAGTAGAAGCCGAGGTCGGAGAGCCAGAGAGGGTTGGTAGATGAGCCGGATCGGTAACGAAGCTGAAACAGAGAGAGAGAGCAAGGCACAGTATCCAACAGCACTAGACAGACGAACTATGCGGAGCGAGGTTGGAGAGGAATCACAGGGGTAATAAAGTGAGGAGGACCAATGGGAGGAGGGGGCAGAGCACAGGCAAGCCCAGGAACCCTTTGTAATACGGCAGGGGTTAATGTCCGGGTTAGTTGCAGGTGCACAGTATGAGGGCGTGAGACTTAGAGCTGAGACGGCTGGAGTGCTGAGCTACACTGTTGTGCAGTGAATAAATTAAGTTGTGCGGCGCGCCCCCTGTAAGGGAATCGGGCGCGCGTCTGGCAGTGACGTTGGCGGCATGTGGGAGAGCCGCAGGGGGGCGGAGGAACGGACCGCGATGCAGAGCGGGGGTGGAGGAGACTGCAGCCAGCGGGAGAGGTAGGGCAGGGCAGCGCCGAGGGCGGCGTGTGCCCAGATTCCTGACAAAGACTGCATGCAGGTTAAAAGCACAAAAAAATTCACAGGGAGTCTCCGGGGCCCCTTTTAACTTCAAGGGCCACTTCTCATCCCAACTTCTGACACCATATGTAAGAGGACATGTGCAGAGGTACGCAATGGAGACTGTTTTAAGGTGAAATTAAAATAAGGCTTTATTGTGCCGGTCGCTTTAAACACAGCAAACATAAGAGAAATAGTGAGCCAAACAAAACCTGCTCTACTTTGGCATATATGTATCCTTATATTCCATCCCTTTTTAACTGGGTGGCTACCCAAGCTATTCATCAGCCCAAGTCATATAGATATATATATATATAGACAACAGTCATTGGAAAATAAAGTCTTATCTGTTTGCTGGGTTGCTGCCTTTTCTCCGGATAATCAGCCTCCAGGTTTAAAAGTCTTATTTGTCAGCTCCAGACATCTGTGTTCCCTCGGTCAGTCTCACCTGTGAGACTCAGGAACCTCTGCTCTGTTTCCTAGTTTAGCTCACATGTGAGCTCAGGAAGAATCTCCCTTCCTGTCTCAAAGGCAGGCCTTTCTATCAAACCTCTAATCAGCCAGGTGAAGTTGGTTAACTGCTGGATCCAATTAACCAACACACTGCTGGATTAGCGGCATATTCTGAACAGGGATAAATTCCCCTGTTACCTATTTTTTTCAACCTTACCTGAACTGGGGGTGCCTCTGAGCACATTCATGGTCCCCCGACCTTTTAGGGACCCACTGGTTCCTGAGACATCTGAAGTATGTATTTATGTAGAACGAAATCACCTTGTACCGGGAGGGAAGATGAGTCAGCGGGCACTACGGTGCAGGAAATACTCCAAGAGGCTGGACTGTACTGTCAAAAAAATCCTTTATTCAAACATGGTTTAAAAATTAAGAGGAGGGAAGAGAGCCCCTGCACCTCTAACGCGTTTCACTCGTACTCGAGCTTTCTCAAAGAGTGACAATACCTGAGCGCCAGACACTCAAATACCGGATATCCACCGGACGTGACGTCACCCAGCCAATGGGATGTCCGTAGCCCACAGATGGCATTGTGGGAACTGGACTCTCATGATTGCAGTGCGCACGCGCGGCGTATCCAGGCATCGCTGTCATGCGCATTAATAGCTAAAATTAAAAACAAGAGAGTATCAAGTTAAGCAAGCTGTGGTTACCATACATTGAAGTACCGGTTATTATAATAAAGGCCCTGGGCCGAATGTATCATATGTATATATACAGTGGATAATCACTAATTCATTTGTTTAGGTGATAATGTATCGTTAACATGTTCTTGCATATGAAAATTTAATGAAAACAACTATTAAAAACAAGTAAAGGCAGGGGTTATTCATGTCTATTTTCCAATATATTAAAGTGTATCATATTGAATTCAATCTATGGTGTGCATGTCACAGAAGTGCAAGAAAGACATATATATATCCAATCCGGGGATATTGTTGTAGCCATGACAATATTCTTTATATTATTCCCCATATGTCATTGAAATCCCAAGTATTCTGATTTTTGATTAGAATATAATTTTCTAACGGAGTGTATATTAAATGTAAACAGGTATAAAATACATTGATGTTCATACCATGAAACGAGCAGATTATGTCATAGAGTAGATTAGTATTTTGTATTGTTAATATACACAAACATGTGTATGCATCCCTTGATCTTAGTCAGGGATGAACAATATTTAGTAACGACTGTGTTCTGGCTGAGCTATAGGTCCGAACAATATATGGATGAGCACTTTTTGTGCCGTGCAAACATGAATGGATGGACACACAAAGGGGCATTTGGATTCTGAGATTCCCAATGCCAGGAAAACCCGTAAGAGGTTTCCTTCAAGGGATGTGTATCGAAAGGAATTGTATTTTATAAAAAGATGATTTATTTCTCAAAAAGATCCTTAGGAGAAGATCCTGAATAAAAGGATCCCTTGAGAGATATATTAAAGAAAATGTTTTATCTCCCAGTCGACGTTGATACCTTTTGGTGTCATGGTATCAAGTGTGAAGATCCAGAACATTTCCTTCTTGTTTAGGATGCTCTGACGATCTCCACGTCTGACTGGGAGTGGGATATGTTCTATCCCACTGAAAGTGAGAAGATTTAATTTCCCTTGTGGACATTCCAGAAAATGTCTTGCCACCGGGAACCTCTGATCCCTGTTCTTTATACTTCTAATGTGCTCCATCATTCTAAGTTTTAATGGACGTATCGTTCGGCCTACATAGCTCATGCCACAACCACATGTCAAGACATATATGACGTAGCTAGTGTTACATGTAATGAAGCTTCTCAGTCTGATTTTTTGGTTATTGATTTTTGAATTTATTGCCTTGATAGATTTGGCATATGTGCACGCTTTGCAAAAGCCACATTTGAAGAACCCTGTCGGGGGAATAAAGCCCTTGGTTTTTTTCTGTGAATTTTTATACAGACTAGGGGAAATATAATTTGACAATGTTTTTGCTTTTTTGAATACAAATTTTGGTAGTTCCTCAACATGTGGTTTGAGCTTAGTGTCTAATGTCAGAATGTTCCAGTGTCTGGATACTATAGAGCGGATAGAATTGGCATGTCGACTGTGTTGAGTAATGAAAAATAAAGGTGTTTTAGTTTTATCACAATCTAATGTCTTTTTCTTTTTATTCAGTAAGATTTTACGTGGAGTGTGGTATGCGTATTCGAAAGCTCCCTGTAGGTCCTTTTTGTTGTATCCTCTGTTGAGAAATCTTATAGCTAGTTTTTTGGATTGATTTATAAATTGATCTGTGGTTGAGCAGATACGTTTTAGCCTTAAAAATTGTCCCTTTGGTATACCTTTGATTAAGGAACGGGGATGACCACTATCTGCTTTAAGGAAAGTGTTCCGTCAGGTATTGTCACTCTTTGAGAAAGCTCGAGTACGAGTGAAACGCGTTAGAGGTGCAGGGGCTCTCTTCCCTCCTCTTAATTTTTAAACCATGTTTGAATAAAGGATTTTTTTGACAGTACAGTCCAGCCTCTTGGAGTATTTCCTGCACCGTAGTGCCCGCTGACTCATCTTCCCTCCCGGTACAAGGTGATTTCGTTCTACATATACCCAGCTGGAGCACACTTACCCGGTCCCAAACAAGGATATACGTGAGTACAAAATGCTTTAAAGTGAGCTGCCCCAATACCATCGGTACATAGTGTTTTGGGTGCATATTAGAGGTTTGGGAAGGGTCCTAGGATATCTCCCAAACAACTCTCTTTGCCCCTGCCAAACCATGGTCCACCTAGGGGTTAATGCCTAAGCTCCAAGCATGTACAATGGACATTATGTGTTCCGGTTTTAAGCAGTGAACTCAACAATATATTTCTTTTGAATTTAAAGGTATATGCTCTGTAGCACTAGTTACTCTTTGGGGTCTACCCCAATATTTTCTCTCCACAATGTGCTTTAACTAGTAGCACGAGCATCCACCAAGAAGATTTAATTTTATATATACATTTTATAGTATTTTTGGCTGGACTGTTACTCTTTTTACCTTGTTTTTCATTATCTCAATTTTTATTTTTTATGAAGACACATTCATTATTTTTTCAAGCTTTGGATTTGAATGAGATAGGGAATTTTTTCCATTCATGGACTATTATACACCTACTTGTTAAGATATTACTCATCAAATATAAACTATTTTCACAAGTGTGCAGAAACCCCACTTAAGTGCAATTATTACAAGACAATTACATCATGGCATCATCTGATAATGAAGATATTAGTGATATGAATACTAAATCAACACCGTATGTTGCATTATGTTCAGACAATGCAGGTCGCTCTAGACAAGCAACCTACATTTTCAACGATTCTAAAGATGTTTTATGTGATGACAAAATGAACCTGTCTCTCTATTTCATGACATTGGAAAAATTGTTGAGCCAGAAGATAAAATTGTGGTGGGAGATAACTTCTCTGGAAAATTATGTACGAACCAAACGAATCCCCAGAGGCCTCAGGATGAAAAAGATACCATCTTTTGGGTTTGTGAATAGAGGGTTTGAGGAAAACTGGACTAAAATATTAGACTCATGCTCAATGAAACTCATGGAGTTAATTATACAAACTAAGCTAACTGAGAAAAAGGTGTTGTTGGATAATATAAAAAAACTACAAGACCAACTCAATAAATTTGAAAACATGCCTAATTTTGTTACTAATGATAATATTTTGTATCAGAACATTAGCAAACTTGACAAGGAAATCATGGAGAAGAAACAAATAAAGTTTGACCGTGACAGACTGGATTACGAGAGGGGGCAAATATATTTCTGGCAAAAACCACCGCGCCCCACAAGGAATCCAAATATGCCAAATCAAGGTAGAAAATCTCGCCAAAAGAACCAGCACAACCCACAAGGCCCTAAGGAGAAATCCACACCACGACCCTCCATACTCAAAAAGAAATCAGGTGATCAATCAAGCTTCTCAGATGCCTCTGATAGTGACTATCGATCCCATGGAGTCTCTTTCTCTACTAGACAAGCATCAAACCAATCAGAATACAGCAGTGATCACGACTCCGAATATGGACAGGGGCCTAAGAATGAACAACGACACGTACCATCATTGTTTTCTCAAAAAAACGATCAAGGACAAGGCGCTCTAAGAGACGAGGGCGCTGTCTCAAAGAGGAAAAAATACACTTAACCCCAGAAAATAATGTCATTAACATTTCAGGGGTGCCCCTCTCCATGGATGAACTTTCGCTCCTAAATAAGGGACTTAATTTTGCCCCCCTGGAAAATTTCAGGTTGTTCAATACGATCATTGATTTACAGTGCTTTGTGAGAAAGTTGGTACTAAAAAAGTTTTTTCATAATGATGATGCAATTGCAAATGATATTGTTAATAATGTTCCTTCTGTTGATACATTACAGGAATCGGAGTCAGATACAGTCATTGATACAAACAAAGGCTTAACAACATTCAGTGAGTTATGCACACTCCAAGATATGAACAGTTTACTTGATGAGCAGACATTAGATGAGGAGATAAACCCAATTTCCTCCTTTCTAGTAGGTTCCAGAAACTCAGGCCTAAAGAATCGTTCTAATTTCTATCCAGCATATGTCAAAGGCCCTCACATAGCTACTTTCGAAAAACTTGTTGAAAGAGACCTAGTATTGTTGGAAAAGGGCTACAATTTCACCCCCCCCCCCTCGGCAATAATATGAAAAAACAAGATCGATCTAGTATTCAAACTTTGATGAAAAACAACAATTTGATCATAAAAAATGCCGACAAGGGGGGTGCAATTGTAGTTCAGAGTAGTGTCAAATATAAGATGGAGGCGCTACGACAATTACATGATGTTAATTCATACCAAACCCTCAAAGCTGATCCTACTGATGTATTTTTGGTACAGTTAAATAATATTCTTGATTTTGGTGTCATCCTGCAGGTTCTGAGCGAGAAAGAAAAAAGCTTCCTGTCGGTCCAGAGTCCTGTCATCCCCATCTTCCACCATCTCCCAAAGATCCATAAAACTCTGGTTGACCCTCCCGGTCGACCTATAATATCGAGTATTGGATCTTTGGGAGATGGATTATCAAGGTACATTGATATTTTTTTGCAGCCACTGGTTCACGAACTTCCGTCATATCTTCAAGATTCCACTGATTTACTCAACTTACTTTCATCTTTCACTTGGTCTCCTAATTATTTGTGGGTTACCCTTGATGTCACATCCCTCTACACAATTATCGATCATTCACAAGGGATTACAGCAACACAACACTATCTTAACCACTCGTCTCTATCACCAGCACAGAACACATTTATTTTAGAATCCATTCTATACTTACTCACTCACAATTATTTTTTGTTTGACACCACTTACTACTTACAGACACGAGGCACGGCTATGGGTACTTCATTTGCACCCTCTTATGCAAATTTATTTATGGGTTATTGGGAGCACTTACACATCTTTAGTCACAATAACTCCTTCCGTAATAATATTAAATTCTATCGGAGATATATTGACGACCTGTTTCTAATCTGGGAAGGTGACACAAGATCACTGACGAAGTTTGTGGACCAACTCAACAAAAACAATTATAATTTGCAATTCACTTACTCTTATCACCATCAAAAAATTGAGTATTTAGACTTATCGCTATATGTTGATTCATGTCAATCTATTCAATCCAACATATATAGGAAATCAAACTCACGGAACACTTTCCTTAAAGCAGATAGTGGTCATCCCCGTTCCTTAATCAAAGGTATACCAAAGGGACAATTTTTAAGGCTAAAACGTATCTGCTCAACCACAGATCAATTTATAAATCAATCCAAAAAACTAGCTATAAGATTTCTCAACAGAGGATACAACAAAAAGGACCTACAGGGAGCTTTCGAATACGCATACCACACTCCACGTAAAATCTTACTGAATAAAAAGAAAAAGACATTAGATTGTGATAAAACTAAAACACCTTTATTTTTCATTACTCAACACAGTCGACATGCCAATTCTATCCGCTCTATAGTATCCAGACACTGGAACATTCTGACATTAGACACTAAGCTCAAACCACATGTTGAGGAACTACCAAAATTTGTATTCAAAAAAGCAAAAACATTGTCAAATTATATTTCCCCTAGTCTGTATAAAAATTCACAGAAAAAAACCAAGGGCTTTATTCCCCCGACAGGGTTCTTCAAATGTGGCTTTTGCAAAGCGTGCACATATGCCAAATCTATCAAGGCAATAAATTCAAAAATCAATAACCAAAAAATCAGACTGAGAAGCTTCATTACATGTAACACTAGCTACGTCATATATGTCTTGACATGTGGTTGTGGCATGAGCTATGTAGGCCGAACGATACGTCCATTAAAACTTAGAATGATGGAGCACATTAGAAGTATAAAGAACAGGGATCAGAGGTTCCCGGTGGCAAGACATTTTCTGGAATGTCCACAAGGGAAATTAAATCTTCTCACTTTCAGTGGGATAGAACATATCCCACTCCCAGTCAGACGTGGAGATCGTCAGAGCATCCTAAACAAGAAGGAAATGTTCTGGATCTTCACACTTGATACCATGACACCAAAAGGTATCAACGTCGACTGGGAGATAAAACATTTTCTTTAATATATCTCTCAAGGGATCCTTTTATTCAGGATCTTCTCCTAAGGATCTTTTTGAGAAATAAATCATCTTTTTATAAAATACAATTCCTTTCGATACACATCCCTTGAAGGAAACCTCTTACGGGTTTTCCTGGCATTGGGAATCTCAGAATCCAAATGCCCCTTTGTGTGTCCATCCATTCATGTTTGCACGGCACAAAAAGTGCTCATCCATATATTGTTCGGACCTATAGCTCAGCCAGAACACAGTCGTTACTAAATATTGTTCATCCCTGACTAAGATCAAGGGATGCATACACATGTTTGTGTATATTAACAATACAAAATACTAATCTACTCTATGACATAATCTGCTCGTTTCATGGTATGAACATCAATGTATTTTATACCTGTTTACATTTAATATACACTCCGTTAGAAAATTATATTCTAATCAAAAATCAGAATACTTGGGATTTCAATGACATATGGGGAATAATATAAAGAATATTGTCATGGCTACAACAATATCCCCGGATTGGATATATATATGTCTTTCTTGCACTTCTGTGACATGCACACCATAGATTGAATTCAATATGATACACTTTAATATATTGGAAAATAGACATGAATAACCCCTGCCTTTACTTGTTTTTAATAGTTGTTTTCATTAAATTTTCATATGCAAGAACATGTTAACGATACATTATCACCTAAACAAATGAATTAGTGATTATCCACTGTATATATACATATGATACATTCGGCCCAGGGCCTTTATTATAATAACCGGTACTTCAATGTATGGTAACCACAGCTTGCTTAACTTGATACTCTCTTGTTTTTAATTTTAGCTATTAATGCGCATGACAGCGATGCCTGGATACGCCGCGCGTGCGCACTGCAATCATGAGAGTCCAGTTCCCACAATGCCATCTGTGGGCTACGGACATCCCATTGGCTGGGTGACGTCACGTCCGGTGGATATCCGGTATTTGAGTGTCTGGCGCTCAGGTATTGTCACTCTTTGAGAAAGCTCAAGTACGAGTGAAACGCGTTAGAGGTGCAGGGGCTCTCTTCCCTCCTCTTAATTTTTAAACCATGTTTGAATAAAGGATTTTTTTGACAGTACAGTCCAGCCTCTTGGAGTATTTCCTGCACCGTAGTGCCCGCTGACTCATCTTCCCTCCCGGTACAAGGTGATTTCGTTCTACATATACCCAGCTGGAGCACACTTACCCGGTCCCAAACAAGGATATACGTGAGTACAAAATGCTTTAAAGTGAGCTGCCCCAATACCATCGGTACATAGTGTTTTGGGTGCATATTAGAGGTTTGGGAAGGGTCCTAGGATATCTCCCAAACAACTCTCTTTGCCCCTGCCAAACCATGGTCCACCTAGGGGTTAATGCCTAAGCTCCAAGCATGTACAATGGACATTATGTGTTCCGGTTTTAAGCAGTGAACTCAACAATATATTTCTTTTGAATTTAAAGGTATATGCTCTGTAGCACTAGTTACTCTTTGGGGTCTACCCCAATATTTTCTCTCCACTATGTATTTATGTATATCTTTATTTATATAGCGCAGAAAGTGTACTCAGTGCTTCACAAAGACAATACAGTACAGGGAATTAAAATAATACAATAAGCGCAGCAAAGTCAGACAATAGGAAAGGAAATCCCTGCCCCGAAGAGCTTACAATCTAAGTGGTATGTTGGGAGACTGTCACGCTTGTGCTCCTACACACAAGCGCAGGGGAAGGAAAGGACCCGTTAGCGAGGTGGGGAGGCCGCGGGGGACACGAAGGGAGTGAGTTGCCGTGCAGCTGGGGATCGGCGCACGTAGTCACGTGAGCGCGCCGCGCGCATGAGAATGCACGACGCGTCTGGAGCCAAGCTCAGAGACACGACTAGCCCAGCTGCAAGTGCACGCATGCTCTGACAGCAGAGCAAGAGTGCACGCGTTCTCAGGCACCAACGCAGGGAAAAACCAACGCTTCAGCACGGGAGTCTGGAACGGGACCTAGGAACATGGAACAGGAACTAGGAACATGAACATGGAAGGAGCCGGGGAGGTAGAGTCCAGAGCACAAGGTAACATCCACAAGGGAATTGCTTCTTGGAGGACGTCCAGCCTCCTTAAAGGCATACTGCTAGAAACAGCAAGGTGCAGCGAAACTAAATATAACATAAGGGTTCTTAGTCTAATCCATTTGCCAAGGAATTATAAGCCTGCTACCACGTCAAGGTGAACCCTACTAAGCAGGTACCTACACTACCCAACGGTAAACTAACCTCAGTAGTATATGAGTGACTGTCCCAGTCTTCCGGAATCTGAAGGAGATGAGTAAAGGTCCCAAGGAGGTCCAGGCAGGAACCGCATGCAATGATAGTACTAGCAGGCACCAGGGCAGGCAGCAAATGACTAATAACCAAGAGAAAGTCAAAGAGAGGCTTACTTCCTGTCAGGAGGAAGAGGGCAGGATTTGCCAGGAAGCAAGATGGTGTTGTATGCTTCAGAATCCTTAAAGACACAGGATCTTGATTCGCAGCTAGAAGGCGGCGATCAGAAGTAAACAGGTACGAAGGAACACGCCACAGGGGGCATGTTCCATGCATCATTACAGAGACTTAGAGAGACAGGAGGTGAGGGAGTAAGTGCAGTATATTGCAGTGATTGGCCACAATGGGTGGTAGGAGTGACTGTGGGTGTGGGACAGTAGCCAATGAGTGCAGGCTGTTGGGATGCTTCTTTTGTGAGGCAGGTTTTAAGGTTGGTCAGTATTAAAATAGATAGGTTAACACCTAGTTTTGACACAAAGAAAGCTTACAAATGCAGCCATGTGAAACAAATAGAAATTCCCAACGTTCTATTATCTGCCAAAGCGAGACCTGATCGCACGGCCATTTTGTGTTCTCTGAGCAAGTATTCTTGCCTGGTGGACAAACCCGCTAACCGGCTTGTTGATCGCTGGTTCAGGTAAGTTGATAATGGTGACTGTGGCTTTAAAGGGCTGTTTTGAGAGTTCTTGATTAAATGACAGTGCTGAGAGCCGTTGAAATTTCACAGGTGTCTTCAAATGTAGAAGCTCTGTGCACTATCATTTTATCAATGAAGAACTCTCGTGTTGGGCAACTAAAAAGTTTCAATGAACATAATGAATTTGCACTTCTCCGGAACCAATATAACGGCTATCTAAACTGCATCAAAACAAGGAAATGTGACAGAAAAAAACCCCAATAATCTCCTTCCAGTTAGTATCCCTGCCCTAGTCCTAATAATCTCTAGCACTCGATGTAGATTCATGTTGATTTCTTACAAAAAAGTGTCAGGGATCAGTTCCTGTGCGTTCATACACAAAAACAGCCCTATCATGTGTGTGTTATGATTTATGAAAATATAATTTTTCCTAAAAATATAAATAATGAATGAATTCACGATTTTATTAATGACGCAGGATGGCAAATCATTTAGTTAAACATTTTGGTTGTCTGATTTCACTGATTATCTTCCTTTTTTTATTTTACGAATGTAAAGTACCACTGTTTTCAGGATTTTTTTTTTTTACAACCAGGTCCGGAGCATATAAGAATTAGTTATGTTCTTTTATTTTTCTAACATAATTGGATAGGAATTCCCCTTCCCCCCCTCCCCCCCCCCCCAAGGGTGTTCGAAAGGCAGCTTCACAAAAGTGTATAGAAAACCCTGTGGATGCAATGAACCAAAGGTTTGAAAATGACAAGGTTTGAAAATGACAGCATAGATATTTAAAATAGCTGTCAATGTTGGCTCTTGTTATATATTATACGTCCAAGAATATGTTCTGTAAAATGAAGTTGCTTAAGATAGAAAATATGAAACAACCACAGAAATGACATTCGTTTAAGCATCACGTGCCAGGCTTCCTGCTTAGCTATTAAGATTGAAAACCCTATTCATATCACTCAAGTCAATACAAGAAATAGTTTGACATGTAACTTTGAGCAGTTGCTGAAGGCAAAAAAAAAAAAACATGAGCCAAGTTAAAAAAAATAATGAAGTTACTTCAACAGGATCTATCACATGGCACAGATGCATTATAAGTATCCTTTTGTTTTCTTGGCTAAAATAATTCATGAATTTGGTTTCATAATTACTTGGGGGTATAGTAGGAGGGAGATTAATGGAGTACATTCAGTGTAACAGGAGGTAAGAAAGAATCACTATAGAGTCATTAAGAATCACTAGCCAAATCTATAGGGAACAGACAGAATAGGAATGTCTTGGTGGTGCCTGACTGCTTAAATGTGCATTGCTTAAATTATACAAAAATGGTGGTCATTTAACCCTGGCCTGTGCTGGTCCTAAAGCTCCCCTCCTCTCCCTTTGAATGAAACAAACACATGTTGGTGATTCATTTGGAAACAAGACCACAGCTTTTATTTATTTCAACAACCAGACGACGGTCAGTGATTTTGAGTCCATGTCATTGTCGCAGCTCCATACCAGACGGGTGAGGCATGACCCAACGGTATAGCAACTGTTACAATTCAACTCCCCAACTCATTTGGCCTGAGCCTTGCAAGCTAACTCTACCAAGCTAATCACACACACCACACAAATTGCATGAAATTTTTTTTTCTACTTAAAATTTGTAGTTTTACATTTTTAATATTTTGTGTTTATATATATATATATATATATATATATATATATATATATATATATATATATCATATAAAAAATATTACTTGTGAGCACATTCACATGTCTTAGACAGGTCTTCAACCTTGCTTTTCGCCATTATCACCTAGCATACAGTGCTTCCACTGCAGTAAGGGATTCTGGGAAATGACATGCAAATGAGCACACAGTGTCACCTTTTGACTCAAGACCACATTACATGAAAAACCCTGAATGCTGCTTTAAACACCTGGGATGAGATGCAAAACCAATAAACCCACTCACAGACAGACTGTTTCGACCTTGTGGGTCTCATCAGTGTGAGAGCCAGTACAACCTATCATCTCATCATATCATCTATATATGTCTGATAATATTTAAGATGTCTGCTGTATGGATTTGGGTTCCAGATGTAATCCAACTCCCATTTCCCCATAAAAAGTCCCGCATAATTCGGGGCAATACGGGAACCTATGGCCATCCAAGTGGTTTGGAGATAGAAGTGACACTCAAACAAAAAATAATTGTGATACAGTAGTTAGTGTTATCTACATGCAATGGCCAAAACACCTTGTGCATGGTGTATACAAGTGTATAAGGATGTATCATCCAACGTCACCCAAAGATAGTGTTTTTCCCAGGTGATTGATTTTAAAGAATTCAAAATATCAGTGCTGTCCCATAAAAAAGAAGGAAGTGCTGCTGTGAGTGGTGCTAAAAATGTATCTACTGTACATAATGTGATAAATTAGATGTGATAGATTCTGTCCCAGACACAATGGGATGGCCAGGGGTATCCACTAAGGTTTTGTGTATCGTGGGGATATGGTGCATAATGGGAACACGTGGGAAGGCTTTATAAATGTAATTAAATTCTTTCCCAGACAGAATAACCAATGTTTGGGCCCGGAGAAGATTATCTTTAAGAATTGTTTGATATTTAAAGTATCTATCTAAATTGTAAATACCAAACTCTCTCAATGTTTCTGTTGAGAGTTCTGTATTGGGGCAGTGTTTGATCTAATACTAATGGGGAAATTCGAATAGATGATGTGGATTTGACTTCTTGAAAGAAATGTCTGTAGTGATTTATACTGAATGTGTGAAACAGTGACACAGTGAATAGATGGGAAAAGATATTCCCAGCCAAGTAAGAGAGTATTAGTACTTAATATAATGATAGAAATATTCTCACTAGCTAACACCAATTTATGCAGTTATAGCACGCACAATTATCCATGGCAGAAACTATGTAGCAAAATGTTTCATAGCTGCCAGACTCTATCATTCAAGTCAGTCTTAAACTAGCATAGATTAGACCAGCGGTGCTCCAACTGTGGGACATGCCCCATGGGGGGGGGGGCGCAAGAATTTCTAGGGGGGGCGCGGCGTTTACTGAGGCCCCACGCTCTTCCCCACGGCATTTAAATTAAATGCCGGGGGAGGCGTGAGACCTCTGTAACTCTCTTACCTGTTCTCTGCCTGGTCTTCAGCGGCGCGTCGCCATGGCAACGTGCAGCAAATTATGCGGTGGGGTCATGTGACGTCACATGACCCGCAGCATCATTAGACGCCAAGTCCTTGGAGAGGGGGGGGCGCGAATGATGCGGCTGCCGAGCAGGGGGGCGCAGCTCCAGAAGTTGGCGCACCCCTGGATTAGATTCGCAATGTAACAAAAAATTGTATTTTTGAAAATGGAGAGTTTCGGTAACATAGTTTCACCCATCCAATAGCTCATAGAAAGAGTTTCTAGTTCCGGCATAGGGAGTTTTTTTTTTAACCTATTAGTGGTCAACTCTGTTCACTAAACAGCTGAATCTAAACCCAATTCTAAGGATGTTTATCTCCAATTCTGAGTTCCTATTTAGAGATGGGCAAATTTGTTTGCAGATTTGAATCCACCCCATACTGGCTGGTTAATTTGGCCTGGGGATTTTCGCGGATCAGTCCCAAAAAGAACAATCCGTAGTGGGGGCTTAAAATGCCCCCATTTTTGTTGTTTTAAAAAAATATATTTAGTTTTAAGCAGCGGGTCTCCGGACTGAACCCCATTCATTTCAGCTCTGGGGACCCCCTGCTTCCCAAGATACTTACCTCCGTAGGGGGTGCCAATATCTCTCTTCAGTTTAAATGTCCCGGTCACGTGGGCCAATAGGAAGCCATGACCGGGACATTTAACCTGCAGAGGGATACCGGCAGCACCTACAGTGGTATCTTGGGGAATAGGGGGATCCCGGAGCTGAAATGAATAGGGTTCAGACCGGAGACCCCCTACTTAAAACATATTAAACCTATTAAAAGCAAAAAAATTACTACAAACGGATATTTTACCACAAACCCGAATGTATTTTATTTGAGCGTCCATGTGTCTCTGTGTGTGTCTCTGTGTGTATGTGTGTTTCACCGTCTCCTCCCAAGTGTGGCGGGGTTGCTGCTGCTTTATTTTTGTGACTGCGGGCAGGGTTTCATTTTTTATGGTTTTTTGGATTTTAATTTTTATTGGCATCGGGCAAGGATTGTTTTTAAAAAAATGTTTATGGTTGGGCATCGGTCCTTTTATTGAAATTATCTGCTGGTGCCCCTGAGAATGAGGACAGCTTTCATCCTGGCAAGAGAAATAACTTTATTTACTTTTGGTGTTCATTGATTGCCAATGTGGTTATCCAGGCTCCCATTGAGGGCTTAGGTAACCACAGGAATAATCAATGAATTAAAAAGCTAGAGTTTGATTATGTTCTTATTTTTATTTTAATATAAATTTAAAACATATATTTTGTTAAAAATATATTTTTAAATGCTTTTCTATGGGTAATATCCCTATTAGCCACATTTGGCTTATAGGGCTATTGCCCATTACTGTGGGGTGGGTATTTGTCTTGTTGGGGGTAAGGGGAATGGGAAATGGGGGTAGTTGCCCCATATGGGGTGATTAGGCCTCCCCGAGGTGTGTGTGTGTGGGGGGGGGGGGGGGGGGGGAGAAGTTAATCCCTTGGCAAAGCAGCTTACCAGGACACTGAAGGGAAAGGCACTGACTGAAACGGCATCCTTGGGGAGGTTCAGCAGCAACTGCCAAGCAGCAGAGGTTTTGCAGACCTCAAACGGACATTTGCCCAATACTATTGGATCCTTTCAGCAGCCCGGTGGACTCCCTTGGGGTAATCACAGCCCTCATCTGTTCCTGCCACCAGCGGTCAAAGTAGGAGAGAGTCTATAAGACTTTTTGGTCAGGCAATTATAGTTTTGAATTTTTTAGTTTCATTTTCTCACATATAATCCCAGACATATCTATTGTTTGTGCAAAACTTGTCTGTTCTTTACCTCATACAGTAGCCGTCACACTCTCATCTCTCTTTGGGAGGTGAGAGTATTCAACATTGTATTGTGTGTATTTAAATATCCAAAGTGACATATAAAGTATTTTCATTTGTATTTTGCACCCTTCACTATCTTTTCTCTTAACCCCTTGGTTACCTTAGCGGTTAGTAAAGTATTGCATGGGTATAGGTAGTGTAGTTTTAAGTTTATATTAACCCCTTTGATGCCCTTTTTGGTTAGCTAGTCACAGACTAGTTGACCCGTGGGCTACTAAGGGGTTAATATGTACTGTAATATATTTTGATCCCTATTTTATCATCTATTTCAGATTGTTTTAGCTTATCTTGCCTGTGTATAAAATGGCCGACAGATTGACCATTATATACATTGGAAATAAAGGGCTAATGCCATCCTGGACTAGGTGATAAACATTTTTTAATGGTTTTAATCAGGGGTCTCCAGAGCTGAGCTCCTTGAATTTCAGCTGCAGGGAACCCCTGCTTCCAGAGATACATACACACCTCTGTATCACGGCTTCCTATTGGCCCATGTGACTGGGACATATAAACTGAAGAGACATACCGGCACCTCTACAGATGTAAGTTTCTCGGTAAGAAGGGGGTCCCCAGAGCTGAAATTAATGGGGTTCAGCTCTGGAGACCCCCTGCTTCAAACATATATTTTTTAAAAAAGGAATTGTAATCATCTGGATTATTAGCAATCCGCTCAGATTTTTTAATGCCAAATCCGTGGGCATACGGGTATTTCCAGAGAACAGATTTGGACTGTTCCGCCCATCTCGACTGTTAAAACCTAATGTAAGTTAATTACATATCCAGATTGCTTATATCCCATGTACCTCCATTTGTACAATACAATACTGTATAACATCGGGTAAAAATAAATCCTAGTTCTCAATTTTTTTTGCAACATCAATGCTCACCACGGAAAACTCTGACCAGATTCTCTGTCTATCCTATTATGATATATGGTCTCATAGTAATCCTTATGTAAAAATATTTTCTCAGTTCTTGCTTCCAGTGTATAAGGTGTATGACTGATTAAAGAATGTAGTGTAGTGTTACTAATGAGATATCAGACATTAAGAAAACAGTCTTAATTAGTTTTAGATGTCTCATATAAATTAATGAGTGCATGATTAGGGATTTGTAAGAACACCAGTTAGGCTCATTCACCTAGGAGGCAGATTACAGTATGATTTTTTAGATCCGCTTGATATAGCGTCACCAAGGTTACTGGCCTATGAATGGTGTTTAGAGGAAGCCTTCATTTAACCCCTGAAGGGAAAGGGTTGCAAATGTATGTATCCATCTTGACTCAGACTTCAATAGGGTATTATCCCAACCACCTCTCCAGATACCTAACGGAATATGGTCTATTCCGTATTCAGTGTGCCATCATGTCTGTTAATATGTTTGGTCACTGGTGTGTCTAGTTTATTCCTAACTGACCCTATGTGTTCCAGTACTCTCCATCTGTCAGGAATCGGCGTTCTCCACGCTCCCCACACAAAGCACCCCCTTCCCGCAGGGAGTCCCTGGACACACAAAACAAACCTGCCTTACCGGCCTCCACGGCTCCTCGCTCCTGCCGCCGTCGCGGGATCACTCCCCTCAGCGATTCCTCTGCTCAGTGCCGGGCGCGCCCACGCCCTCCTGCATGCACACCTGCACCATCCACTGGCTCGGTTCACGCGCGTACACGAGTTACGGAGCACACTCAGTCTGCACACTCTTATTCCCGTCCCCCGGACCTCAGGCTCTGCCCCCGCACACTGCATGGGCATACTCAGGTTACCAACAAGACTCACCTGGCCTGTTATGCCTGCACCAATCTGCAGTGTCTCCCTGTAGCTCTTCCTGTCCCGCCTCCGTTCTTAATTGGACCTTCCTGCTTTATCTAGCACCTCTCTGCTCTCAGTCTTTGCTCGACATAGTCTCTGTATGGAAGTACTTCTGGATTCTCTCAGTGTTTTCACAGGTTCTGACGTGGATTGTACGACTACCCCCTCTGGCTCTCGATCTCGGCACTCCTTGGACAACACTCACTCTGGTAACCCCTTGAACACGGCTTGGACAACGACCTATCTCCACTCTCCACTCCCTGACTTTGGCGAGGCATCCATCACTCTATCTCTACAACCGGTACCGGCAAGTATTGTCTACCTTACTACACCTGGCCTGGCAACGCTTCATACCACACTCCGGACACGCTCCCTTTGCAGCGGGTGCGTGTATTACCACTTCCCCCTTCAGCTCAGGGGATGGGTCTGGTCTGCGGGCAGCACCGGCGTAACATTATGTCGAGCCCACAAGACGCAGACCAGACCGAACTTCAACAGTTTCTCTCCAATCTGCTTCAGCAAAACAAGGCCATCGCGGATCAAATTGTGGCACTTACACGCCAGGTCGCAGTACTCTCAGACAGGGTACCGACCGCGACCCCGCCAGATGTAAGCCCCCACTCCGCAAGCGCAGTTAGCAGCTCAGATGTAAGGATTCCTCCCCCCAAGCCTTTTGCAGGTGAACCGCAAGATTGTAGGGGTTTCCTAAACCAGTGTGAGGTGCAGTTTGAAATGGCCCCCCATCTCTACAATACTGATCGCAAGAAGGTAGCCTACATTTATAACCTCCTCACTGGCAGCGCCCTGGCTTGGGCTTCCCCGGTTTGGGTGCGACGTTCTGACCTTACCCAAGATTACCCGGCATTTAAAGCCGAGTTTCAATGAGTATTCGATTCTCCCGCTCGTCGGCATCTGTTTCTCTCCTCCAGATCAGTCAGGACGGCGAATGGTGACACAGTATGCTGTGGAATTCTGGACTCTAGCAGCCGAGACTAACTGGGGACAAGAGGCTCTCGTCTCTGTATTCTGGCAAGGCCTGGCAGATCCCATCAAGGACGAACTCTCTCGCCAATCCAGGCCGGATCAATTGGAGGTCCTCATTGATTTGGCTGTCCAAGTGGATCAACGTATCCAGGTACGCCGCTCTGAGCGTCAGCGCACTCACTTCCATAACTTTCAAGTTCCGTTCTCCAGTACTCCCAGCAACACTCCTGCTCCCCCAAGTGCTACCATATCTCTTTGTCCTGCACTGGAGTTGCCAGAGCCAATGCAATTGGGGGTACAACACATCCGCACACCGATACGGCAGTTCCGCCACGCCGGGGGATTGTGTTTCTACTGCGGATCCATGGAACATCTGGTTCGGGAGTGTCCACTGCGTCTGGGAAACGGGAACACCCAGTGAGTACAGAGGGGCTCTCTCTGGGTGTAATGTCTCCACGTCCCCTTTCTAAAGGTGAACTCCCTAAGAAACTTACATTTCCAGTCTCCCTTTCAGGCGATAAGTTCAAGACTTCTACCGCCGCTTTCATTGACTCAGGAGCTCGAGGAAACTTTGTGGATCTTGAATTCGCCAGGTTAAACCGCATACCACTCGTGAGAAAGAAGGTTCCCATCGCACTCGTCGGTATCGATGGACGTCCTCTTACCCCGGCCCACATCTCCTTAGAGACGGCTCCTTTGCTTCTGTCCTCACATCTGCACAAGGAGACCTTAGTTCTCGATGCCATTCATGCTCCTGGGATACCCATCACCCTTGGTCTTCCTTGACTACAGCTTAACAATCCTCTCATTGACTGGACTTCCTCTGCTCCCATTTCCTGGAGGCCGAGATCAGGCGAGACTCATCAACTGCTGGCCAATACCTCTGTTCCCGAAGTTATTCTACCTTCCGTTTACCATCAATTCCGGGACGTTTTCAATAAGGTACAGTCAGACCTCTTGCCGCCACACAGGACATACGATTGTCCGATCGATCTAGTTCCTGGTTACTCCCTACCCAAGTCCAAGACCTACCCCTTGTCGTTACCAGAATCTCACGCTATGGATGAATATATCCAGGAGAATCTCAAGAAAGGCTTTATTCGTCACTCCAATTCCCCAGCAGGGGCTGGGTTTTTCTTCGTCAAGAAAAAGGATGGGTCGTTCAGGCCTTGCATCGACTACAGGGGTTTAAACCACATCACTATTAAAAATCGTTACCCCCTTCCCCTTATTACCGAACTGTTCGATAAATTACAGGGGGCCAAGATTTGTTCCAAGTTGGATCTAAGTGGTGCCTATAACCTGGTGCGCACCAGGAAGGGGGATGAATGGAAGACAGCCTTCAACATGCGTAGTGGACACTACGAATATCTGGTAATGCCTTTCGGCTTATGTAATGCTCCCGCTGTTTTCCAGGATTTCATCAACGACGTCTTTCGTAAGGTACTCAATATTTTTGTTATTGTATACTTGGATGATATCCTGATTTTTTCCAAAGATCTCCAGGACCATATACGCCACACCTCCTACGTCCTTTCCCGTCTCCGTGAACACCATTTGTATGCCAAACTGGAGAAGTGCACCTTTCATACGACCTCTACTCCGTTCCTGGGGTATATCATTTCCGATGAGGGGTGTTTATGATGGACTCCGGTAAACTTCAAGCGGTCACTGAATGGCCAAGACCCAACTCTCTCATACAATGTTTTTTAGGGTTCGCTAATTATTATCGTAAGTTTATACGGAGTTTTTCCACCATTGTGGCACCCCTTACTGCGCTCACCAAAAAAGGAGCTGATCCTTCTGCTTGGTCATCCGCTGCCATCTCCGCCTTCGAGACACTCAAGGAAGCCTTTATATCCGCACCTATTCTCCGTCATCCCGACATTGATCTTCCCTTCGTCCTGGAGGTCGACGCTTCTGATTGCGGCGCTGGTGCCGTTCTTTCTCAGAGACCCACGCCCCAAGATAAGTTACATCCCTGTGCATATTTTTCCAAGAAATTCTCGTCTGCCGAGAGGAACTATGACGTGGGTAACAGGGAACTTCTGGCCGTGAAGATGGCTCTTCAAGAGTGGAGACACCTGCTGGAGGGGTCGAAAGAGCCATTTACTATTCTCACGGACCACAGGAACCTTCTTTACATAGAGAACACTCGACGCCTTGGTCCACGACAGGCTTATTGGGCTCTTTTTTTTTCTCGATTCGATTTTCACCTGTCCTATATCCCTGGGACCAAGAACGTAAAGGCAGACGCACTCTCCCGAATACATTCTTCTGAAGAGAGGCCAGAGGAATCGTTGGAGACTATCCTTCCACATGAGAGGATTCTCGCCACGTCTACGTTCAAGAATCTTGACAAGATTTTGCACTCCCAGAGACGCATTCCCAAGGACTTGGTCGTTCCCGACAACAAACTCTTTGTACCATCCAAATTTGTTCCAGAGGTCCTGTCTTGGGGTCACTCCTCTAAATCTGCAGGTCATCCAGGTTTTAAGAAGACTACTGATCTCATTCGTCGGAATTTCTGGTGGCCAAGGATGTCTCAAGATATTCTGGAGTTTACCCGCGCATGCCCCACGTGCGCTCAAAGCAAGACTCTCCGTCAAAAGCCTCAGGGTTTTCTGTTACCCCTTCCAGTTCCCGACCGCCCCTGGTCCCACATTTCTATGGACTTCATCGTGGAGTTGCCCAGGTCCAGAGGAATGAACACTATCTTGGTGGTTGTGGACAGGTTCTCAAAGATGTCCCATTTCATTCCACTTAAAGGATTACCCACCTCCCCCGCCCTTGCTGATATTTTTACGGAGCAGATTTTCTGGATTCATGGGATCCCTTCGTCCATTGTTTCTGACAGAGGTTCTCAGTTCGTATCCAAATTTTGGAGAGCTTTCACGAAGAGATTGGGCATCTCTTCTTCCTTCTCTTCCGCCTATCATCCTCAGTCCAATGGACAAATGGAGAGAATCAATCAATCCCTGGAGAAGTACCTGAGATGTTTTATATCCGATTTCCAGGATGATTGGGCTCAACTCCTCTCTTGGGCAGAGTATGCCGTCAATTCTGCAAAAAACGAGTCCACCCTGGAGTCACCCTTCTTTATAAATGATGGGTTCCACCCTCCCTGTCTTCCCATCCCCAACATTCCTTCTGGAGTACCAGCTGTAGATGAACGCATTTCTTCCCTCCAAACCGCATGGTCCAGGATTCAGTCTACCCTTCTCAACTCCTCCCGCAGATCGAAACTACAGGCCGATCATCGTCGTCGTTCGGCGCCCAGTTACAAACCAGGGGATTTGGTATGGCTCTCCTCTAGGAATATCCACCTCAAGGTACCATCTCCTAAACTGGCACCTAAGTTCCTGGGACCCTTCCCTATTTGCGAACAAATCAATCCTGTGGCATTCCGGCTCCAACTACCACCCAGTATGAAGATTCCCAATGTCTTTCATGTGTCCCTCTTAAAACCATTCATCTCCAGTCACTTCTTTCCGGATCAGACTCGTAAACCGGATCCAATTACTGTACAAAATAACGAGGAATACAAAGTTCACTCTCTTTTGGATTCTCGCCTATCCAGGGGTCAGCTCCAGTTCTTGGTACAGTGGAAGGGCTTTGGCCCTGAAGAGAGATCCTGGGTACCTTCAAAGGACATTCATGCTCCGGCCCTTCTTAAGTCCTTCAGGAAAAAGTTTCCAGAGAAACCGTTCTTGGACCGTCCTGAGGCCGTTCCTGAAGAGGGGGGTACTGTCAGGAATCGGCGTTCTCCTCGCTTCCCACACAGAGCACTCCCTCTCCGCCGGGAGCCCCTGGACACACAAAACAATCCTGCCTTACCGGCCTCCACGGCTCCTCGCCCCTGCCGCCGTCGCGGGATCACTCCCCTCGGCGATTCCTCTGCTCAGCGCCCTCCTGCACGCACACCTACATGCACGCCAGCCCCAGACGTTATGTGCATGCATTCCCAGCTTACAGAGCACACGCCTAACAGAGCACTTTTAACCACTGCTTCTGCAATGAGGCGTCGCCCCCAAGCATCACACAGTTCCATGCAAATCAAGGATTACACTCAGCTGGGCTGTAACACCTCCCTCCTATCAGGGAGAACTCCTTGCAGTCCTCCAGGCCTTCCCCCTTTTCCCATTGGCCTGGCAGCTTTATTATGCCTGTGCTTCCCATAACTCGTCGCTCGACATAGTTCTGGATGGAAGCATTTGACTATTCTCTCAGTGACTCCTCAGGTATTGACGCGGATTGGACGACTACCCCCTCTGGCTCTCGACTTTGGCACTACTTGGACTTCGTGACTTCTGGCATCCCTGATCTTGGCAACGGCAATAACTACTCTACTACCGGTACCGGCAAGTATTGTCTACCTTACTATACCTGGCCTGGCAACAATAACACCACACTCCGGACACGCTTCCTTTGCTGTGGGTGCGTGTATCCCTACGTCCCACCTCAGCACAGGGGACGGGTCTGGTCTGCGGGCAGCACCGGCGTAACACAAATGATGAGAATCAATCAATCCCTGGAGAAATACCTGAGATGTTTCATATCCGATTTCCAGGATGATTGGGCTCAACTCCTCTCTTGGGCAGAGTATGCCGTCAATTCTGCCAAAAACGAGTCCACCCGGGAGTCACCCTTCTTTATAAATTATTGGTTCCATCCTCCCTGTCTTCCCATCCCCAACATCCCTTCTGGAGTACCAGCCGTAGATGAACGCATTTCTTCCCTCCAAACCGCATGGTCCAGGATTCAGTCTACCCTTCTCAACTCCTCCCGCAGATCGAAACTACAGGCTGATCGTCATCGTCGTTCGGTGCCCAGTTACAAACCAGGGGATTTGGAATGGCTCTCCTCTAAGAATATCCACCTCAAGGTACCATCTCCTAAACTGGCACCTAAGTTCCTGGGTCCCTTCCCTATTTGCGAACAAATCAATCCCGTGGCATTTCGGCTCCAACTACCACCCAGTATGAAGATTCCCAATGTCTTTCATGTGTCCCTCTTAAAACCCTTTATCTCCAGTCACTTCTTTCCGGATCAGACTCGTAAACCGGATCCCATTACTGTACAAAATAACGAGGAATATGAAGTTCACTCTCTTTTGGATTCTCGTCTATCCAGGGGTCAGCTCCAGTTCTTGGTGCAGTGGAAGGGCTTTGGCCCTGAAGAGAGATCCTGGGTACCTTCAAACGACATTCATGCCGTGGCCCTTCTTAAGTCCTTCAGGAAAAAGTTTCCAGAGAAACCGTTCTTGGATCGTCCTGAGGCCGTTCCTGAAGAGGGGGGTACTGTCAGGAATCGACGTTCTCCACGCTCCCCACACAAAGCACCCCCTTCCCGCAGGGAGTCCCTGGACACACAAAATAAACCTGCCTTACCGGCCTCCACGGCTCCTCACTCCTGCCGCCGTCGCGGGATCACTCCCCTCGGCGATTCTTCTGCTCAGCGCCGGGCACGCCCACGCCCTCCTGCACGCACACCTGCACGCACACCTGCACCATCCACTGGCTCGGTACACGCGCGTACACAAGTTACGGAGCACGCCCAGTTTGCATACTCTTCTTCCCGTTCCCCGGACCTCAGGCTCCGCCCCCGCACACTGCACGGGCATACTCAGGTTACCAACAAGACTCACCTGGCCTGTTATGCCTGCACCAATCTGCAGTGTCTCCCTGTAGCTCTTCCTGTCCCGCCTCCGTTCCTAATTGGACCTTCCTGCTTTATCTAGCTCCTCTCTGCTCTCAGTCTTTGCTCGACATAGTCTCTGTATGGAAGTACTTCTGGATTCTCTCAGTGTTTTCACAGGTTCTGACGCGGCTTGTACGACTACCCCCTCTGGCTCTCGATCTCGGCACTCCTTGGACAACGCTCACTCTGGTAACCCCTTGAACACGGCTTGGACAACGACCTATCTCCACTCTCCACTCCCTGACTTCGGCGAGGCATCCTTCACTCTATCTCTACAACCGGTACCGGCAAGTATTGTCTACCTTACTACACCTGGCCTGGCAACGCTTCATACCACACTCCGGACACGCTCCCTTTGCTGTGGGTGCGTGTATTACCACTTCACCCTTCAGCTCAGGGGACGGGTCTGGTCTGCGGGCAGCACCGGCGTAACACCATCGTAGTTGGCGTTTGGTCTTCCCCACGTACTTGAATCCGCATTTACATTCAGTCGTATAGATTACTCCACTTGATTTACAGTTTATGAAGTTGCGAATTTCAAAACTTCTGCTATTGCTCCAGTTCTGAAAGGTTTTTGTGGGGGGCCATGTATGTACAGGCTCTGCAATCTCCACATTGGTATTATCCCTGTATTTTGTACAGTAGCCACATTTCTTTCTTAGATCTAGTGTAGTGGCTGTGAACCAGAGGTCCTTTTAGGTTCCCGTGCACGTCTGCTTGTTGTTGGTGTTTTGTTCAAAGTTTCAGTAAGATCATTATCCTCCAAAAAGATATGCCAATGTTTAGTTAGTATAGTTCTTATCTTGCCCCATGTTTATTGTATGTACCAACTAGGCGTGCCTCTTTATGAGGATCTTCAGTGGCTGGTTTTTCATCCAGCAAACTACTTCTGGGAATTAATTATTTTTTGTTGGCTCTCCTAATGCAGCTTTTTTGTACCGCCTCTATTTAGGAACCTCGAGTTCTATTTGCGGCAGACAATGAAATCAGTAGCAAGCGCCGTGAGCGTCTAGTAGCAAAGCTAAGGTCAATGCAAATTGTAATGCCACACACCCAAGTTAACCTGACTGTAACTGGCTGGTAGTGTAATTGGAGAACATAGAGAGTAACTACAGATAATTTAGATATAGATAATAACATTGTCTGGTGCATGAGACCCAGGGTTACCTTACACGTCGAGTAGCTGTGTTTGTGTTGGGAGTTATTTATGTCCCTGTGGAAGTTTTACCATTGCTGTATGGCGCACCAACTGTCTGACCTTGTCGGAGGATCCGGGACCGAGGACGGACGGCTTAGAACCAGCGAATCCATTACAAGAACCGCAACCCAGGGGATCTAGGATCGCAAACGTGACGTGCCAGTCGGTGTGGATATCGAGGAGTCTGTATCAACAGACCCATGCACCCTGTGGTAACATGTCCTTAACATGTACTGCCTGATATATTGAGTTTTGATGTACGTGCATTTTTTACCTTCCTTGCAATGAGCAATAATAATTGTGAATACACTATGAGTTGTGCGCTCTTTTTGTTTTTTCTCTATTAGCTTTTTGTGATGCTGAGCCATCATTGTTGAAATAGCAGCAGACTCGTGTACTGTTTCAAACAGGAAAGGTATTCATTTTTTTCTTCCCATCACTTAATTCACTGACACATTATTGTCACATTTGAATTGATACTTATTTTGTATCCTGAATATAGAATTTTTTACTTTGGTTATATCACTGTATAATAATCACTTACACTATCACGCGTGTATTAATATATAACAATTTGGTGCGCATTAATTAATTTTATTCTATTGTGTTAGGTGGAGTAGGACTTTTTTTTTTTTGTTCAAATCCACCTACTACCCTACAGTGTGGCTACACTCATTTAAGCCTTTGACTCTCAGAGGGACCTGCAATCCTCTGCAGACTAAGGCTGCAGTCCCAGTGTGTTCTGAGGCGTGCGCTATGCGCACAAGGACCGCCCCCCAATCAGACCGGGCCGAGTACCTGCCTCGGCGTGCATTTAGCAGCCACGCTGTATTGCAAGTTTTCTCATATACAAAAAAAATTGTATTTGGAACTTGCAACAGAGGCGTGGCCACGCCCCCGCCGGCAGCTCAGCCGCGTGAGGTCAAGACCACGCCCCCCTGCAAAACCCATGCCATGTGCCTTTCCGTCGCAATCTCTCCCTCTCTCCCAATACCGCACATTGCGGTGAAGCGCTGTGCACGCGCCGCCCCCATGCCACTGTGCTACAGTGCACACCGGGACCGCAGCTTAATGCATTACAAGCCCCTCTGGCAGCGAGAAGGGTTAATATGGGATAGGGCAGCCCATGATGCACTGATTGGAAGAACACATATTTACTGTGTACTATCTATTTCATACAAAGGATGCAGGAAAACCAGAATTACAAATGCTCACGTTCTCAGCCTACCAGAATTCTGACCAGTGGCCAACTCTAAAGAAAGGGAGAACTGCATTGAATAATCACATTACAGAACCTGCCAGTGCTTATTCTAGCATTAAACCAACAATACACGTGTTTCTGTAAGAGTAAACCTCTGATCAATTATTGACAGCTCTAAATATATTAACTAGAAAGAAGTGCCAGAGTTTGGAAGTCATACACGCTGGTTTTTAATGATGTGAAAATTGCCACCCAAATTAGCCAAATTAATTAGAAATATGAGCCTCTGGGTAAACCTCTTCCTCACATTATGCTCTCATTTAAATGCGGGGAAAACAAAACCTAACCACAGGAATCACAATGTACTTGGGTAGAAAGGAACATGAACCAAAACATACTGCAAGTTTTTTTCTCTCCCAAAGCCACATACTCATTAATTTTACACAATCCGAGCCTAAAACTAGGTTTAACGGGTAACAAGACAAAGATCACAGTTTCCTTGGAAGCAGCAGAAACATAACTGCAGCTCGTCATTGCTTTTCTTTAATCATTCAGGCAATGACCCTACTTGGCCCTGTGCAGTATGTCACTGAAATTATCGGGGTTGAGGTTTGGAGAAGATATAGGGCACCTTTGTAAAAAAAACCATTTAATTATTTTTGCTAACGCTGTGCCGCAATATGCATTTCAAATGGCAGTAATTGGCCGTTGCATAAAAGCAGTAAACCATTTGGATTTGCTAATGTCATGCAGACAAGTATTATATTGGCCATAAAGCGGATCTTTGTGGCTAATGGGTCTGTCTGGACTCTGTAAAATCTCTGGCAACTTTGGTAATCCTAGAAAGAATTGATAGCTCAGACTGTGAAAAACCAACACATTACATGATCTTCTAGTGTACTGTAGATTTTTAAAAAAAAAATCAGCTTGTAGACAAGGTACAGAAAGAAAATGTCTCCGGGAGGAAAAATAGGTTACAGAACTGCACATGTATAGAGATTAGAAAATGGAGACCAAATGCAATGTACAACATTATAAGTAGAGAAGGACAAAATAAATGGACCATCTATGCCCAATATTATATTACTTTATGTATGCAGGGATGGATTAAGAGGGGATGGCTGGGGCAGTCACACGGGGCCTAAGCCTAGAAGTGGTGCATACAGGGTCAGATTAAGGGTATGGGTAAACCGTATTTACATTAGTGATATAACAAAAGTGGGGTTAACCCGCGAG
The DNA here is from genome assembly GCF_040206685.1 of Ascaphus truei. Classification (NCBI taxonomy): domain Eukaryota; kingdom Metazoa; phylum Chordata; class Amphibia; order Anura; family Ascaphidae; genus Ascaphus; species Ascaphus truei. Next base: position 331,568,715 of record NC_134483.1, read on the forward strand.
GGCTCAGGTACAGCCGCCCCACTATATGCAGTATGCAGTATGCAGTACATTCCTATGCGGTTTTTCTCTATTAAGTGACGTCTAGTTGTTATTGTTAATAGTCTTGTCTTTATTTTTAGCACTTAAACATTTATCCCTGCACAATTTGTTTCTTCCTTTTTCTAGAGATGCATTCTACACACGTCGGGCGCGAAAAAAGGAAATAGCAGCAGCTACGCGAGGAACAAGAGACGAGAAGTAGCTAAACTACTTAAACTAGATCATTTTTGGGAGTACGGGGGAGGGAAGGTGGGTGGAGGGGGGGGGGGGCATGGCCTGGGTTCTGCCCGGGGACCCATGGCACCCACAATCCGTCTCTGACGGCATGGCTTTTATTATTGTGACATACATACACTAGCTAATAGCAGCAAATAACAATTGGAATATTTGCCAGCATGCCACACAGTAAAGATGGGATTGGTGTGTTGGATTAGTCAAAAGTTGATTAAAGAAAATGTCTGTGAGCTATCAAAGCAGGAACTGGGCTCTCATGGCTGAATCAGCAATACCTGCCATTTAAGTCAATGGCAGAGATCGCCGCTTGTAGCGCGATAGCGGGGATCACTCTTTGATGGCTCCCGGCCTTCAACTTGTGCACAGAACAGTTACCTGTAGGAATGATTAGCACAAGAGTTGGACCCAGGTATTTAAAATCTGTCATAATTAGATTGTATCTTTGTCCAAGTAGGAACCTGGAGCACAGCCACACCAGTTCTTTTCAAAGATTTATTGACTAAAGAGTAGCTACTCTTTGATAAAGCGCCCTGTGCGTGAAACATGTCAGAGTGTTATTAGGATGTCTGTCCTTATGCTTTTTTTTGTCAATAAATCTTTGAAAGAACCTTTCGTGTCCTATACTACACTGGTGTGACTGTGCTCCGGTTCCTACTTGGACAAAGATATTGCTGATTACCCACCTGGATGCACGCCGGTCTGGAAACGCTGTCTAAAGGTTTTCTCTGCATTTTCACTGACGCCCGTCCCAGCTGCTTTGGTGTGCGGCAACCCATCCCTTGGAGGATATCAGCGGTGCCTGAACTGAGGGCGCGCATACAGACGGAGCCGGTATTACGGAGTCGACGGGATTGCCTGACCATTACCCGGTGATCGTGTACTACAGCTGACGCCGCGCTAACCTACCTCCGGGGTTTTCGCAGGGGAACTGCCACTCATCGTGGAGGATTGGGGCTCCGGTTTGATTTTGCATCGTCAGTCTGCTGTGTCGTGAGTAAAGAAGCTGCAACGTGATAGTGCTGAATGCGATCAGCCAGTTGTTGATGTAACTTTATACTCTCACTCTATTAGAGACATTTGTCTATGAAATCCAACACACAGACACACAGACTTAGACCTACAAACCATTGGACTTATACTCTTACTCTACAGCGTTTATTCCAGCTTTACACCGCCAATATTGTTTTTCGAGCACCGGATACTTTGGCCTGTTTCACAGACCAACATTCCTTTATAATTAGATTGTAAGCTCTTCGGAGCAGGGACTCCTCTTCTACAATGTTACTTTTATGTTACTTTTATGTCTGAAGCACTTATTCCCATGATCTGTTATTTGTATTATTTGTTATGATTGTCACGTGTATTACTACTGTAAAGTGCTATGTATATTAATGGCGCTATATAAATAAAGACCTACATACATACATACATACATACATACATAATTAGGACTAGATACAGACTTGGAAAATGTATACATGGTCACCTCTGGATCCAAAAATATTTTTAATTTACACATTTAACTTCTCACATTTACGTTGAAAAGTTGCCTTATTTAAAGGATCCCCTTTGTTTTTTATTGCATGAACAAAGCACACAGCATATCTATGAATTATGTTTCTATATAACTTTCGCTCATTGTTTAACTTACTCATACAATATATATATTTTTTAAACCTTTCTAGTTTATTTACTGAAGTGCAATATGTATTATTGTTATTATGTGCCAGTGTGGTGAAAATGCGGGTACCCAGCGCATTAATAAAGGCAGTGTGCTCGGCTGGTTACCCCTATTTCGTATTGGGGATGAAGGGGTTAATTTTTCATGCACTGTACATGAATTATTTTTCCCTCTGTCCCTTGTTGTCCCCATTTTGCAGGATTGTATGTGCTTCCAGTAGCATACATCCCAAGCACACACATATGAAAAATATAATTGTGAGATAAGGGGAACATGTATGATCAATAAAGTGTATTTTTGCTGCAGGTTTTAAAAGAGACAAGCAGGAGGAAGGTTTTTTTTCTCTTGTCATTAAAATGCACACAAGAACCAAATGTTTTGACACCTATGAACTGGGTCACTTTCCTATGCAAGCTTCAAAGACCACATGCTGGGGGCAGTACCTGTGAGTCTCAGGAAGGGGTGCATATGAAAGCCCCAGAGTCAGGAGGTGTGAAATTGGCCAGGATGGATGCTAAATAGGAAATCCTGTTGACCATTTGGGCTAGCTCACACCCTGAGTTTCCCTCCCAGCCTGAGAGGGGCCAGGTAAAGAGGGGAGTGCACCTATGCTAAGTAGCCAAGGTGGCGTTGTTGCACAGATTCTGTGTGAACAGGAAATCCCTAGAGTGCCCACTCTCCAAACTGTGGGCAAGTAGGGGATTGGGGAATGAGAAAATTCCCACGAGGGGGATTGGGTGGGTATGTTGGAGATTTCAAACCCTATATACATGCCACCCAGGCTATCCCCGTTGTCTTTCTTTTTTCATTCTACAATGTGAGTGGATTTCCATCACACTTCTAACAGCGGATAAGAGCAGCAACAACCCTGGGATGCAAAGAGTCTTATTACCATCGGAACCAAGAGCATAACTCTGCGCCAGGACTCCGTTATTGCTGGAGGTATCTATCAGCCCCCAACGGACCAGAAAGAACTTTGCACTACTCACAGAAGGATTGGGCTGGCATTTTGCGCCTTTGCAAAAAGACTGCAATTTAAAGGACAATATTCTGGTGCTTTGCACTTTTTTGGACATTCTATCCCGTTTCCCTATTCAGTAAGTGTTTTTATTAAGTGTATTCTAAGGTTGTTGTGTGTCTGTCTAGTAAGGAAATAAATGACAATTTATTTTGCTCAGCTTGTATGCTCAATCTAAACCCAAAATATAAATGTGTTGATAATAGTTGTGTCCATCGTGACAGTCAGAAAGTGATAATTATCTCCAAAGTGAATCTAAAAAAAAGTTAAGCTTGGGAATGCTGAGACATTTTTCCGAAGCACAGAGGTTAGTAGGGAACACACAGGAATTGAAAGGTTTTCTGAGAAAGCATTTGTCGCGGGAGATCAGACTATTACATCGACAAGCACCACAGAGGACGTAAGTTAAATAAACAGAGTTTTATCGTGTCTGGAGCCAACAGGGAGTGAAAGAAATGTGTATCTCTGACGCCTGACACATATAAATATATGTAAAGGTAAAGGATATATACAACCAGGACTGGCGGGTGTTTCAAATCTCAGGATGTGCTCCAATCGATGAAGGAATCGTATACATGGAATAGAAACAAATAAAATACATAGCGTAATACTGTAAGGTAAAACAAAAAAAAACTAAACATACAGTAATATACAAAACACAATAGAACTACTGGAAGCTGAAACGAACAACAGGTGAACTGATATGAGTAAAAAAACATTTAATAAAACGACACAAAATGTGTAGCACTGATAGGTAATATCCTATAAGAATAAGTCCCACTGAAGACTCCTCTGCTATGGCTGAAATGCCCACTTACCAAATGGAAAGTGGTAGCAGGCAGTAGTTAAATCGGAGAGTATCCCCTCTCATCTGTGGCAAAGCTGCTCCAGGCTCCTCTCCTCGGCACAGGCGGCATCCTGATCCCCAGTAGATGCTATCCGGGCGGAACGCCCCCTAGTCTCGCGAGGCCAGACGGCAAGTGCGCGATCAGCTCTGGAGTGGTAGACGACTGCAGCAGATTCGCTGTGAGGCAGCCAGATGAAACGTGCAGATGGTAGCAGCAGATTTGCCGTGCAACAGCCAATGAGATGGATAAGGCAGTAGAGTCAGCGGGACCAGCCTACGCGTTTCGAAAGATGCAGCTTTCTTTGTCAGGGGTATATGGATAGTGTCTCAGTGTTAGTTAAGCGGTTAGTATGTTTAATAAAATATAAGCCTTACTACTGCAACAGTATTTTTATGCACATAGGATATGGTGCCCCAGGTTCTGCAAACACATAATACATTTTGAAATTACTGCAGTTCCCTACAGGTAGAACACCGCTGACCTAGGCAAGTTAGTGATTTAATTCATCATAGTAAGGAAGATGAAGAAAATGTCAGATAAATATCTCAATTGGCTCAGTGATAATCTCTCTTCGGATCATACTAAATAGCATGTGCATACATAATGTGGAAAATAGTCATTTACATATAGATTTCCATATTTGAGAACACTACCTTCCGAACGTTTTCATAGCCACTTTGCTTTGCCTTCACTGCTTCTTTATGCTGTGACAATTTCAATATTGAACACACTGTAGCAGTTCTCAACCTTTTGTAAGGATTACCGAAGTACAGCCGCTCTGCGCAACCTCTCGAGCACCACCGCGCACGCGCGGGGTGCCTATGGACCACATTCCTTACCAGACGCGCGCAGCATGCACGCGCCAAAATGGCGTCATCTGACGCCGGGGACTCTGGCTCCGTCCCCCGGATCATGCCGCGCACTTACTGCGTGCAGAGCTCGCATGTGACACGTGCGCCACGCCCCCAAGCTCCGTGTCAAGATCCACAAGCTGCCAAACAGCTGCACCTGCTCATAGAAACATTATTAGCTGCACAAACAGCTGCACCTGCTCATAGAAACATTCATTAGCTGCACAAACAGCTGCACCTGCTCATAGATGCATTCACTAGCTGCACAAACAGCTGCACCTGCTCATAGAAGCATTCATTAGCTGCACAAACAGCTACACCTGCTCGTTGAGCCTTGGACCTATCACAGCTACCGCGGAGGCCACGCCCCCGCTCCACCCCCCATGGGGGTTGGCTGATCCAGCCTATATATGCTCACCAATGTTATAGGCACATTGGCTGAGCATAGATTCTTGTTACTGTGTTTACCCTTGCTGTTCCTGCCTTGTCCCTGTCCTGTTGCTTTGTTCCAGTTTGATCCTCTGTGCACCGAACCGGCTTGCTTTGACTACTCCAACCTCTGGCACCTGATCTTGGCTTTCTCTGACTCCTCGCTTCTCTCTAATCCTGAACTCGGCATTGTATCTCGACCACTCTTCATTCTCCAAGCCTGACCTCGGCAAAAGCACCTTCTACGCTCCGGATATCTCCTACTTTGAACTCAGCAAGTATAAAGACTACTCTGATCTCTACATCCCTGACCCAGCTGTCAAGGCAAACCTACACTCCAGATGTGGCCCCCATGCCTGTGGCTGGTGTTTGTTACTACTCCCATCTCAGTACTGGGGTCTCGTCTTATTTGTGGGGAGCACAGCGGGACAGTATGCTCAGCCTAACAAACATAGACCCCGCTAAGGTGGGAGAAGTGGTGGCATCTCATGCCGCCATGTTCTCTAAACTGGAGAAATATCTTGAGCAGTCCGACCGTCGCCTAGACTCCCTACAGAAAGACCTCCAGACCCTCTCAATACAAGTGCAACAATCCAGCACACCCACCTTCTCTAATTCACAACCCACACCACTATCTAGCCTCACACCGTCTGAACCAAGACTCCCCATGCCTAACCGGTACTCCGGAGACCCTTTAGAATGTCGCAGCTTTTTGAATCAATGCTTCATTCAATTTGAGATTACACCCTCCCAGTTCCTGACCCCAAGGTCAAGAGTGGCATACATTATCTCCTTGCTCATGGGCGATGCATTGGCGTGGGCCTCTCCTATCTGGGAGCAGAGAAGAGACCTTACTCAAGACATTGGACAATTCACCAAGGAGTTCAGACGTGTCTTTGACACCCCAGGGCATACAATTACTGCAGCGTCTTCCCTTTTTCATGTTTCCCAGGGAGATCGTCTGGTGGCAAGCTACGCCTTGGAATTCCGGACAAATGCCTCAGAGACAGGATGGAACGAGGAGGCCCTCTCTTCCACCTTCTGGCAAGGACTTTCGGAACCCCTGAAAGACGAGCTAGCCGCGCAGGAGCGCCCAGCGGACCTGGAAGAGCTCATTGCAGTCTGCATACGGGTAGACCAACGTCTGCAGGAGAGGAAAGCCGAGCGTTCACGGAACTGTCACGTACCCGCAAGGTCTTCATGTTTCCACTCCTTCGTTCCAGAGACCCCTATGACCGAGGTCCCAGAACCCATGCAGTTGGGTGGCAACAAACTCTCCTTCTCTGAGAAACAACGTCGCCGAACCTCCGGTATGTGCCTATACTGTGGCAATCCGGGCCACCTAGCCCTCCGCTGCCCACTCAAGTTGGGAAATGACTGACTCCCATGGAGGCCCAGAGGAACCTCCATGGGAGTACTTTCCAACTCCTCCATCACCAAAGAACCCCTACCCAACAGAGTCCTGATTCCTGTATCCCTTCAGGCTCCGGGCCTCGGGATGAGCGCATCCGCCTTCATCGACTCTGGTTCCGGAGGAAACTTCATAGACCAGGAATTTGCCACAAGGAACAACATCCCATTGGAAAAAAAGAAAAACCCGGTGGGGATTGGAGGCCATTGATGGACGCCCCCTGCAGCTGGCCTTCATCATTCTACAGACCGCAGAAATCTCCCTGATGTGCGAACAGACCCACAGGGAGAACATCACCTTAGACGTGATCTACTCACCATCCGCCGAGATTATCCTGGGCCTTCCTTGGCTACAACGCCACAACCCACTCATTAACTGGGCCAAGCAAAGTCCCATCTCTTGGAACCAACATGCGCAGTTCCACCCCAAAAGATCTACAGCATGAAGACCTCAAAGGACCCACAAGACGTTTTACCAGACGAATACACAGAATTCAGAGACGTATTCGACAAAGACAGGTCAGAGGTACTACCCCCCCATCGATCCTTTGATTGTCCTATAGATCTCCTGCCCGGTTCTACCCTGCCTAGAGGGCGCTCTTACCTTCTTTCCCTCCCAGAGACCAAGGCTATGTCCGAATACATCTAGGAGAACCTCCAAAAAGGGTTCATCAGGAAATCCTCGTCACCGGCAGGGGCTGGATTTTTTTTTGTCAAAAAAAAAGATGGTACTCTAAGACCCTGCATCGACTACCGAGGACAAAACAAGATCACCATAAAAAAACGCTACCCACTACCATTGATATCGGAGCTGTTCGACCATCTCCGGGGATCCACCATATTCACCAAATTGGACCTCCACGGTGCCTATAACCTAGTAAGGATCCATCACGGAGACGAGTGGAAAACGGCATTCACCACGAGACGGTCACTACGAATACCTGGTCATGCCGTTCGGCCTGTGCAATGCCCCAGCGGTCTTCCAAGACTTTGTAAATGAAATATTCAGAGACCTGCTGAACAGATTCGTTATCGTTTACCTGGACGACATTTACATTTTTTCCAAGACCATCTCAGAGCACATTAACCAAGTCAAACAGGTACTTCTACGCCTTCGTCAGCACCACCTCTACGCCAAACTGGAAAAATGCAACTTCCATCAAAAATCCACTACCTTTCTAGGATACATCATATCCGATTCTGGGTTTTCCATGGACCCCTCCAAACTGAAAGCCGTCGTGGACTGGTCGCTCCCCACGTCTCTCAATGGCATCCAGAGGTTCCTAGGATTTGCCAATTACTACAGAAAGTTTATCCACAAATTCTCTTCCATTGTCGCACCTATCACGGCCCTCACCAAGAAAGGAGCTGACGTTGTGTCCTGGCCACCGGCAGCTATCCAGTCCTTCAACGCCTTAAAGAAAGCCTTCATCTCTGCACCCATACTGATCCACCCCAATCCCAGACTACCTTTCACATTGGAGGTGGACGCATCAGACATCGGAGCTGGCGCCATTTTGTCACAGAAAGGATCACCGTCTTCCAACCAACACCCATGTGCCTTCTTCTCTAAAAAAATACTCATCGGCACAGCAGAACTACGACGTTGGCAATAGAGAACAACTAGCCATCAAACTAGCTTTAGAAGAGTGGAAACATCCAGAGAGTCCCATTACTATCCTCACCGACCACAAGAACCTCATGTACTTGGAAAGCGTTCAACGACTTGGAGCCCGTCAAGCCCGCTGGTCCCTATTCTTCTCTCATTTCAATGATGATGAATGAATGATGAATCATTCTCTCATAATATCATTAATACCCCGTTCCAAGAACGTAAAGGCAGACGTGCTTTCCCGACAGTTCATAACAGAGAACAAAACCGAAGCCAAATCAGAGACCATCCTGCCTGCCAGGTTCATCATCTCCGCCAACACATTTGACATAATGGATAACATCCTGCTGGATCAAACTAACATTCCGGAAGGTCTGGAAATTCCAGATGGATGCCTCTTCGCAGCACTTCCCTTCCGCAAAAAAAATCTTGGAATGGGGACACTCATCAAAAACCGCCGGTCATCCTGGTACCAAAAGAACCGCAGACTTAATCACACGGACATTCTGGTGGCCAAACATGCAAGGCGACATAAAGTAGTTCACCAAGGCATGCACCACATGTGCAAGGAATAAGGTGCCCCGCAGCAAACCACAAGGGCTCTTGAATCCCCTACCCATCCCGGACCGCCCCTGGAGGAACCTATCTATGGATTTCATAGTAGAGCTGCCAAGATCCAGAGGTATGAACACCATACTAGTAGTCATAGATCGCTTCTCAAAACAGGCACTTTTTATTCCACTTAAAGGCCTACCGGACTCCCCTACACTGGCAGACATATTATGTAAAGAGATTTTCCGTCTCCACGGAACTCCCACGACCATTGTATTGGACAAAGGGCCCCAGTTTGTCTCGAGATTCTGGCGGGCCTTCACTAAGAAATTGGACTTCTCCCTGCATTTTTCCTCCAGGTACCACCCGCAGACTAACGGACAGACAGAAAGGACCAATCAGTCCTTGGAGCAGTACCTGCGCTGCTTTATCGCGGACACCCAGGACGACTGGGCAGACCTTCTCCCGTGGGCAGAATTCACCCATAATTCCCTGAGGAACGAATCCACACAGGCCTCGCCCTTCTCATGACTGCCCACCTCTTCCCCTCCTTCTGGGTTCCTGCAGTGGATGACCGGATCCAAGCACTGCAAAATTCATGGACCAAGATCCAGAGTAACCTAAAAGATGCTTCCGCCAGACAGAAGACCCAGGCAGACCGCCACCGTCGCGAAACTCCAGAGCTGAGACCGGGAGACAAAGTATGGCTGTCCTCACGGAACATACACCTAAGAGTTCCCACACTCAAACTGGCCCCAAGATTCTTTGGTCCATTCAAGATCTTGGAGAAAATCAATCTGGTGGCATACCGCCTGCAACTCCCCTCTTCAATGAGGATTCCATCCGTGTTCCATATTTCACTACTGAAACCTGCATAGCGCAGCCTCCGCTTCCCTGATCCATCTCCTGCACCACCGGGTCCTCTAATCGTACAGGGCCAGCAGGAGTACGAAGTTCAGGCCATCCTAGACTCCAGGTTATCTAAAGGGACTATCCAGTATCTCATTCACTGGAGGGGATACGGTCCTGATGAACGATCCTGGATTCAACACCAGCAAGTCCACGCACCCGAACTCATCAAAGACTTCCACCTGAAATACCACCTGAAGCCTCGCAGGGTTAGCCCGGAGGTCTCCTCTGAAGGGGAGGGTACTGTAAGGATTACCGAAGTACAGCCGCTCCGCGCATCCTCTCAAGCATCACCGCGCACGCGCGGGGTGCCTATGGACCACATTCCTTACCAGCATGCACGCGCGCCAAAATGGCGTCATCCGATGCCGTGGACTCTGGCTCCGCCCCCGGATCATGCCGCGCACTGACTGCGCTCAGAGCTTGCATGTGACACGTGCGCCACGCCCCCAAGCTCCGTGTCAAGATCCACTAGCTGCCAAACAGCTACTCCTGCTCATAGATGCATTCAATAGCTGCACAAACAGCTGCACCTGCTCATAGATGCATTCTTTAGCTGCACAAACAGCTACACCTGCTCGTTGAGCCCTGGACCTATCACAGCTACCGCGGAGGCCACGACCCCACTCCACCCCCCATGGGGGCTGGCTGATCCAGCCTATATATGCTCACCAATGTTATAGGCGATTGGCTGAGCATAGATTCTTGTTACTCTGTTTACATCCACAGCAAGGGGAGCGCAGGATGTTCACAGCGTGGTCATGAAAAGACGAAAAGACGAAAAGACATAACATAGTGTGACCTGTGAATATGTATCTGGAATATGTAGGGCTGTAAGATAGTAGCACTCACACTTTTTCCCCAGAAATCAAGCAGTACAGAGACTCTTTCTCTCTCTGAAACGAGCAACCTTCAGAGAGAGAAAGAGTCTCTGTACTGCTTGATTTCTTTTTTTTCCCATATATTATATATTCATGATATGTGCACTGAGACCTACCTAAACAGTTGAGTTCTACACCTCTGGTTATTCACACAGGTGTTTGTATTTTACTCACCTTTTTGATTGCAGGACACTCCTTTTTGAGTGTTTTTGAGTGTTTCTGCCATCCGCATTACCGATCCAGACCTGGTAATACTCGTTTTAATCCCCAATATTTTATTTAGTGATTTATTAAAGTTGTTTTAAATCCTCCACACCTCACCCATTTGATGTACTAGAGTGCCCAAACTAGGTTTCTTTTCTCTGTTTGTTGTTCAAGTATAAAGACTACTCTGATCTCTACATCCCTGACCCTGCTGTCAAGGCAAACCTACACTCCGGACGTGGCCCTCGTGCCTGTGGCTGGTGTTTGTTACTACTCCCATCTCAGTACCGGGGTCTCGTCTTGTTTGTGGTGAGCACAGCGTGACACCTTTTTGGTGATAACATTCGCCTTTGGAACGTCTTCGGAGTTTATTGAAAAGGGCCCTATGACTCTTACCCTTCTGTTCCACTACTTGTTAGGGGTGAGATGCTGAAGTAGACACGGAAAATGCAGCATTTAATTGTAAAAATAGTAAAAGTGAGTTTGACTTATTCATAGGTACAAGGTCATTGCGGAGAATGGTTTGTATGACAACATGGTTGCACTGTAATTTTAACCCCTTTACAACATTATACTGAGTACTCTTGAAGTGACCAGACTTCCATCTTGTATTGATCCCAGACTGGAATGTGACAGAGCCCAGAACAGCAGCAAATAATCACACATGTAAATCTGGACCTTGAACCATAATTCTTACAGATCATACTTAACTCACCTTCATTAATAATCTCTGTAGCTTAGTGCCCCTGGCTATAGAATTCCACTGACCTCAACACTATAAGTCCTTATAGGAACAGACAGTGTTGGGGTTAAACTCCTGCGCAGGGCCTAGCTTGCAGTTGTAGCCTGGATGGCTACTGTGTTGCCATATCCAGGGGCTGGCCTAAACCAGCAGTTGGAGTGTCATCCATGGGGAGGGTACAGACTGGGTCACATGTATATGGTGTGATGCCTGTCAGTATCTGGCCCTGCCCTGTTATGGGGCAGGGTTACAAGCCCTTCCTCCTGGGAATAAAAGCCGACACCACCAAATTGGTTAGGTTGGTGTTTGTCTTCCCTCCCTCAGAGGAGTGGGTGTTCCCCTCATTCCATCAGGGGGTGAGGGAGTTTAGGAGGGATGCTTGGACTCAAGCCCTAGGTATCTGCTCCAGGGAATGTGGAGGATGCCATGCTGTGCACAGAATAAACTTAGTTATATCAACAATGATGTCTAGTGTTTGGAGGAGGAAGAGTTACCTATGGGGACCATCCTGCTTGCCAGGATCCTCATGGGATGGAGGTGCTGCACCCTAGGAGAAAAAAAAAAGCCTGACCAGTTGATGCTTCCACACAACACCAGCGGAGTCCTCAGGCCTTCTATAACACCCAGGTGAGCTCATAGCACCAGAGAAACACCCATGTAGTGGCCAGATTTCCCGTGGGAGGTGGGAATAGGTGCTTCATCTCTATAAGGTTATAATCAAACCAATGAACAAGGCATTGTTCAATTTCACAAGAACAACATGCCCTCTAACCCGAGAAGTAAATGACACAGTAAGTATGGTAATATTTGCTCTGGTATATATAACATTTGTTCTTTCACAAAACCAAGGAAATCAGGGTGCCTAACATTACTGTCTAATTTTACTACATTATTTGTAAAGCATTACTACAATCCTTATAATTTTTTATTATATATGCAAATGCTTGGTTAATAAATATCTTGAGCTGTTTGTTTTTCCCCCTATAGTTTTGCTCTTCTAAAAAGTACTATTCTCATTTAATGAAACCGAGATATTTACATTTTCCTGGTGACAAAAACAAGACACGCAAAGACATTATAGGGTCAAAGCCCCGCTGCTTCCATACTATCCCATTGCTCAGCTTGCTTGTTTAATGTTGTCAGAAGGCATAGTTAGTGATTAATGCGCTCCAGCGCTAGATCCATGTAATAGGAATAATGTAGATAGATGTTGGGATTGGGGCTAGTGAGATTAATATGTGAAATCCCATGGAGACCCAATGTCCTTGGGTATGGGGTAGCTAGCAATGTCCCCTTCCAATTCTTCACAGGGAAGGTCCCTGGACTCACAGCATGTGATAATGCACAAATAAAAAGAGGACTCCTTGATAAAGTGTATTCCCATACACGAAACGCGTAGGAAGGTGTTTACCTCCATTTCCTATGTGGATCAATAAAGGACCACTTTTTCATTCATTCTGTTGGTGACCCACTCCTTTGGCTGTGCGCCAGTTTCTCTTTCTCTCTTTGTTGCTTGTTTAATGTTACCTCTAAACTAGGGCTGTCAAACATGCGGCCTGCAGACCAGGATTGTTCCAGGGCGAGAGCTGCTTCTTCCATGCTTCTCCCACACATTACTACAGCAGGAACTCTCGCAAGGCTTGCCGGGCCAATAGAAGTGCCCGGTTAGCCTTTGTGTGGGATCCTGCTTCACTCAAGTGCAGGAGCAGAATGGAACAGCCAGCATAGGTCCCTCCCTCAGACCAACTCTCCCATCATGCTTCCTCACCAGGTTCCGTACTCTGCCTGCTCCAGTATGGGTCACGCCTCACCGGGCAAGAGCATGGGTGGGGGGATATTAAGAGTGTAAGAGGGGGGAGGTATTAAGAGCGTGAGATATTGTGTGTGGAGTGAGGTCTTGAATGGGAGAGGGATATATTAAGAGTGTGAGGGGGGGAAGAGAGTGTGGGAGGGGTGGAGTAAGAGTGTGAGGGAGAGGCTGGGAAGTGAGGGGGGAGGGGAGAGTGAAGGAGAAAGGAGGGGGGGGGGCGGGTGTGGAGAGCTTAATGCTGACATCTAGCATACAGCCGCACTACTATGTTTTATATGTATATTTTGAAAATGTATGGTACATATGAAATCTGGAAAAGAGTAGGTATAAATGGCACACCACTGTTTAGAAAACTAAATTTACAGTGTATTCCCTTTTGGCGCACACCTTCTGCTGATCCCGGCGTCCCAAAGCTGGGGTTTGGTCTGAAGAAGGGACTCTGTGTCCAGAAACGTTACCTTGTCATTGGCTCTGATGAATTTAATACACTTTTAAGATTTTTTGACTCTACCAGTCTTTTGTGTGCTCCTTCTAATTCTTGTTTAGTACATATGAAATCTATTAAATCTAATCAGGCCCTTCATATGAAATGAGTTCGGCACCCCTGGTCTAAACCACTCTTTTATACAGCATATACAACACGAGTACCGTCTCCAAGAAACATAATCACACTACACAGTAAAGAAAAATGGTCCAGATTGAATGTATTCTTTTAATCTTCATCGCCATCTTCTGATGAAACAGCAAAAGTGTTTTTGTTTAACACTTTCTTTTGTGATGTTTCAGAAATCATCTATAATATAATTTAATGATTCATTCTCTCTCCCTATATATTTTTGGTATGGAATTATTTATAATATATATTAGGCGGGGTTGCAGACCTGTCTAAGACATGCAAATGAGCATACAGTAATATTTCCATTTGCGCTCTCTCTCTCAATAAAAAAAAGGTTATAAATAATTCCATGCAAAAAAACAAATGTCACTTACATTTGTAACATTTATATACGTGACCGTAAGTATGCATTGTGGAGGTGTTACAGTTTGTTGTAGAAAAGAATAGCCACATGCACATCTGTATATAAAAGCTTCAAGGAACTCATCAAACCTGAAGGGGAAAAAATATCAATCATATTAGTTTTAACAATACGATGCTGTCTTTACTTGTTCTAACACAATATTATTTTTAATGAAAAATAATCTGTCTTAAACAACATTGCACAACAAACATGTTCCTGTAACATCAAAGCTAGAGAGAAAAAAAACCACACAAAGATGTAAATTCAATATACTACGATGCAGCCCCAATGGGGAATTTAGTCCCAAACGTCCGCTTTGCAGAATTTTGCATTTACCTCCTTAATGGCTTTACCAGTTATTAAATCATTGTGACTGTTAAGTCTTTAAAACATTTACTTGTTAGCTCAATGGAAGCTTGGGAATGGTATTTAAATATAAGCAGAACGTAAAAGTCTCTCCAGGAATGTGATCAGCGATTTGCCGATTTACTAAATTATAATTTATACATCATCCCTGATGGCCACATAAATCAAGTGCTATTTAATCCATTAAAAAACTGCTCAAGAGTGTAACGTAGGAGAAACACGGATACAAAGACTGATTGTCCTCTATTTATTATTTCTAATTATGAGATGCTGCTGTCAACTGCAGATGTTAGCCCAGTGAAATTAAATAGTTTACAGGCACCGTTTAGATGTAATGTAAGTGTTGATCTTAAAGCTCACTTCTCTCTCTCTCTCTCAACTCCACCATAAACCGATCTATTAACCCCTTCAGTGACAGGGGGTCCTGCCACCGATGGATCACGCAACTCCTCTACTGAACGATCATGTGATCACTTCAGGGTTCCGGATGGGAACTTAAGCACGATCAGCGCCTATTGTGCACATCCCTTTAAAAAGATCAATAGGCCATGACGTACAGCGTACAGGTCGTGTAGGGTGGCACTTTTTATGACGTATGACGTACACTAATAGGGCATTGAAGGGGTCAAGCGTGCATAACAGTCTAAAAACGTTTAAAAGGTGTAATTCCACCCAAAATTTACTTTGAGCTTTAACATATTATATAAAGAGTGGCTAATTACAATTACTATTCTAAATTTATTTATCTTAAAAAATTCTAAATTGACCGACTTATAAACAATTTTCCGTTTAATGACTGGCAGAGTATCAGGGAGAATGTTTGCCATTTCCGCTATCAGAATCCACCGCTTGTCTCACGCGCTTTTCTTTTTCACATTCCTTCTAAATGGAGTGTAGTGACATCAGGCATTATTTTCTTATTATTATTTTAAGTAGAGGGAATTGTATCTTTAAGGCAATAAAACACACAGTGTCAAAACAAATTGAACAAAGCTAAACAATGAAACTAAAACTAATTTAATGTACATAGCATTACACATGAAGGATAATTTAGACACAATTTAGACACAACGTAGTGGACAGTTTCAGTTTTTGATCGGTGTAGAGCTAAATTTAGTCGTCTTCTTCAGGTGGTGGTAATTAGGAAGGATTTTCATCAGGAAATCCAACTGAAGTGTTTGTGGCTGAAAGAAACCAAAATAAAAAAATATATATACACAAACAAAAAAACAAACCAAAAAAGAATAAGCATTTGTAGTACTTATACAGTACTGTACTGGTATATACAAACTACAGGGAGAAATGAACCGCAGGACTGATTGTCAAGAGCATCCTATGTCCTGTTTTGGTCATTGGCCTTATAGGTTATGACCTCAGGGATGAAGGAAACAGGGATTGTCAACCTTAAACGAAAGACAGAAATAAAAAGGAGCATTGTCTGGTTTAAATCTGGTTAATAGCTTTTCAGCTGAAATCCTATATTTTGTGCTTTTGCTGCATGATCACCTGCAATCTTATTGCTCCACCCTATTGTATATTTCTTCTTCTTTTACTCATAAATGTACTATGATATGGTACAATGGTATACCATATCTATATTTAGAGTAAGAAAATACCCTTATTATTCTGGTCCATATAAATAAATGGAGATACTGTCAGCGGTACAATAACGCCAGCTCCTTTTATTAAACACACATACAAATATACCCACAAATGGCGTATTACAAACTATTTACAGGATATGCTGATTTTTGTGTCACTAATAAAAATCACTGTAAATTACAGCAGTAATCCATATAGCTTGATTATGGAGAAAAAACAGAACTAGGCTATCTTAAAATTAGTAACGCGTTGTAATGGACCAACGTGGATGACATTTATATGATCATGCAAGACCCTTTTTTCTTCCATTTCTTGTAGTTTTATCTTAAAAAGAGATCTTAAAAACTCACTTAATTACTACACATACAGTATGAAGAGAGTTCATGTTTGTCCATTCAAAGGTGCGGCTACATTTTAAAGGGGCACTCTCATGCAGTGAATAAAAAACAAACACAAATAAATGTTACCATTGAAACATTAAAAAATGTCCCAATTATTTAAAAACTATTCTACTCTTCTGATCTTTACAAAAAAAAAGTTTTAGTCACTTGCATTTAATCCATTAAACTGTCCACTGCCACTTTGGTCACCGTAGGGTCTGCTGCTTTAAAGGTGCAATCCAAGCGCTGCAATTATTTATTTTTTACATAGGATTGAAGCAGGGGGTCTTTGGAGCTGAACCCCATTCATTTCAGCTCCGGGGAGCACTGCTTCCAGAGATACTTACCTCCATAAGTGATGCTGGCATCTCTTCTGTTTAAAGGTCCTTGCTTACGTGGGCCAATAGAAAGCCGCACCAGATGACGTCACAGCTTCCTATTGGCTCACAGGACGTGGAAGCTTTGAAGCCGCCATTACATTAACCACAGCTAGTCCAGCCAGAGATGCTACCGGCACCCCCTACAGAGGTAAGTATCTCGGGAAGCAGAGGGTCCCCAGAGATCAAATTAATTCATTTCTGGAGACCCCCTGCTTCAATCCTGTGTAAAAACAAACAAACAAAAAAAATGCTGAGCTTGGATTGCCGCTTCAAACCCAATTAAATCCCTTTGTGGAAATGTTCCATGGCTTAGCTTTTGCATCAACCAATGCCAGGAACAAGAAAGGATGGTCTAAGCTGAACATTCTATTATTTCACCAAGCAATAACTTCAGGGGCAGCTGAAAATCAGCACAACTATCTATGGGAAATGGAAGATTGCCGAAGTACTGTAAACTGACCTGGGGGCGCTCCGTCTGCACCCTGCGCAGGCAGTCAGATCCATAGATGACGGTGTTCTCAGGGATAACCTCACAAGTGTTCACATTGCAGCACGCACCGATGATACAGCCACTGGTCAGAATAACATTCCTACCTACAAATGCTAGAATAAAAAAGCGCAATGGAATCCTATTTAGATACACAAATAAAACAAGTAAATGGTCATAAAAAATGATATGTTTAATGTGCGTCGACTACTTGGTTCAGAAACCTGAAACAACTTATTTTCCAGTTTTGAATTGGGGAACAAAAAAAGGATAACTGCACAGGTGAATTTGGGTTTTAAAACATAACTAAATACACTTTTTAATGGTGCAATGTAGATGTGCTAAAAAGTAAATAACTTTGCCATGTTGCATCACCTCCGAAAACTTTCAACATTTGTCACAAAATTCAAGATCTGTGGAATGATTTGTCGGGTATCGGCAAAAGAAGCTTAATTCTAGGCAATCCAACAACAGATGCTAATGAATGTACAAAATAAACTGCATTGGGAATCAGCAATGATAACACAATTCTTCTTAAATTGAAACTTAAATATCTCCAGTTTTGAGATAACATTCTTAAAACTTCAATGTATAATAATGTGCTGAATTTTTTCCTATATTACATTTTATGCATGCTAAAAGGATGCTGAATTATTTACTTAAGATCTAATCTCTATTTTCCCAGCTGCTGGCTGAAAGGACATTGCAGCTGTGCGGAGTTTATGCTAGAATAAACTAGTTTAAAAGCAGAAGTCTTGTGTGTGTGGGTGGGTGGGTGTATGTATGTATACATGTATGTATATATCCAATAAAGAATATCACTTGTGAGCACATTCACATGTCTTAGACATGTCTGCAACCCTGCCTTTCAACCATTATCACCTAGCATACAGTTCTTCCACTGCAGCAAGGGATTCTGGGAAATGACATGCAAAGGAGCACACGTCAATTTTTGCCTGAAATCCATTTACATGGAACTTAAATTGTGTATGATATATATATATATATATATATATATATATATATCAAACTTTTTATATATAAAAATAATCAATGCTTTCCCAGGCGAGAAAACAAAGAAGCAGCACTCAGAGCGTGACTCTGCGTCACAACGTTGGGCCGCGCTGTGATTGTATTTTCGCGCTGCTGCCGCTATCCAATTTTATTGCAATTTCCCTGGTCTGCCGCAGCACCGCTCACGGCCGTGCACGTGCGTCCCTAGTATGTAAACGTCTGGCTAACACAGCCAATTCTAATTGACGCGCGCACGCACTATATTACAGGCCGTACACAGCTTTTTCAGCACAGCCTGGGTGCATAGCCAATAAACCTAATCACAGACAGCTGTTGTTTCAACCTTTTGGGTCTCCTCAGTGCGAGGTTGGTTGCTGGATATGCAACGTGAAGCTGGTACTGTGTATAACCAGACGTAACTTTTCTTTAATATCTGGTTATACCCATCCAAGTACAAATTTGCTTTGTAAAACTGAAATACAAAGTCCTGGCTTATTTTTATCCAATTTAAATAAACGTATCTACAGTATGACAACGTAATTGGTGTTTACTTGTTCTCTTGACACGTGTCCATTCAAATTTCTATAGTATTGCACAGTGTCATAGCAGGATGCTACTTGGATAATGTGTCATGTATTTATTTTTCTGCTTCTTGCAGTTTCTGTAACCGTTTATTGCCTTTGATTTATACTGAGATGTTAGTGTGTTTAGTCTTGAAAGACATACTTCTATATACCACAGCAACCTGTAATAGTAATACAAATGTAGGGATGCAGCCCACCCCATGGGTTGTGTGTTCCCTATTTGTTCATACAGAAACACTTTTGTTGTAAACTCCTAAAAACCCATAACACAGCTGCATCTTTAAGGAACGGCCATGCTTGCCCACTAAAAGAGAGATATATTAAAGAGGTACAGTACATATGGAAAGGGACCCTATATTTGGTACACTACTGTTTAGTAAATATTGTCCACTAAAAGGTTGCATAATCTGCAATGATTGTACGTAACAAATGAAAGGGATTTTTCTATGCATTTACATTTTTTTGCCTGCACAATAGTACTAGTTTTAGATTGCCTGTTATTTTTTATTCTGTTACTGTTTTTTCAGAGCTCTCACGGCCGAACATTACTCTGCAGTCTAGCGTTTTCTAAAAATGTACATATAATTAGAAAGATCGCTTATCTGGCTTCCTCTTGGGTTTGGATTTCCACGATACAATGCAATATTAGACAACGGTTGCAATGGCATTTCCTCTCTGCCCCAGTTGTGCGATAGCATTTAGCTAGAAGTTTACATATCCTTTCTACGCTTCCTGCCTTTTGTTTGAATAATATCTGTTAATTAAATTTCAAGTACAACAAGATATGCTTCCCCACTTACATTAAACCCTGAAGGCTTGGAAGTCTTACCAAAGAGCTTTGCAGGATTAAGAAATAAATTTGTTTTGCAAATTTCTTGGAAGACGCAGATTTGTCCATTAATGATGCTATTGCTCAGCTGCATTTCCAATTCTTTAAAAGTATTTATGAGCAAGAAGGGAAGGATAGCAAGTTGGAAAATAAAAAATAGATCAAAGATTCTCAACATTCGAAAACAATACAGCTCAACCCCAATTATAAAGGCGAATCCGCTTATAACGCAATGCAAGCGTGGCTCCCAATCTTCGTATTTATGAATACTTTACAACACGATTATTGGGATCTTAAATACTTTATTTAAGTAATAATCCCCAAAGAACAGGGCATTACTGGCCAATAATGCCCTGGCTGGAAGAGTTGAAGGCCCGAGGTGAAGCCGAGGGACTTTAACCCAGCCAGGGCATTATTGTCCAGTAATACCCTGTTCTGAGGGGATTATTACTATTATAGGCTAAATGTTGGCTTATTTGTATTTTTTTTTTTTAATTTTTCATCAAAAAGATAAATGTTTGTAGTCATATTGATTTTTATCAGCATGATTGTCTACATTCTTATGCTTTTACTGCACGTTTATTAAAAGGAAATTGTACACACACACACACACACACACACACACACACACACACACACACACACACACACACACACACACACACACTCTGTAAACCCCCTCTATATACACAAACACACTCTGCAGTCCCCCTCTTCTACACCCACAAAACACACTGCAGCCCCCACTCTAAACCCACAAACACAGACACACACTGCAGCCTTCGTCTAGACCCACAAAACTCAATGCAGACACACACACCAACAAAACAGACTGCTGCCCCTCTACATCCATAAAATATACACAAGCAGCCCCCCTATACACCCACTGCAGCCCCCTTGTAAACCCACACACTGCAGACACACACATACAAAACCCTCTGCACCCCTCCTCCACCCACAAAACACACACTGCAGCTCCCCCTCTACACACACAGCCGACACACACCAACAAGACTCTGCTGCCCCCTCTACACCCACAATACACACACCAACAGAAGACACACAAACACCAATAAAACACTCTGCTGGCCCCCTTACACCTACAAAACACACACAGACACACACTTCCCCTCACTCTCCTGTGCGGAGCTCTCTGCAGGCAGTGAGGGGGAGGAGTCAGTGCCATGCTGGTGCCTTCTGTCCAATCACCTCCCCTGTCTAATAGCAAATTTCACTCTCTGTGAATGAAAACTGAAAGCTGATTGGGTGAAAAACTTGTCAGGGTGCCAAAAATTCCAGGCCATTACTGATTGGATAATGCCCGGAATTTTAACCAATCAGAGAGCAGGGATTTCAATAATGCCCGGAATTTACCATCTTTAGTCTATAATGTACAGTGCATACAATTGTACATTGTTTCTAACGCTACCTGCTTATCACGCAGTGTGATTCTTTGGACCCCAAGCCCAGCGTTATAAGGGGGTTGAGCTGTACCTGCTTTGTTTACGTAAAACATTTTTATTGTATACTTTAATTTTAACGGTTTGCACATTGTATGTATAATGTTATGGAGCTTCATTTTTTTTTTTAAATGACAAGTTATTAGACTCCATGTTCTATAATGTATTTTTTTTAAAAACTGAAGTTTGAAGAAGTACAACTTCATAAACCTCTGAAATAAAAAAAAAAACCCCTCTAAGAACACAAATGTATTTAACAGCAAAGTAAAAAAAGAATAGAAGGCAATGACCGGGTATCATGTCCCGCTTTCAACTATTTTTCCAAAAGTTATATAGGTATGTCTTGGCACATCTTGTTGTACTATGTCTGTCCCTTACTGCTAATTTTGTTTACACCACTTTCAAATCCTCTTGTGTGTATCCATCCATGTGATGAATTAAATCATGTAACCAATATTCTCTTAATAAAAATAATGTAAAGAAAAAAAAAAAAGTGTCTGTCTACTTGTTCTACTAAATGAGACATAAAAAAAAAAAAATATTGGAGGAATACTTTTTATCAATATATTTTTTTCTTATACACAGGTCCCCCTGCTGAACAAAACTGGGAGATTGCAGGGAGCACCATTAGTAACCACAACATTTTTATGGCAGACCTGTCCCTTCTCAGGAGAGCTTTTTTTTCTTGTTAAATATCTGATGAAAAGGATTTTACTGTACATGCAACAGAATAAAAGGCATTTATTTCATTATTCTA
This sequence comes from Ascaphus truei, assembly GCF_040206685.1. Classification (NCBI taxonomy): domain Eukaryota; kingdom Metazoa; phylum Chordata; class Amphibia; order Anura; family Ascaphidae; genus Ascaphus; species Ascaphus truei. Next base: position 331,590,813 of record NC_134483.1, read on the forward strand.
TTGAAGGGCATGAAGACATTTTTAGTTGACTCACCAAAAAATAATCACATTTTTAGAGCCATTCACACAACTCTAATCATTTTATTTTGTTAAAGAATTTTCTCAAAATGGTGGACCTGTGATGCTTTTTTCTGCCTTCCCTTGGATGTCCTTTTAACCCTTTGGGTGCCCCAAGACGTTGTCGTCATGTCATGCCCAAGGCGCTTTTATATATACTGTATATAAGAAAAAATGTTTTGCTTTTGATCGCGCCCTGCGTTCCTTTGGGGCGCGGGACGCGATCTGTAGTGAAGGGAAACGGTAACTCCTCTTCTATTTCCGGGTTAAGGGCTGGCAAGTCACGTGACCGCGCTGTGCTGGAGGGGACGTGGCAATCAAAAGGTTAAGGGGATCACAGTTTTGAAGAAGACATTAACGGAGATAACGCTACACGTTTATGATTAGAGCATCACGTATCTAATCATAAACTTGCAAAGCAACAAAACCCACAGGAGAAATGTAAATGTGAATCACAAAGGCAAGTCAAATTTCAGGAGTTATTAAATACAATAAAATGGTTTTGACAGCGATTGCTTTTATTGAATTGTCGGCATCATATTTTATCTGCACTTCATCAATAAATCACATAATGATCTGTTGCAGAATGTCTCGTGATATCATATAAAGTACTAAGCTAAGAAATCCTATACATATTTAAACTTATATTTTAATTATACTTATTTTTACAGAGGAGGGGGGGGGGGGAGTGTCAAAAAATTGGTAATTGCTGCTTAAACCTACATAGCTTCCTGCTTTGTATCCAGAGATTAAAGGTTCAGAACATATAATAAGTTCTCCCAACATACACTGACCCTAAAGAACTTTTTCATCTTTTCTAAAAAGCAGGAGAGATAACAGGAATAAATTAATGCAGGTTACTTCCCTTCATCTAAAAACTAAATATAAATCACTGTTTGTCAGTTAAGTTGCATAAATAACGAATATTTTCAGAAAAGCCAAAAGCTCGAACCCTACAGCTCACACTTACCTTTGGATTCTATGACATTGTTATCTCCCATCTTCATTGCTTGAGAATCTAGTGACCGCAGTTAAGGTATAGCTAGGTTCAATATTCTCCTTATTCTAACTACTCCCCAGAAATAGAAATGAAGACAAAGTTTGGATGATTTTCTTTTGCAGAGCGGCTTACTTTTGTGAAATTACAGAATGTAAAAAAAATTGAACAGAACCCTATTTTAAGGATATCTACTTTACCTCAAATCACAATTTTGAAGAAACCAGCCCTGAAACTGTGAGCAAATTAAAATGATTACATTGAGAAATGTAGCTCATCTTAGCGCACGAGTTCCCAATCTTTTTACTCCTCAAAAGTAATTATTTCTCATCCATGGGAACCTCACCCTCCTGGTATTTCCTGGTTGTCTCCCCAAAAATTCCACGTGAAAGAAATAAGATTTCTGGAACGCCTGAAGATTGTGCTTACTTTTTTGACATAACAAAAGACAATAAGGCCCAGTGCTGCATCCAATAAATACTTATCTGTTTATCTTCTCATAAGCCAGGGTCGTTTAGTTCCAATTCTTTAACAGAGAATTTTAAGCCTGTAACCACTCCAAGGTATCCCCTCTTTTGCAAGTACTAACACTACCTGCAAACGCTCTCCTAACCTCTCTAATGGAGGGAGAAGTGTCCTTATAGACTAGTCATTAACTGGTGCATAATAAGACCTGCTATTTAATAGTGCAATGAGCATAAAACCAGGGGGGATTTTTTTGGGGAGACCTTTAAAAATCCTGATGTCTCCTGTGGGGGTAGACTCTTAGAAATAAGAATGGTTTAAGACAGTGTTTCCCAACCTTAGGGGTGGCAGGGTTAAACCTCTATAAACCAGGGACCTTGAAGAGGAGACATGCAAACTGGGAAATTCAGAAAGTGGTAAAGAAAATTGGCAAAAGATTAAGTGACAAAAAGAGAGAGAGACAAAGTGACAGATAATTACAGAGAAATAAGGCAGCTTCACTACATCAATATCCCAATAATATGTATTCTACCAAGTAAAAACAATCCTTATTTCCCTTGACAGCTGGAGACAATGTTTGGTATATCTAAGAACTTGATTAGGGGCAAAACTATATGCACCATCTGATGATGACATTTTGACGTACACAATTCAAGTATGTTGGACGTGATTTAAGAAGCATGAATTTTAGGTATAATAGAGTGCACTACCTTTCCAATTTTTACAGCAGCACCAACCAAAATTCATTTTTTGTGTTTACATTGCCCTATATAGATTCACATAGAAAGATTTGGATAAGCCTGCAAAACTATGGGGCCTATGCAGAGAGCAGCGAATTTTAAAATTGGCGAGTTTAATAAAAAGTAGCTTTTTTGGAGAGTTTTATTCTCCATATGCAGAAATGTGCGAATTCTGCTATGTTTAACATGAATGCGTGTGGCGAGTTTAAATTGGCGAGATGCGCGCTGCAGAAATGTGTAAAAAAACATTTGCGCCTTTTTTTTCCCTTTGCTATGGCCGCGAGTGGCAGCTTCTTGCCAACTTTTCCTGGCGAGGCAAAAAGGAGACAATCGCGCCATTTTATTGGCGCGAACAGCCGCTAGATGCCGTTCGCGCCTCTCTGCATAAGGATATTTTTAAAACTGGCGAGATGGAGGTTCTCGGCAGCCGCGAGGCGAGTTTTAGAAATAGAAAAAAAAATTGGCGCGTTTTTCGTAACTCGCCATTTTCTGCTGTTTTCTGCGCGATTTTCTCCAAAAAATGGCGAGTTTTGAAATAGCGCTGCTCTCTGCATAGGCCCCTATATATGAATTATGTTCCTATAGAGTGACAAACCCAAATCAACCTTCACCACTGGCGGTTTACTCCAAAAACAGACGGATTTAAAGGGAAACCAACGCACACACACTAGTGAAAAGGATACAACATCCAACTTCAAAGACATTGTTGGTCCCGATGATCATGGTCTTTGGCTCCACACCATCTGCGTCGGGTGCAATGTTTTCAGGAAGACTGCATGAGACAGTGAGAAAATGCATCTGATCCTCCCGAAGTGCAAATATAAACTTATTCATCCCATTACTTTCCTATAATAAGGCAAACAAACCAGTCTCATCTGTTGGATGTTTGTATGATTTACAAAAAGTTGACCTGTGGGAGCTAATGGCTCAATATTTGGGTTTCCTTCTGTATGAGATTTCTAATTTGTAAGGATTTGTAATCACCTGAGTGCTAAAGAACCAGCAATGTATTGATTTGTATAAGAGGAGACTGTTAAAAAGGGTGCTGCTAAAACTAGAGCAGTAACAAATAAGTGTTTTAAACATAATGTTGAAGTTTAACAACTACACAACACCCAGTTAGAGCGCGGGAAAAAAAATCACCAGTAATGATAAAGATCACTTATGAACACACATACCTGAGACAGACCCTCAACCTTATCTTACCCCATAATCAAACAGCATGCAATGCTTCCACTATGGAGAGGGATTCTGGGTAATGACATGCAAGTGAGCACACATCGTGTGTCACTTTTTGCTTCTTATCCACTTTAACATGGATCCCTTTAAGCTTATGTCTGCTGCTATATTGATGCTTTCTAAATAGTTAATGTGGAGGCCTTTCAGCCACAAAATGTATCTTTTGAATGTCAAAGACTCTGCAATGTGCCGCAGGTTCAAGGGATTACAAAAAATAAACCACCACATACATCCCTTCCCACAGTAAAATAATAACACTGTAAAGGTAGTGGAGGGTTACTAGTTGTAAGAGAGAGAGAGAGCAGGCCACGAGTTGTTGGAATAGCCATATTAAGCTATGTTATAGGGACTACATAATTTATAAGATATGATGTGGGGAGGCCCACGTGTGACATACACTGCTATTTTTGGTACAACAAAACTTCCTGGGCCATCTAAGTATAAACTCACCACCAGTGATATCATTTAATACGACGTAGTATCTGTTGTTGTAATGCTCACAGAGAGGCAGAGAGAGGGAGGAGCGTATTTTGTATGAGCAGCAACAGGGTTCAGGAATGCCATTTGCTTCACCTGTTTATTATAAGAGCCTGTTCCTCGATCAGATTGCCTTCACCAATGATGATTGGACCCGCTTCTGCAATAATTCGAGCTTTGGGGTGAACCACTGTCCTTGGTCCTGTAAGAAAACACACCTTAAAAAACATATGGAGTCCACTCTTTCATAGAAAAAATAAACAAACAAACATGTCCTACAGACTACACAGGCAATAAGATATCATAATAAAGGCAAAATAAAGTGGCAAACACAGATTAACAAAAAGTGGGCAGCAGGCTTTATCGTTTCCCTAGATCAGGGGTGCACAGACTTACCTTCATGCGCCCCCCTTTCTCCTCACCTCGGCTCCATACCCACCCCCACCCCCCCGGCATGGCTCCGGCATCAAATGACGTCACGGGGTCGTGTGACGCCAGTTGCGATGGAGACGCGTTGTTGGAACCAAGGTAAGTTAAGAAGTTACAGAGGCCTCACGCGATCCCAGGCATTTATTTGAAATGCCTTCGGGGAAGCGCGGGGCCTATGTAACAGCCGCGCCACCCAGGAAAATCTAAGCTCCCCCCCGGGGGCGTGCCCCCCACTTTGCGCACCACTGCCCTAGATAACAACATATCCAGGCATTCCTCAGAATATCAGTGTTTCCTCAGCATTCAAAGGTAATGTTGCCATAGGCATGTCCAGTCATACTGCAAAAAAAGAACAATGAAGCCTGCTACATCTGTATCTGACCAGTGTTTGCCTTGACAAAATAAGGAAATTATATTGTGTGTGGTGTTAGCAACATCTCACATTTTGAAGTAGTTCTGGAGTATGATGGAAACATTGTCCATCATTTCCTCACTAGGGCCCTTATTTACTAATAAGTCTTCTACCATAAGACACTTTCCGGCGTTGGAAGACACCTTACCATTGACTTGAATGGGCTGCAAAGCACTAGAAGGGTGTTTAACGGCAGATGACTACTTAGTAAATATGGCGCTATGTCCTAATTCTTGTTGAGACAAAATAGAAAACAGCATGCACACAAAATTCAAACTAAAGGGACAGATACATTAGAAAAGGATTCAGAAATGGGTGCTCACTCATCACCATGGGATCAGTTAGTGGAAGTAGAGATGTAAAAAAAAAAGAGTTGTATTACAGAGGTTACTGGGTTTAATGTGTTTTTTTTTTATTTGAGCCAACAATCCGGTCCCAAAATCCTGGACAAAGGTCTAAACTTATAGAAATGTTGGAGTAAATAGAATTACATACAGTAAACCTCTTAATTATCACTCATCATAGTGGCTGCTTAAAAAAATACAGTGATGCCTTAAAAGTGGACATTCAATGTAGGCTGTTATTTACATTATGGTTGGGATGAGTAAAATGTAAAAAAACGGTGTCTGTATTCGTCTACGGATTTTTTTTTTTAGTATGTGAAAATATTAGTAGTAATTGTTTCATGTCCTCAGTGTATTAAATGAAAAAATAATAAAGCTCTTAACAGACAGTTGAAATCAATTAGTTGACTGGTTAACTAGAATTTCCATTAGGCATCCAGTTCTGTTCACCTATTTCAAAAATGCCTATTGTGCTATATACCAGATAGAAACCATTATGACTTGGCTCTTGCAAGCCACCCAATAACTACTAACATTGCCAACCATTTCAGAAATTGAGGGCCTCATGCAGAGAGCATAGAATTTTAAAATTGGCGAATTTCATAAAAAGTAGCTTTTTTGGAGAGTTTTATTCTCCATATGCAGAAAAGTGCGAATTCTGCTATGTTTAACATGGATGCGTGTGGCGAGTTTAAATTGGCGAGATGCGCGCTTCAGAAACGTGTAAAAACAAATTCGCGCCTTTTTTTTCCCCTTTACTATAGGCGGCGAGCGCCATCTTGCCATCTTTTCCTGGCGCGGCAAAAATGCGAGAATCGCGCCAACAGCCGCTACATGCCGTTCGCACCTCTCTGCATTCGGAGAGTTTTAAAAATGGCGAGATGGAGGTTCTCGCCAGCCGCGAGGCGAGTTTTAGACATAGAAAAAAAAAATTGGCGCGTTTTTCGTAACTCGCCATTTTATGCCGTTTTCTGAAGGAAATTGAACAAAAAATGGCGAGTTTTGAAATAACGATGCTCTCTGCATGAGGCCCTGAATCGCTTTCCACAGTACTTGCTTATGTCTGAATCTCGTACATGTGAAATGGTTCTGTACATGTAACTTCCGTTTATATTACAGAGCTCTAAATAATAAATAACCATAAACTTGATTCAAAGCGGCGCAATGAAATGACACCAATATAGACCTGTAATGTGATGTATAAAAGGAACTGATGCATTTACACAGACCTATCGTGACATCGCCTTTGATTTCACTTTCCACACAGACAACGGCTCCTGGTGCGATCTTCACACTGATGGAAGAACACAAATGCCACTCTTAAAACATACTTATATGCACACACATATACCTCAAACTTTTGAGCATGTTTAATGTTTATGTGTTATTAAATGAATCATCATGTTTGTTATGATAGATTCAATATACACCCATCAGAGTCAGATTTGCTCAGGCTTGTCAAGTCATTGGGTGGCAGCCACTTTCATTTGTAACTTAGCATCAAGGCTTTTCTGTCATATTGAGGCGCATCAGTGAATTAAATGAAACCCTACGTACCAAATTAGGAATGAAAAAATACAAATGTTATATCTTGCAAAAGCTTAACACAGTAATTCCCAACTGGGAGTTTGGGAATCCCTTGGGATTTGTAAGGTGTATCCATGGGGTTGGCAAAAATAAATAAATCTGAAATGGGGATTCCAGGCAGTATAGTGGGCTTCTGAATCCGAGTAGAAAGTGCACACTTATTAAGGCCCCAAACTGCACCTTAGCAGGGGTGGCATAGCTTTCAATTACAGCAGGAGCTTCCAAAGTCGCTCTCCCCACAATGCTTTGCATCTACAGCGGCATGGCATTGTAGGGTGTGACACAGTAATGCACAGCGAAAGCCACCCATGCTTTCAGCCACACCGAGGTGCAGTTTGGGGCATTATTAAGCCGTGTGTACCTCCCAAGAGCTCAGGACACTATGCTGGGATCACTCACTTTTATTAACAATCGTCTGATGAGTAGACAATAAGATTTATTAGGGTTTCAATAAACAAATATTTTCCAGAAAGGGGGTGAGCAGTGTAAAATAAGGTTGGGAAGCAGTGCCTTAAAATAAAGCGAATTTTATAAATGAAGTCCCAGTAAATATTACGCAATGTGTGGGTCTCTGCATTAAGCCGTGTGTAGAGACACACAGAGGGAAAATATATATATATCTGTAGACACACACTGATTATAAAAAGACACACACACAGTGACACATAGACGGACACACACACACACACACACTGATTATAAAAAGACAAAGACACACACACACACAGTGACACACAGACGGACACACACACACACACACACACACACACACACACACACACACACACACACACACACACACTGAGACACACACATCCTGACACACACACACCCTGACACACACACACACACACACACACACACACACACACACACACACACACACACACACACACACACACACACACACACACACACACACACACACACACACACACACACACACCACCTCTTCTGCAGCAGCGTCTGTTTGTTTAGGTCCGCCATCTTCTCAGGAGTACACTAGTTCGGCGATCGACTGAACAGCCTAAAGGAGTAGCCTGGAAGGCAAGACACATCGATTGGAACGCGGAAGAAAGAGAACACTGGAACTTGCGCTGTGATTGGCTGCTACCCGTGACGTCACAGAGTCCCGGGTGTGATGCTTGCCAGTGCGAGTGCATGCTCAGAGGTGCAGCTGTGAGGGACACAGTGTGAGGGACACAGTGATGCAGTGTGAGGGACACAGGGTGCTGCGGTGTGAGGGACACAGTGATGCAGTGTGAGGGACACAGGGTGATGCGGTGTGAGGGACACAGTGATGCGGTGTGAGGGACACAGGGTGCTGCGGTGTGAGGGACACAGGGTGATGCGGTGTGAGGGACACAGGGTGATGCGGTGTGAGGAATACAGGGTGATGCGGTGTGAGGGACACAGGGTGATGCGGTGTGAGGTGTGAGGGACACAGGGTGATGCGGTGTGAGGGACACAGGGTGATGCGGTGTGAGGTGTGAGGAATACAGGGTGATGCGGTGTGAGGTGTGAGGGACACAGGGTGATGCGGTGTGAGGGACACAGGGTGATGCGGTGTGAGGGACACAGGGTGATGCGGTGTGAGGGACACAGGGTGATGCGGTGTGAGGTGTGAGGGACACAGGGTGATGCGGTGTGAGGGACACAGGGTGATGCGGTGCGAGGGACACAGGGTGATGCGGTGCGAGGGACACAGGGTGATGCGGTGCGAGGGACACAGGGTGATGCGGTGTGAGGTGTGAGGAATACAGTGTGATGCGGTGTGAGGGACACAGGGTGATGCGGTGTGAGGTGTGAGGGACACAGGGTGATGCGGTGTGAGGGACACAGGGTGATGCGGTGTGAGGTGTGAGGAATACAGGGTGCTGCGGTGTGAGGGACACAGGGTGCTGCGGTGTGAGGGACACAGGGTGCTGCGGTGTGAGGGACACAGGTTGCTGCGGTGTGAGGGACACAGGTTGCTGCGGTGTGAGGGACACAGGGTGATGCGGTGTGAGGGACACAGGGTGATGCGGTGTGAGGGACACAGGGTGATGCGGTGTGAGGGACACAGGGTGATGCGGTGTGAGGGACACAGGGTGATGCGGTGTGAGGGACACAGGGTGATGCGGTGTGAGGGACACAGGGTGATGCGGTGTGAGGGACACAGGGTGATGCGGTGTGAGGGACACAGGGTGATGCGGTGTGAGGGACACAGGGTGGTGAGGTGTGAGGAATACAGGGTGATGCGGTGTGAGGGACACAGGGTGATGCGGTGTGAGGTGTGAGGGACACAGGGTGATGCGGTGTGAGGAATACAGGGTGATGCGGTGTGAGGGACACAGGGTGCTGCGGTGTGAGGGACACAGGGTGATGCGGTGTGAGGGACACAGGGTGATGCGGTGTGAGGGACACAGGGTGATGCGGTGTGAGGGACACAGGGTGATGCGGTGTGAGGGACACAGGGTGATGCGGTGTGAGGGACACAGGGTGATGCGGTGTGAGGGACACAGGGTGATGCGGTGTGAGGGACACAGGGTGATGCGGTGTGAGGGACACAGGGTGATGCGGTGTGAGGGACACAGGGTGATGCGGTGTGAGGTGTGAGGGACACAGGGTGATGCGGTGTGAGGTGTGAGGGACACAGGGTGATGCGGTGTGAGGGACACAGGGTGATGCGGTGTGAGGGACACAGGGTGATGCGGTGTGAGGGACACAGGGTGATGCGGTGTGAGGGACACAGGGTGGTGAGGTGTGAGGAATACAGGGTGCTGCGGTGTGAGGGACACAGGGTGCTGCGGTGTGAGGGACACAGGGTGCTGCGGTGTGAGGGACACAGGTTGCTGCGGTGTGAGGGACACAGGTTGCTGCGGTGTGAGGGACACAGGGTGATGCGGTGTGAGGGACACAGGGTGATGCGGTGTGAGGGACACAGGGTGATGCGGTGTGAGGGACACAGGGTGATGCGGTGTGAGGGACACAGGGTGATGCGGTGTGAGGGACACAGGGTGATGCGGTGTGAGGGACACAGGGTGATGCGGTGTGAGGGACACAGGGTGATGCGGTGTGAGGGACACAGGGTGATGCGGTGTGAGGGACACAGGGAGATGCAGTGTGAGGGACACAGGGAGATGCAGTGTGAGGGACACAGGGAGATGCAGTGTGAGGGACACAGGGAGATGCAGTGTGAGGGACACAGGGTGATGCAGTGTGAGGGACACAGGGAGATGCAGTGTGAGGGACACAGGGAGATGCAGTGTGAGGGACACAGGGAGATGCAGTGTGAGGGACACAGGGAGATGCAGTGTGAGGGACACAGGGAGATGCAGTGTGAGGGACACAGGGAGATGCAGTGTGAGGGACACAGTGATGCAGTGTGAGGGACACAGGGTGATGCAGTGTGAGGGACACAGGGAGATGCAGTGTGAGGGACACAGTGATGCGGTGTGTGGGACACAGTGATGCGGTGTGTGGGACACAGTGATGCGGTGTGTGGGACACAGTGATGCGGTGTGTGGGACACAGTGATGCGGTGTGTGGGACACAGTGATGCGGTGTGTGGGACACAGTGATGCGGTGTGTGGGACACAGTGATGCGGTGTGTGGGACACAGTGATGCGGTGTGTGGGACACAGTGATGCGGTGTGTGGGACACAGTGATGCGGTGTGAGGGACACAGTGATGCGGTGTGAGGGACACAGGGTGATGCGGTGTGAGGGACACAGGGAGATGCGGTGTGAGGGACACAGGGTGATGCGGTGTGAGGGACACAGGGAGATGCGGTGTGAGGGACACAGGGAGATGCGGTGTGAGGGACACAGGGAGATGCAGTGTGAGGGACACAGGGAGATGCAGTGTGAGGGACACAGGGAGATGCAGTGTGAGGGACACGGGGATGCAGTGTGAGGGACACAGGGAGATGCAGTGTGAGGGACACAGGGTGATGCAGTGTGAGGGACACAGGGAGATGCAGTGTGAGGGACACAGGGAGATGCAGTGTGAGGGACACAGGGAGATGCAGTGTGAGGGACACAGGGAGATGCAGTGTGAGGGACACAGGGAGATGCAGTGTGAGGGACACAGGGAGATGCAGTGTGAGGGACACAGGGAGATGCAGTGTGAGGGACACAGGGAGATGCAGTGTGAGGGACACAGTGATGCGGTGTGAGGGACACAGGTTGATGCGGTGTGAGGGACACAGGGAGATGCAGTGTGAGGGACACAGGGAGATGCAGTGTGAGGGACACAGTGATGCAGTGTGAGGGACACAGGGTGATGCAGTGTGAGGGACACAGGGAGATGCAGTGTGAGGGACACAGGGAGATGCGGTGCGAGGGATACAGTGATGCGGTGCGAGGGATACAGTGATGCGGTGCGTGGGACACAGGGTGATGCGGTGTGAGGGACACAGTGATGCAGTGTGAGGGACACAGTGATGCAGTGTGAGGGACACAGTGATGCAGTGTGAGGGACGCAGTATGAGGGACCCAGTGATGCAGTGCGAGGGACACAGGGTGATGCGGTGCGAGGGATACAGTGATGCGGTGTGAGGGACACAGTGACGCAGTGCGAGGGATACAGTGATGCAGTGTGAGGGACACAGTGACGCAGTGCGAGGGATACAGTGATGCGGTGTGAGGGACACAGGGTGATGCGGTGCGAGGGACACAGGGTGATGCGGTGCGAGGGACACAGGGTGATGCGGTGTGAGGAATACAGGGTGATGCGGTGTGAGGGACACAGGGTGATGCGGTGTGAGGTGTGAGGGACACAGGGTGATGCGGTGTGAGGTGTGAGGAATACAGGGTGCTGCGGTGTGAGGGACACAGGGTGCTGCGGTGTGAGGGACACAAGGTGATGCGGTGTGAGGGACACAGGGTGATGCGGTGTGAGGGACACAGGGTGATGCGGTGTGAGGTGTGAGGAATACAGGGTGATGCGGTGTGAGGGACACAGGGTGATGCGGTGTGAGGTGTGAGGGACACAGGGTGATGAGGTGTGAGGGACACAGGGTGATGCGGTGTGAGGGACACAGGGTGATGCGGTGTGAGGTGTGAGGAATACAGGGTGATGCGGTGTGAGGGACACAGGGTGATGCGGTGTGAGGGACACAGGGTGATGCGGTGTGAGGAATACAGGGTGATGCGGTGTGAGGGACACAGGGTGATGCGGTGTGAGGTGTGAGGGACACAGGGTGATGCGGTGTGAGGGACACAGGGTGATGCGGTGTGAGGTGTGAGGGACACAGGGTGATGCGGTGTGAGGGACACAGGGTGATGCGGTGTGAGGGACACAGGGTGATGCGGTGCGAGGGACACAGGGTGATGCGGTGCGAGGGACACAGGGTGATGCGGTGCGAGGGACACAGGGTGATGCGGTGTGAGGAATACAGGGTGATGCGGTGTGAGGGACACAGGGTGATGCGGTGTGAGGTGTGAGGGACACAGGGTGATGCGGTGTGAGGTGTGAGGGACACAGGGTGCTGCGGTGTGAGGGACACAGGGTGCTGCGGTGTGAGGGACACAGGGTGATGCGGTGTGAGGGACACAGGGTGGTGAGGTGTGAGGAATACAGGGTGATGCGGTGTGAGGGACACAGGGTGATGCGGTGCGAGGGACACAGGGTGATGCGGTGCGAGTGACACAGTGATGCAGTGTGAGGGACACAGGGTGATGCGGTGTGAGGGACACAGGGTGATGCGGTGCGAGGGACACAGGGTGATGCGGTGTGAGGGACACAGTGATGCAGTGTGAGGGACACGGTGATGCGGTGTGAGGGACACAGTGATGCAGTGTGAGGGACACGGTGATGCGGTGTGAGGGACACAGGGTGATGCGGTGTGAGGGACACAGGGTGATGCGGTGTGAGGTGTGAGGGACACAGGGTGATGCGGTGTGAGGTGTGAGGGACACAGGGTGATGCGGTGTGAGGGACACAGGGTGATGCGGTGTGAGGGACACAGGGTGATGCGGTGTGAGGGACACAGGGTGGTGAGGTGTGAGGAATACAGGGTGATGCGGTGTGAGGGACACAGGGTGATGCGGTGCGAGGGACACAGGGTGATGCGGTGTGAGGGACACAGTGATGCAGTGTGAGGGACACAGGGTGATGCGGTGTGAGGGACACAGGGTGATGCGCTGCGAGGGACACAGGGTGATGCGGTGTGAGGGACACAGTGATGCGGTGTGAGGGACACAGGGTGATGCGGTGTGAGGGACACAGGGTGATGCGGTGTGAGGGACACAGGGTGATGCGGTGCGAGGGACACAGGGTGATGCGGTGTGAAGTGTGAGGGACACAGGGTGATGCGGTGTGAGGTGTGAGGGACACAGGGTGATGCGGTGTGAGGTGTGAGGGACACGGTGATGCGGTGTGAGGGACACAGGGTGATGCGGTGTGAGGTGTGAGGAATACAGGGTGATGCGGTGTGAGGGACACAGGGTGATGCGGTGTGAGGTGTGAGGGACACAGGGTGATGAGGTGTGAGGGACACAGGGTGATGCGGTGTGAGGGACACAGGGTGATGCGGTGTGAGGTGTGAGGAATACAGGGTGATGCGGTGTGAGGTGTGAGGGACACGGTGATGCGGTGTGAGGGACACAGGGTGATGCGGTGTGAGGGACACAGGGTGATGCGGTGTGAGGTGTGAGGGACACAGGGTGATGCGGTGTGAGGGACACAGGGTGATGCGGTGTGAGGGACACAGGGTGATGCGGTGCGAGGGACACAGGGTGATGCGGTGCGAGGGACACAGGGTGATGCGGTGTGAGGTGTGAGGAATACAGTGTGATGCGGTGTGAGGGACACAGGGTGATGCGGTGTGAGGTGTGAGGGACACAGGGTGATGCGGTGTGAGGGACACAGGGTGATGCGGTGTGAGGTGTGAGGAATACAGGGTGCTGCGGTGTGAGGGACACAGGGTGCTGCGGTGTGAGGGACACAGGGTGCTGCGGTGTGAGGGACACAGGTTGCTGCGGTGTGAGGGACACAGGTTGCTGCGGTGTGAGGGACACAGGGTGATGCGGTGTGAGGGACACAGGGTGATGCGGTGTGAGGGACACAGGGTGATGCGGTGTGAGGGACACAGGGTGATGCGGTGTGAGGGACACAGGGTGGTGAGGTGTGAGGAATACAGGGTGATGCGGTGTGAGGGACACAGGGTGATGCGGTGTGAGGTGTGAGGGACACAGGGTGATGCGGTGTGAGGAATACAGGGTGATGCGGTGTGAGGGACACAGGGTGCTGCGGTGTGAGGGACACAGGGTGATGCGGTGTGAGGGACACAGGGTGATGCGGTGTGAGGGACACAGGGTGATGCGGTGTGAGGGACACAGGGTGATGCGGTGTGAGGGACACAGGGTGATGCGGTGTGAGGGACACAGGGTGATGCGGTGTGAGGGACACAGGGTGATGCGGTGTGAGGGACACAGGGTGATGCGGTGTGAGGGATACAGGGTGATGCGGTGTGAGGGACACAGTGATGCGGTGTGAGGGACACAGGGTGATGCGGTGTGAGGGACACAGGGTGATGCGGTGTGAGGGACACAGGGTGATGCGGTGTGAGGGACACAGGGTGATGCGGTGTGAGGGATACAGGGTGATGCGGTGTGAGGGACACAGGGTGATGCGGTGTGAGGGACACCGGGTGATGCGGTGCGAGGGACACAGGGTGATGCGGTGTGAGGTGTGAGGGACACAGGGTGATGCGGTGTGAGGTGTGAGGGACACAGGGTGATGCGGTTTGAGGTGTGAGGGACACAGGGTGATGCGGTGTGAGGGACACAGGGTGATGCGGTGTGAGGGACACAGGGTGATGCGGTGTGAGGGACACAGGGTGATGCGGTGTGAGGGACACAGGGTGGTGAGGTGTGAGGAATACAGGGTGATGCGGTGTGAGGGACACAGGGTGATGCGGTGCGAGGGACACAGGGTGATGCGGTGTGAGGGACACAGTGATGCAGTGTGAGGGACACAGGGTGATGCGGTGTGAGGGACACAGGGTGATGCGGTGTGAGGGACACAGGGTGATGCGGTGCGAGGGACACAGGGTGATGCGGTGCGAGGGACACAGGGTGATGCGGTGTGAGGGACACAGTGATGCAGTGTGAGGGACACAGGGTGATGCGGTGTGAGGGACACAGGGTGATGCGGTGTGAGGGACACAGGGTGATGCGGTGCGAGGGACACAGGGTGATGCGGTGTGAGGTGTGAGGGACACAGGGTGATGCGGTGTGAGGGACACAGGGTGATGCGGTGTGAGGTGTGAGGGACACAGGGTGATGCGGTGTGAGGGACACAGGGTGATGCGGTGTGAGGTGTGAGGAATACAGGGTGATGCGGTGTGAGGTGTGAGGGACACAGGGTGATGAGGTGTGAGGGACACAGGGTGATGCGGTGTGAGGGACACAGGGTGATGCGGTGTGAGGTGTGAGGAATACAGGGTGATGCGGTGTGAGGTGTGAGGGACACAGGGTGATGCGGTGTGAGGGACACAGGGTGATGCGGTGTGAGGGACACAGGGTGATGCGGTGTGAGGGACACAGGGTGATGCGGTGTGAGGTGTGAGGGACACAGGGTGATGCGGTGTGAGGGACACAGGGTGATGCGGTGTGAGGGACACAGGGTGATGCGGTGCGAGGGACACAGGGTGATGCGGTGCGAGGGACACAGGGTGATGCGGTGCGAGGGACACAGGGTGATGCGGTGTGAGGTGTGAGGAATACAGGGTGATGCGGTGTGAGGTGTGAGGGACACAGGGTGATGCGGTGTGAGGGACACAGGGTGATGCGGTGTGAGGGACACAGGGTGATGCGGTGTGAGGGACACAGGGTGATGCGGTGTGAGGTGTGAGGGACACAGGGTGATGCGGTGTGAGGGACACAGGGTGATGCGGTGTGAGGGACACAGGGTGATGCGGTGCGAGGGACACAGGGTGATGCGGTGCGAGGGACACAGGGTGATGCGGTGCGAGGGACACAGGGTGATGCGGTGTGAGGTGTGAGGGACACAGGGTGATGCGGTGTGAGGGACACAGGGTGATGCGGTGCGAGGGACACAGGGTGATGCGGTGCGAGGGACACAGGGTGATGCGGTGTGAGGTGTGAGGGACACAGGGTGATGCGGTGTGAGGTGTGAGGAATACAGTGTGATGCGGTGTGAGGGACACAGGGTGATGCGGTGTGAGGTGTGAGGGACACAGGGTGATGCGGTGTGAGGGACACAGGGTGATGCGGTGTGAGGTGTGAGGGACACAGGGTGATGCGGTGTGAGGGACACAGGGTGATGCGGTGTGAGGGACACAGGGTGATGCGGTGTGAGGGACACAGGGTGATGCGGTGTGAGGGACACAGGGTGATGCGGTGTGAGGGACACAGGGTGATGCGGTGTGAGGGACACAGGGTGATGCGGTGTGAGGGATACAGGGTGATGCGGTGTGAGGGACACAGGGTGATGCGGTGTGAGAGACACAGGGTGATGCGGTGTGAGGGACAGGGTGATGCGGTGTGAGGGACACGGTGATGCGGTGCGAGGGACATAGGGTGATGCGGTGCGAGGGACACAGTGATGCAGTGCGAGGGACACAGTGATGCAGTGTGAGGGACACAGTGATGCAGTGTGAGGGACACAGGGTGATGCGGTGTGAGGGACACAGTGATGCGGTGTGAGGGACACAGTGATGCGGTGTGAGGGACACAGTGATGCGGTGTGAGGGACACAGTGATGCGGTGTGAGGGACACAGGGTGATGCGGTGTGAGGGACACAGGGTGATGCGGTGTGAGGGACACAGGGTGATGCGGTGTGAGGGACACAGGGTGATGCGGTGTGAGGGACACAGTGATGCGGTGTGAGGGACACAGTGATGCGGTGTGAGGGACACAGTGATGCGGTACGAGGGACACAGGGTGATGCGGTGCGAGGGACACAGTGATGCAGTGTGAGGGACACAGGGTGATGCATTGTGAGGGACACAGGGTGATGCATTGTGAGGGACACAGGGTGATGCATTGTGAGGGACACAGGGTGATTCATTGTGAGGGACACAGTGATGCGGTGTGAGGGACACAGTGATGCAGTGTGAGGGACACAGGGTGATGCGGTGTGAGGGCCACAGGTTTATGCAGTGTGAGGGACACAGGTTTATGCAGTGTGAGGGACACAGGTTGATGCAGTGTGAGGGACACAGGGTGATGCGGTGTGAGGGGCACAGGGTGATGCAGTGTGAGGGACACAGGTTGATGCAGTGTGAGGGACACAGGTTGATGCAGTGTGAGGGACACAGGGTGATGCGGTGTGAGGGACACAGGGTGATGCGGTGTGAGGGACACAGGGTGATGCGGTGTGAGGAACACAGGGTGAGGGGCGGTGTGAGGGACACAGTGATGCGGTGTGAGGGACACAGTGATGCGATGTGAGGGACACAGGGTGATGCAGTGTGAGGGACACAGGGTGATGCGGTGTGAGGGATACAGGGTGATGCGGTGTGAGGGACACAGTGATGCGGTGTGAGAGAGACAGTGATGCGGTGTGAGAGACACAGTGATGCGGTGTGAGAGACACAGTGATGCGGTGTGTGGGATACAGTGATGCGGTGTGAGGGATACAGTGATGCGGTGTGAGGGATACAGTGATGCGGTGTGAGGGACATAGTGATGCGGTGTGAGGGACACAGTGATGCGGTGTGAGGGACACAGGGTGATGCAGTGTGAGGGACACAGGGTGATGCGGTGTGAGGGACACAGTGATGCGGTGTGAGGGATACAGTGATGCGGTGTGAGGGACACAGTGATGCGGTGTGAGGGACACAGTGATGCGGTGTGAGGGACACAGGGTGATGCAGTGTGAGGGACACAGGGTGATGCGGTGTGAGGGACACAGTGATGCGGTGTGAGGGATACAGTGATGCGGTGTGAGAGACACAGTGATGCGGTGTGAGGGACACAGGGTGATGCGGTGTGAGGGACACAGTGATGCGGTGTGAGGGACACAGTGATGCGGTGTGAGGGACACAGTGATGCGGTGTGAGGGACACAGTGATGCGGTGTGAGGGACACAGTGATGCGGTGTGAGGGACACAGTGATGCGGTGTGAGGGACACAGTGATGCGGTGTGAGGGACACAGTGATGCGGTGTGAGGGACACAGTGATGCGGTGTGAGGGACACAGGGTGATGCGGTGCGAGGGACACAGGGTGATGCGGTGCGAGGGACACAGGGTGATGCGGTGTGAGGGACACAGGGTGATGCGGTGTGAGGTGTGAGGGACACAGGGTGATGCGGTGTGAGGTGTGAGGAATACAGGGTGCTGCGGTGTGAGGGACACAGGGTGCTGCGGTGTGAGGGACACAAGGTGATGCGGTGTGAGGGACACAGGGTGATGCGGTGTGAGGGACACAGGGTGATGCGGTGCGAGGGACACAGGGTGATGCGGTGCGAGGGACACAGGGTGATGCGGTGTGAGGGATACAGGGTGATGCGGTGTGAGGGACACAGGGTGGTGAGGTGTGAGGGACACAGGGTGATGCGGTGTGAGGTGTGAGGAATACAGGGTGCTGCGGTGTGAGGGACACAGGGTGCTGCGGTGTGAGGGACACAGGGTGCTGCGGTGTGAGGGACACAGGGTGCTGCGGTGTGAGGGACACAGGGTGATGCGGTGTGAGGGACACAGGGTGGTGAGGTGTGAGGAATACAGGGTGATGCGGTGTGAGGGACACAGGGTGATGCGGTGCGAGGGACACAGGGTGATGCGGTGTGAGGGACACAGTGATGCAGTGTGAGGGACACAGGGTGATGCGGTGCGAGGGACACAGGGTGATGCGGTGCGAGGGACACAGTGATGCAGTGTGAGGGACACGGTGATGCGGTGTGAGGGACACAGGGTGATGCGGTGCGAGGGACACAGGGTGATGCGGTGTGAGGGACACAGTGATGCAGTGTGAGGGACACGGTGATGCGGTGTGAGGGACACAGGGTGATGCGGTGTGAGGGACACAGGGTGATGCGGTGCGAGGGACACAGGGTGATGCGGTGTGAGGTGTGAGGGACACAGGGTGATGCGGTGTGAGGTGTGAGGGACACAGGGTGATGCGGTGTGAGGTGTGAGGGACACAGGGTGATGCGGTGTGAGGGACACGGTGCTGCGGTGTGAGGGACACAGGGTGATGCGGTGTGAGGGACACAGGGTGATGCGGTGTGAGGGACACAGGGTGGTGAGGTGTGAGGAATACAGGGTGATGCGGTGTGAGGGACACAGGGTGATGCGGTGCGAGGGACACAGGGTGATGCGGTGCGAGGGACACAGGGTGATGCGGTGTGAGGGACACAGTGATGCAGTGTGAGGGACACAGGGTGATGCGGTGTGAGGGACACAGGGTGATGCGGTGCGAGGGACACAGGGTGATGCGGTGTGAGGGACACAGTGATGCAGTGTGAGGGACACAGGGTGATGCGGTGTGAGGGACACAGGGTGATGCGGTGTGAGGGACACAGGGTGATGCGGTGCGAGGGACACAGGGTGATGCGGTGTGAGGTGTGAGGGACACAGGGTGATGCGGTGTGAGGTGTGAGGGACACAGGGTGATGCGGTGTGAGGGACACAGGGTGATGCGGTGTGAGGGACACAGGGTGATGCGGTGTGAGGAATACAGGGTGATGCGGTGTGAGGGACACAGGGTGATGCGGTGTGAGGTGTGAGGGACACAGGGTGATGCGGTGTGAGGGACACAGGGTGATGCGGTGTGAGGTGTGAGGAATACAGGGTGATGCGGTGTGAGGTGTGAGGGACACAGGGTGATGCGGTGTGAGGGACACAGGGTGATGCGGTGTGAGGGACACAGGGTGATGCGGTGTGAGGGACACAGGGTGATGCGGTGTGAGGTGTGAGGGACACAGGGTGATGCGGTGTGAGGGACACAGGGTGATGCGGTGTGAGGGACACAGGGTGATGCGGTGCGAGGGACACAGGGTGATGCGGTGCGAGGGACACAGGGTGATGCGGTGTGAGGTGTGAGGAATACAGTGTGATGCGGTGTGAGGGACACAGGGTGATGCGGTGTGAGGTGTGAGGGACACAGGGTGATGCGGTGTGAGGTGTGAGGAATACAGGGTGCTGCGGTGTGAGGGACACAGGGTGCTGCGGTGTGAGGGACACAGGGTGCTGCGGTGTGAGGGACACAGGTTGCTGCGGTGTGAGGGACACAGGTTGCTGCGGTGTGAGGGACACAGGGTGATGCGGTGTGAGGGACACAGGGTGATGCGGTGTGAGGGACACAGGGTGATGCGGTGTGAGGGACACAGGGTGATGCGGTGTGAGGGACACAGGGTGATGCGGTGTGAGGGACACAGGGTGATGCGGTGTGAGGGACACAGGGTGATGCGGTGTGAGGGACACAGGGTGATGCGGTGTGAGGGACACAGGGTGATGCGGTGTGAGGGACACAGGGTGATGCGGTGTGAGGGACACAGGGTGATGCGGTGTGAGGGACACAGGGTGGTGAGGTGTGAGGAATACAGGGTGATGCGGTGTGAGGGACACAGGGTGATGCGGTGTGAGGTGTGAGGGACACAGGGTGATGCGGTGTGAGGAATACAGGGTGATGCGGTGTGAGGGACACAGGGTGCTGCGGTGTGAGGGACACAGGGTGATGCGGTGTGAGGGACACAGGGTGATGCGGTGTGAGGGACACAGGGTGATGCGGTGTGAGGGACACAGGGTGATGCGGTGTGAGGGACACAGGGTGATGCGGTGTGAGGGACACAGGGTGATGCGGTGTGAGGGACACAGGGTGATGCGGTGTGAGGGACACAGGGTGATGCGGTGTGAGGGACACAGGGTGATGCGGTGTGAGGGACACAGGGTGATGCGGTGTGAGGTGTGAGGGACACAGGGTGATGCGGTGTGAGGTGTGAGGGACACAGGGTGATGCGGTGTGAGGGACACAGGGTGATGCGGTGTGAGGGACACAGGGTGATGCGGTGTGAGGGACACAGGGTGATGCGGTGTGAGGGACACAGGGTGGTGAGGTGTGAGGGACACAGGGTGATGCGGTGTGAGGGACACAGTGATGCGGTGTGAGGGACACAGTGATGCGGTGTGAGGGACACAGGGTGATGCGGTGTGAGGGACACAGGGTGATGCGGTGTGAGGGACACAGTGATGCGGTGTGAGGGACACAGTGATGCGGTGTGAGGGACACAGGGTGATGCGGTGTGAGGGACACAGGGTGATGCGGTGTGAGGGATACAGGGTAATGCGGTGTGAGGGACACAGGGTGATGCGGTGTGAGGGACACCGGGTGATGCGGTGCGAGGGACACAGGGTGATGCGGTGTGAGGTGTGAGGGACACAGGGTGATGCGGTGTGAGGTGTGAGGGACACAGGGTGATGCGGTGTGAGGTGTGAGGGACACAGGGTGATGCGGTGTGAGGGACACAGGGTGATGCGGTGTGAGGGACACAGGGTGATGCGGTGTGAGGGACACAGGGTGATGCGGTGTGAGGGACACAGGGTGATGCGGTGTGAGGGACACAGGGTCGTGAGGTGTGAGGAATACAGGGTGATGCGGTGCGAGGGACACAGGGTGATGCGGTGCGAGGGACACAGGGTGATGCGGTGTGAGGGACACAGTGATGCAGTGTGAGGGACACAGGGTGATGCGGTGTGAGGGACACAGGGTGATGCGGTGTGAGGGACACAGGGTGATGCGGTGCGAGGGACACAGGGTGATGCGGTGTGAGGTGTGAGGGACACAGGGTGATGAGGTGTGAGGGACACAGGGTGATGCGGTGTGAGGGACACAGGGTGATGCGGTGTGAGGGACACAGGGTGATGCGGTGTGAGGAATACAGGGTGATGCGGTGTGAGGGACACAGGGTGATGCGGTGTGAGGTGTGAGGGACACAGGGTGATGCGGTGTGAGGGACACAGGGTGATGCGGTGTGAGGTGTGAGGAATACAGGGTGATGCGGTGTGAGGTGTGAGGGACACAGGGTGATGCGGTGTGAGGGACACAGGGTGATGCGGTGTGAGGGACACAGGGTGATGCGGTGTGAGGGACACAGGGTGATGCGGTGTGAGGTGTGAGGGACACAGGGTGATGCGGTGTGAGGGACACAGGGTGATGCGGTGCGAGGGACACAGGGTGATGCGGTGCGAGGGACACAGGGTGATGCGGTGCGAGGGACACAGGGTGATGCGGTGTGAGGTGTGAGGAATACAGTGTGATGCGGTGTGAGGGACACAGGGTGATGCGGTGTGAGGTGTGAGGGACACAGGGTGATGCGGTGTGAGGGACACAGGGTGATGCGGTGTGAGGTGTGAGGAATACAGGGTGCTGCGGTGTGAGGGACACAGGGTGCTGCGGTGTGAGGGACACAGGGTGCTGCGGTGTGAGGGACACAGGTTGCTGCGGTGTGAGGGACACAGGTTGCTGCGGTGTGAGGGACACAGGGTGATGCGGTGTGAGGGACACAGGGTGATGCGGTGTGAGGGACACAGGGTGATGCGGTGTGAGGGACACAGGGTGATGCGGTGTGAGGGACACAGGGTGATGCGGTGTGAGGGACACAGGGTGATGCGGTGTGAGGGACACAGGGTGATGCGGTGTGAGGGACACAGGGTGATGCGGTGTGAGGGACACAGGGTGATGCGGTGTGAGGGACACAGGGTGATGCGGTGTGAGGGACACAGGGTGGTGAGGTGTGAGGAATACAGGGTGATGCGGTGTGAGGGACACAGGGTGATGCGGTGTGAGGTGTGAGGGACACAGGGTGATGCGGTGTGAGGAATACAGGGTGATGCGGTGTGAGGGACACAGGGTGCTGCGGTGTGAGGGACACAGGGTGATGCGGTGTGAGGGACACAGGGTGATGCGGTGTGAGGGACACAGGGTGATGCGGTGTGAGGGACACAGGGTGATGCGGTGTGAGGGACACAGGGTGATGCGGTGTGAGGGACACAGGGTGATGCGGTGTGAGGGACACAGGGTGATGCGGTGTGAGGGACACAGGGTGATGCGGTGTGAGGGACACAGGGTGATGCGGTGTGAGGGACACAGGGTGATGCGGTGTGAGGGACACAGGGTGATGCGGTGTGAGGGACACAGGGTGATGCGGTGTGAGGTGTGAGGGACACAGGGTGATGCGGTGTGAGGGACACAGGGTGATGCGGTGTGAGGGACACAGGGTGATGCGGTGTGAGGGACACAGGGTGATGCGGTGTGAGGGACACAGGGTGGTGAGGTGTGAGGAATACAGGGTGCTGCGGTGTGAGGGACACAGGGTGCTGCGGTGTGAGGGACACAGGGTGCTGCGGTGTGAGGGACACAGGTTGCTGCGGTGTGAGGGACACAGGTTGCTGCGGTGTGAGGGACACAGGGTGATGCGGTGTGAGGGACACAGGGTGATGCGGTGTGAGGGACACAGGGTGATGCGGTGTGAGGGACACAGGGTGATGCGGTGTGAGGGACACAGGGTGATGCGGTGTGAGGGACACAGGGTGATGCGGTGTGAGGGACACAGGGTGATGCGGTGTGAGGGACACAGGGTGATGCGGTGTGAGGGACACAGGGTGATGCGGTGTGAGGGACACAGGGAGATGCAGTGTGAGGGACACAGGGAGATGCAGTGTGAGGGACACAGGGAGATGCAGTGTGAGGGACACAGGGAGATGCAGTGTGAGGGACACAGGGTGATGCAGTGTGAGGGACACAGGGAGATGCAGTGTGAGGGACACAGGGAGATGCAGTGTGAGGGACACAGGGAGATGCAGTGTGAGGGACACAGGGAGATGCAGTGTGAGGGACACAGGGAGATGCAGTGTGAGGGACACAGGGAGATGCAGTGTGAGGGACACAGTGATGCAGTGTGAGGGACACAGGGTGATGCAGTGTGAGGGACACAGGGAGATGCAGTGTGAGGGACACAGTGATGCGGTGTGTGGGACACAGTGATGCGGTGTGTGGGACACAGTGATGCGGTGTGTGGGACACAGTGATGCGGTGTGTGGGACACAGTGATGCGGTGTGTGGGACACAGTGATGCGGTGTGTGGGACACAGTGATGCGGTGTGTGGGACACAGTGATGCGGTGTGTGGGACACAGTGATGCGGTGTGTGGGACACAGTGATGCGGTGTGTGGGACACAGTGATGCGGTGTGAGGGACACAGTGATGCGGTGTGAGGGACACAGGGTGATGCGGTGTGAGGGACACAGGGAGATGCAGTGTGAGGGACACAGGGTGATGCGGTGTGAGGGACACAGGGAGATGCGGTGTGAGGGACACAGGGAGATGCAGTGTGAGGGACACAGGGAGATGCAGTGTGAGGGACACAGGGAGATGCAGTGTGAGGGACACAGGGAGATGCAGTGTGAGGGACACGGGGATGCAGTGTGAGGGACACAGGGAGATGCAGTGTGAGGGACACAGGGTGATGCAGTGTGAGGGACACAGGGAGATGCAGTGTGAGGGACACAGGGAGATGCAGTGTGAGGGACACAGGGAGATGCAGTGTGAGGGACACAGGGAGATGCAGTGTGAGGGACACAGGGAGATGCAGTGTGAGGGACACAGGGAGATGCAGTGTGAGGGACACAGGGAGATGCAGTGTGAGGGACACATGGAGATGCAGTGTGAGGGACACAGTGATGCGGTGTGAGGGACACAGGTTGATGCGGTGTGAGGGACACAGGGAGATGCAGTGTGAGGGACACAGGGAGATGCAGTGTGAGGGACACAGGGAGATGCAGTGTGAGGGACACAGGGTGATGCAGTGTGAGGGACACAGGGAGATGCAGTGTGAGGGACACAGGGAGATGCGGTGCGAGGGATACAGTGATGCGGTGCGAGGGATACAGTGATGCGGTGCGTGGGACACAGGGTGATGCGGTGTGAGGGACACAGTGATGCAGTGTGAGGGACACAGTGATGCAGTGTGAGGGACACAGTGATGCAGTGTGAGGGACGCAGTATGAGGGACCCAGTGATGCAGTGCGAGGGACACAGGGTGATGCGGTGCGAGGGATACAGTGATGCGGTGTGAGGGACACAGTGACGCAGTGCGAGGGATACAGTGATGCAGTGTGAGGGACACAGTGACGCAGTGCGAGGGATACAGTGATGCAGTGCGAGGGACACAGGGTGATGCGGTGCGAGGGATACAGTGACGCAGTGCGAGGGCTACAGTGACGCAGTGCGAGGGACACAGGGTGATGCGGTGTACGGGACGCAGTGCGAGGGACACAGGGTGATGCTTCCCAGACGCATTACTTGGGATAGTTTAAGCATATCATATCTGCATGTACCTTTATCATTTACTTTTACCTACATTATTGCAGTTTACCAGTTATTTTTTTACACCTGTGTCAGTGTATTAACCCTTCAGGTGCTGGAGGGACTTGCAATATGCGAGCCAGCACTGAATAGGTTAAAGCATCTACCCTTCCCCTTTTTTAGATTTAGGCAAATTCATGTAGTTTCGCTCAGTTTCGTCTCTGAGAGGCCTCCTGTACAGATCCAACACGTTGATAGTTTTGCAATAAACGTTATTATGCCATGTTCTTCTTTTATTCAATTTTGAGGAGAACTACAGTTTGCATTGTTTTGCATCCATCACTACCATTGGTGCAGCACTTGGATTTGACCAGCTGTGAGCGATTTAATTCACTTGTTGGGCACTGCACATTTTCACTTATACAATTTAAATTTGTTTATTCACTTCTGATCTTCACTCAATTGCGCCTATATTTTTCACTCAACTGAATAGCAGCTATTTGCAATGTAAAAAAAAATATATAGTTTGTGAGCACATTCACATGTCTTAGGCTAAGGCCCCGCTCCCTCAGTCAGTGCGCCCGCACTGCATACAGGCGGCCGGGGGGGCGTTGTTTGAGCGGAGGGAACCGCTTCTCTCCCCCTCCCTCCACATGCCCTTTGCTGCTCCCGTAAATCTCCCTCCCCCCCCCCCCTGCGGATGGCTGCAGCAGAGTTCAGATTCAGGGAGCGGGAGATACAAATTTTCTGCCTCTAGCTGGGCGCACCTCCCTCCTCCCGAGCCGGCCAAAAGTTAACCACAAAAAACTCAAGACACACACACAGCTTCCCTCCCTGCTCCCCTCCACTCACACACACACACACACAGGCAAATACACACGGGGGGGTGGGGAGTGGTGAATCGGAACGGGGATCGAAGCAGAGGGGGGAAATCGGAACGGGGGGCGGGGGATCGGAGCAGAGGGGGAACACGGATTGGCTCCCTTGCGTGTCACGTGACGCGACACTCTCCGAAACTACAAGCTCCTTGTAGCTCCGGCTGGCTGACGCGTCACAGCACGCAGTCAGCCACGCCGGAAGGAGCCAGTGGGGACCTCCAGAACGGAGGCAAGCAGCTGGTGGCCCGCGGCCGCACGCACCGCCGGCAGCAGCGGGACCAAGGCCTTAGACAGGTCTGCAACCCTGCCTTTCACCATTATCACAGCACAGGGGTGCGCAAATTATTCGCGCTTTGCCCTCCCCCCCCGCCTACTCCCCCTTATGCTCGCGTTGCCATGGCGACGTGTCAATGAAGACCCGGGTGGCAGCAGGTAAGTAAGTTACACAGGCCTCATGCCTCCCTGGCATTTAATATAAATGGTGTGGGGAAGAGCGCGGGGGCCTCTTTAACCGCCCGCGCCCCCCTAGCAAAATCTCCCACCCCCCCCCCTGCGGGTGCGATCCCCAGTTTGCGCACCGCTGACCTAGCATACAGTGCTATCACAGCAACAAGGGATTCTGGGAAAGGACATTCAAATGAGCACAGCGTTTTACCTTTTGCCTGAAATACATTTTTACATGGCACCCTTATAAACTAATGCTCGCTGTTAACACAGCTTTTAAGCACAGCATGGGATTAGATGCAAAGCCTATGAAACCACTCACAGACAGCTGTTTTCAACCTTTTGGGTCTCATCAGTGTGAGGTTGGTTGTACTGGCTTTGCAATTTAAGACTTGGGTAGGTTATCACCACACATTATTTAGGTTATGGTGGGTGAAATGGTGACTCAAAACTCTCAATCGTATAGCATATAGCAAATAAAAATATAACTTGTGAGCACATTCACATCTTAGACAGGTCTGCAACTCTGCTTTTCGCTGTCATCTCCTAGCATACAGTGTATATGTACCCTATTTCCTCGATTATAAGACGCATCTTTTTTCCGATTTTCACATGTCTGAAATCGGGGTGTGTCTTAGAATCGATGTATTAAAAAAATACAAAATAAAAAGTGTTTACAGTACTAACCCCCTCTTTTCACTTACCGTGTTTCAGGAAAGGTCCCATGTCAGCGGAGGACGAAGCGGGAGGCAGCAGGAGAGGTCCCACATCTGCAGATAGTTGAAGATGGACAGCGGGCGGGAGTGCGGCAGCAGGACAGGTCCCAAGTCTGCAGGTGAATGAAGATAAGAAGACAGCGGGCGTGCGGTGGAGGTGGCGGCAGGAGATCATAATAGCAGGAGAACTGAGCAGGAGCAGAGCTTCATACTGTAGGGGGAATGGCTTGGGAATAGCGCACTGTAACCGGAAGTCAGACACCGGTCAACTTCTCGTGTTACAGTGTGCTCCTCCCCAGCCATTCCCCTATGCCACTCTGCTCCTGCTCAGCTCTCCTGCTATTATGATCTCCTGCCGCCACCGCCACCGCACACCCACTGTCTTCTTATCTTCATTCAACTGCAGACATGGGCCCTGTTCTCCCTCCGCACATCTGCCCACTGTCCATCTTCAACCATCTGCAGACGTGGGACCTCTATCTATATACCTATGTATATATATATATACACACACACATATATATATGTGTATGTGTGTATATATATGTGTATATATATATATATATATATATATATATATATATATATATATATATATATATATATTGTACAACCCTGAGGAAGGTTCCGTTTGCAGGAACAGAAACGTTGTTTTTTTGTGTTCAATACATCACTTTGAAATTCATCCCGTGTGTGCTGACTCTCCTTACTGGACCACCATCTGGTAATATTTACCTTTATTATCTTCTATGGGACTAGCATCTGGAGTTTTTTCTATACATGTGTGTGCCAGCTGCTGTGACATATATATATATATATATATATATATATATATATATATATATATATATTTGTCATCACACCCAGCTATATCCAGGACACCACCGACCTGCTTAACAAACTTAATGCCATTGGCCCCCTCCCAACAGGAACACTACTAGCAACCATTGATGTAGAGTCACTGTACACTAACATCCCCCACAAAGATAGGATTTCAGCCTGCAGATACTTTCTGGGACCGCAGGAGCCACTCACAGAGACAGTGACAAAATGCATCGAATTTGTTCTGACCCATAACTACTTCACATTTGGTAATGAACACAAAAATAGGAGCGTATGGAAAAGCGAGCCAGAAAACCGGAATTAGTGCACAATTCTTTATATTAAAAAACACATACACATCGACAAACTATTACAGATTTAATGTAGTGAAAAATAAAAACACCACATACATAACGATTAAAATGGATCAATTGAATGAAATCCAAAACAACCACAGAGAACAGGGTATAAATACCCAACCAACCATAGGAAGACACCCCAGAAATGACACATACCTCCAGACAACCGGAACCGCTATTGGCGCCACAGTATGCCAATCTGTTCTGCGCAAAACTGGAAAGTGACTTTCTTTCCACCTGTCACTTGAAACCCCTTACATACCTTCACTACATTGATGACATCCTCCTGATTTGGACCTCTGGTGAACAGGACCTCCTACAGTTCCATGAGAACTTCAATACGTTCCACCCAACCATCAACCTCAAACTCACCCATTCCCCGGATGAAGACACCACCTAGACACCCTTACGAAGCCGGATACAGTTTTTTCAAACTGGGCGAAACGCGTTGAGTGGTACCTTTTTGATCCTGAAGGCGATCCGTAGTTCACCAGCCCTGCAGCCGTGACGTCAGATGTTCCGACGGGCGCAAGAGAACAAGCTCCATTAACAGATCATGAGTGGGGGAAGCTTGGAGAACCCAGGAGAGGTGGTGAGCAGTTCGACGAACCTTCATTTTCACTTATAAAGTGATACATGCTTGTTTTAAATTTGCACATTGTAAGTGTGCATTTTATATACTTTTTACATAAAGAATTTACAGTATCTATCAGCCTGATCGCGCTATGTAGCTTTTTCTCATCTCTCATATAACTCGTCACACTGCTGACTGTGCCTTTGAGGGGGGATCCTTACTACACTCATTCCAAACAGGTAGCAGCCCTTCTTGCAAACCGCCTTTTATTCATCTACATCTTGTGAGTAGGTAGGACACACGAGCCAAGATACCACTACGTGCCTTATCTCATTTTCCATACATCTGCACTTATATTGTGTGTTCTCTTGTCTTCTTTTCCCTTACATGCTCCTGGATTGTTTGAAAAAAAACACCTAGACACCACCATTACTATAAAGAACAACCAACTACAGACTTCTGTAAACCGTAAACCTACAAACAGAGCCAGCTATTTCAGGGACAACAGCTTCCACCCGACACATACTAGGCATTCAACCATCTACAGTCAAGCCATACGATACAACTGGATATGCTCCGACAGTAGACAGAGGCCAGCGGATTACAGCCTTGAGATGGGATTTCATAAACCGTGGATATAACCACAGAATTGTAGACCAGCAAATCCACAAAGCCACCAGAATACCAAGAAGTGATCTCCTTGAATACAGACAGAAAGAGACAAGCTACATGGTACCTTTGGTGGTCACACCTAGAAGCCCTACGTAAGATCGACACGAACTAAAACCCATTCTCCAGGAAGATACAAGACTGCAACAGGTCTTCCCTGAAACACCGTTATTATCATACAGACAACCCCATAATCTCAAAAAAATAATGGTGAGGAGTAAAGTATTCAACAGTACAACTGAATGTGGGACAAGACCATGCCAGGACGCAAGGTGCAAACCCTGCGCAATGCTCCACACAGCGGGCACAATACAAATACCGCACTGGAATCTGGAGTACAAAATCAGGAAGGTTTACCTGTTCCTCCAGCAATGTCGTGTACCTCATCATGTGCATGAAATGTCCAGGGGGGCTGCTACTACATAGGTGAGACGGGACAGGGGCTAAACAAAAGAATGAATCTGCATCGCCACAGTATCACACGCGGAACAAGACACAGTCCAGTCAAAGAACATTTCTCTGACTCTGGCCACAAGATGAACGATCTGAAGGTGACCATACAGAAAGGTAATCTTAGAAAACCGAAAGACAGATGGTTGCATGAATACAAATTTATGCAACTGTTCGGGACACTTAGCGATGGCCTATACTGAGACCGAAGTTTTATGAGTCAGTACTGACATGAGAGAACTCTATTCCCATGAGTGCTAAAGGCCATGTCCATACATACTGCGCTCTCTCTCTCTCTCTCTCTCTCTCTCTCTCTCTCTCTCTCTCTCTCTCTCTCTCTCTGTCTCATATATATATATATATGCACACAGCTGTCTCTTACACATACAAATACTCCATGTAATTCCATCCATCTCTCTCTCTCTCTCTCTCTCTCTCTCTCTCTCTCTCTCTCTCTCTCTCTCTCTCCCCCTCTCTACCTCTCTCCCTCTCTCTCCCTCTGCTGCTCTTCTGAAGCTAAACCTAATCCATATGTAAAAGAAAAAAGAGCGCAAACCTCTAATTGTAATTGTCAATATGGGCACGTTTAACAATGTACAAATACACACACTAGGGTTGCCAGGTGTCCTGTATTTTGCCCCTGCGTCCGGTATAAAATGAAAGGTAATACCGAACATGTATGTGTCCGGTATTACCTCTCTCTGAAAGTATTGTGGCTGTGGGGGGGGGGGGGGGAGCGGTGGCCGGTCAGAGCAGTTGCTGCCTGTTGCAGGGTACATGCAACCACACACGTGGTTTATCTTGATAAGGCTTCTTTATTGAGCCTTAAAAACATACAGCACACAAAACAAAATAGCTTCTCTTCAGCATACAAAAACAAAATAGCTTCTCTTCAGCAGACAAAAACAAAATAGCTTCTCTTTAGCATAGAAAACAAGGCAGCTTCTCTTCAGCATGCAGGACACAGACAGTTCATCACACTTGTACTTTGAAAAACAGACCTTATAGCAGTAATCTCTTCAGTATTTCAGTCCTGTCTCCTGACCAGCTAGCCTGCATGTGTGTAAAGCCTGGGGGTTTTAAAACACCTTGATTATGCAGCTGGGGTCAGACTAATTAAGCAGCCCTTCTCAACTGAAACTTAACCTAGTCACTGCTGCACTGCAAGCCTAAACATAGATTTGCCAGGTATATGGCTGGTGACGTTCATTCACCCTGTCACACTGCCATGTCCAGCTCTCCCCCGCTGCAGGCTTCTCTCCCTGTCTGTCCCACGCCAAGGTGTCTGATGCATATGCGCGCCGGGTCCTCTGATGTCAGCGCCTCTGACTGGCCACCGGGCTCTCCGCATCCACTGCCCCCTCTGCATCCACTGCCCCCTTCTGCATCCACTTCCCCCCTCTGCATCCACTGCCCCCTTCTGCATCCACTTCCCCCCTCTGCATCCACTTCCCCCCTCTGCATCCACTGCCCCCTCTGCATCTAGTCCCCCCTCTGCATCCACTGCCCCCCTCTGCATCCACCTGCCCCCTCTGCATCCACTGCCCCCTTCTGCATCCACTTCCCCCCTCTGCATCCACTGCCCCCTTCTGCATCCACTTCCCCCCTCTGCATCCACTGCCCCCTCCGCATCTAGTCCCCCCTCCGCATCCACTGCCCCCCTCCGCATCCACTGCCCTCCTCCGCATCCACGGCCCTCAGCATCCACTGCCCTCCTCCGCTTCCACTGCCCTCCGCATCCACTGCCCTCCGCATCCACTGCCCTCCGCATCCACTGCCCTCCGCATCCACTGCCCTCCGCATCCACTGCCCCCCTCCGCATCCACTGCCCCCCTCCGCATCCACTACCACCCCTCCGCATCCACTACCCCCCTCCGTATCCACTGCCGTCCCTCCGTATCCACTGCCCCCCTCCGCATCCACTACCCCCCTCCGCATCCACTGCCCTCCCTTCGCATCCACTGCCCCCCCTCCGCGTCCACTGCCCCCCCTCCGCGTTCACTGCCCTCCCTCCGCATCCATTGCCCCCCTCTGCATGCACTGCCCCCATCCGCATCCACTGACCCCCCTCTGCATCCACTGCCCCCTCTGCATCTACTGTCCCCCCTCCGCATCCACTGCCCCCCTCCGCATCCACTGCCCCCCTCCGCATCCACTGCCCACCCTCCGCATCCACTGTCCCCTCCGAATCCACTGCCCCCCTCCGCATCCACTGCCGCCCTCCGCATCCACTCTCCACATCCACTGCCGCCCTCCGCATCCACTCTCCACATCCACTGCCCCCCTCCGCATCTACTGCCCTCCCTTCACATCCACTACCCCCCTTCGCATCCACTGCACTCCTCCGCATCCACTGCCCTCCTTCCGCATCCACTGCCACCCTCCGCATCCACTGCCCCCCCTTCGCATCCACTGCCCCCCCTCCGCATCCACTGCCCCCCCTCCGCATCCACTGCCCCCCCTCCGCATCCACTGTCCTCCCTCCGCATCCACTGCCCCCCCTCAGCATCCACTGTCCTCCCTCCGCATCCACTGCCCTCCCTCCGCCTCCACTGCCCTCCCTCCGCCTCCACTGCCCTCCCTCCGCCTCCACTGCCCTCCCTCCGCCTCCACTGCCCTCCCTCTGTATCCACTGCCCCCCTCCGCATCTACTGCCCCCTCCGCATCTACTGCCCTCCCTTCGCCTCCACTGCCCTCCCTCTGTATCCACTGCCCTCCCTCTGTATCCACTGCCCTCCCTCCGCCTCCACTGCTCTCCCTCCGCATCCACTGCCCCCCTCTGCATCCACTGCCCCCCTCCGCATCCTCTAGCCTCCCTCCACATCCACTGCCCCCTCCGCATCCACTAGCCTCGCTCCACATCCACTCTCCACATCCACTGACCCCCTCCTCCATATCCACTGCTCCCCCTCTGCATCCACTGCCCCCCTCTGCAGCCACCGCCCCCCCGCAGCCACCAGGCCCGACATGACACCATTCCCAAGGTAAGTCTGACTTTTTTTTTTATATGTATTGGCGTGGTGGGGGTATTTTTTTTATATGTATCGGGGTAGTGTTTTTTTTTTAATGTATTGGGGTGGTGGGGGTATTTATATATATATATATATATATATATATATATATATATATATATATATATATATATATATATATATATATATATATATATATATATATATATATATATCCAATAAAGAATATCACTTCTAAGCACATTCACATGTCTTAGACATGTGAATGTGCTCACAAGTGATATTCTTTATTGGCTTCATGCTAACGGTGAATATATATTATATTAACGCTCATAATATATATTTTCTTTAACTGTGCACGCAATGTCTTGTATATAATGTATACCCTGTTCATTTATGTAACTGTATTTGTAACCATGTATTATTTTGTTTTACTCTGTGCCCAGGACATACTTGAAAACGAGAGGTAACTCTCAATGTATTACTTCCTGGTAAAATATTTTATAAATAAATAAATAAACGGTGGAGGTTTTCTGTCGCCTTTTTCACCCACCATAACTTAAAATAAATAAATAAATATATATATATATATATATATATATATATATATATTCAGGGGGTGTGGGGGTGTTTTTATATGTATTCGGGGGCGTGGGGGTATTTTTTACATGTATTCTGGGGGCGTGGGGGTATTTTTTACATGTATTCTGGGGGCGTGGGGGTATTTTTTACATGTATTCGGGGGACGTGGGGGTATTTTTTATATGTATTCGGGGCATGTTTTTTTTAATATGTATTCGGTGGGGGGGGGGGGCATGGGGGTATTTGTTATATGTATTTGGGGGGGGGGGGCGCATCTTTTACCATTGTGTCCAGCATTTTTTGCCCAAGCCACCTTGCAACCTTAACACAGAAACACACATAGACTCACTCAGCATTTTTTAGCATTACTGACCACCAGGTGTCTCTGCAGATCTACAGCAAACACATTTCTAGCATCGTATATAATGTAGACGGATGTTTAGCAAGGACCTACTGTAGGAGTATTGCTGTTTGTTACATTTTTGTATGTTGGTAATGCAAATATATAGTACTTTACCTTCAAGTGTCTACTATTGGTTGGACACTGGTGTATGTTTATTACAGAATCGGCATTTCTATATATTCCACGTGTAGTAAGTGATAGTGAATAGTAAAATAGTGTTATATAATCAATGTAACAAAGTGCAACACATATACAACATGTCTGTCTGATGCTGACAACTGAAATAATGCAGTGTCTAAAATGTGTAACAAATTATCTGTGACTTAAGTGAAAAAGTGACATAAATACAGGTAGAACTTATTCTGGAAACCAGAGGGTCACGTGGTGATGACTTAGCTCAGATAGTGTCAACTCGCCCTCTTTTCCAAGCACGAGAAGGTCTGTTTCTTTTCTTGCTTTATTTTGGGGAAAGCAGGTAAATACAGTTGCTTGTGTAGAGGTGTAGGTCTAAATCTCTGTGTGTGCTTAGTAGTAAAGGGAGGTGAAAAGATAATCTTGCATCACCATTACAGGAGTTACAGTGAGGTACTCACGAGTCCAGAGAAAATGGTGGAAAGGAAAAAGCAATGTCTGCTGGGTAGTAAGATAGTCTGGGGACAGACCATCTGTGGGCAGAGCAGAGGGGGAGAAAGCAGACTAGCCCATTTGAGAGAAAGGCTGGGGCTGCCATGACAACTCACAGGAGTGTCTGGGGGAGCTACAACATGTGTCAATAATGTTGCATCTTTAATACAGCAAGCTGCTGGGTGAGGGGAAATGGCACTATATTTGTGTGCAGAACCAAACACATACAGCTGGCACAAAAAGGCTGACAAGCAGGGCTGCGAGAAAAAAAAAGGGGGGGGGGTGAAACAGAAGTGTAGACAGGGGTATACCTGTTCCATGACAGAACTGCTTGCTCAAACCCTCCTCTGGTAGGGTCTGTCTCCTGAACTTCCTCATGAATATGCATCTCCAAATTCCAGGGGGAACAAAGGAGGTCACTATAAAAAAAGACAACACATCATAGTGCAACAACGTTTTAAGACTGTCGGTAACGTTTCGATGGAAATCTTGGCTCTTATAGGTAGAATGGGCGAATCCGCTCAAATACGTTTCCTTGATTTTCTCGCATTTTACCCCCAAAAGCCGTTTCGCGGTGTAAAGAATCCGTCAGCGGATTACTGAATCTGTGGATTGGACTCTACAAATCTGTCAGCAGATTGTATTCAACGGTGTATTTGGATAAATCCGCATGTGTTAAAACGACCCAAATCCGGCAACGGATTGTGAAATCCGCGGAGTGTATTAGTAATAATAATTAAAAATCCGCAAAACGCCAATCGTTCCTGGCTCAGGAACTTCTCTCAACGCGTTTCACCAACCTTGTGGGGTCTCTGGCACACATTGAGGAGAAGTTCCTGAGCCAGTTGGACTAATCCTATGTTTGCGGAGCACTTTGGAGCCACGGAGAGAAGCTGTGAGAAGTGACGTCACAGAGGCGACTGCGAGACGAAGCGCACCGCGAGGCTGACCGGCTGCACGCATCCCCCCTGCAGGGAGGTGGTGAGAACATCTGATGCACCGCGACCTTTGATTATATCCATTGCGCTTTTTTATAGCACTATTGTAAGTGTTCATTTTTACCCATTGTCATAAAGCTGTGTTTATCATACTGATCTGCACTATTAGTTCTTTCTCTCTCTCGAGTGCTACCATCTGCTACACTGACTGGCACATTGAGAAGCTCACCATATCCACATATCCTCACCACATTCCAGTGCCTTATTAACCTAATTTGTAAATAAGATGTTACATTTATTTCCAGTAGGTTTTTACTTAGGAACTTACACAATCCGGTCATAGAAGAGAACAAAATGTAATAATTAGTTGTGTTAGAATCCATCGATAAAAGCCTTAGGGGCTTATTCACTAAACTTCCATAAAATTATTGTATTGCTGATCGACTTTGCATTGTTTAACCGCACATTAAAACATGTGTCAAAACGGTATTCACTGATAAAAAACACAATTTTTTTAAAGTGCGGTCAAAAAATGCAAGATCGCACTATTTGTTTTTTTTCTAAGTCCTATCGCACTGAAAGTCTTTGTTTAAATTGCAGCCTGAAAGAGCTTCTTGGATAGAGCTGCATCTCCGTGCATGGCTCTTACAGGCGTTCGTGCAGTTTAGATATTCATTTTAATACTAGTGTTCGGGAGCCATTTTTAAATCCTTCGCGTCACGGCCCACGTGACCGGGGGATTTAAATACTGCAGAAGATACAGGCACCCCATACCGGGGCCTGTATCTCGGGAAGCAGGGTGTCTCCGATGCTCAAATCAATGCGGTCAGCTCAGGAGACCCCCTGCTCCCGCACACCAGTATTATTATAATTTTTTTAAATCATTACCGTAGCGGCTAGCTGCTTTAATGTGAATTTTACTAATAGTCTACGGGAGCAGGGGGTCTCCTGAGCTGAATCGCATTAATTTCAGCCTTCCAAGTTACAGGCCCTGGTATGAGGTTCCGATATCTCCTGTGCGTTTAAATTTACCGGTTACGTGACTCGGAAGATGTAAACATTGAGTTTTATTTAGTTGCTATTTTTTTATTTTTTTAGCTTGCCCTTATATGGCCATACGGACAAACCATGGTCATATTATGGCCATGGTTTAACACTGTGCCAATTAATGGGTAGCGGGGGTGGAGGTTGTTGCCCCGGGGATGGTGGTTAGGCCTCCAGGGTGGGTAGCGGGGAGGAAGGTTAACCCCTTAATTACTATAGCGGTTACTAACCTATTAGGTGATTAAGGGGTTAGTGGCCATTAGTTTGTTTTCTATTGTAATGTTTCTTCCAACATAGGACAAGGACGGGGAGGACGGTGATGACGGCGACCTTCATCCCCACAGGGGTAAGTGCAACTTTTATTTACTTTATGCTGGCTGTTTTATTTTTTTATGGGCAAATGCACTATTATCCATATTTGGATAATGGTAATTTTGCCCCTTACTGTACTGTACTGTACTGTGATAGCTATTAGCTATCTTTGGTTAATAGCACTTTTACCCATTCCTGTTGTTGGTACAGAGGGTGAGTGACGGTGGTAGTTAACCCCTTCATTACCATAGCATTGTAACCACCAAGGTAATGAAGGGGTTTACTTCTACTGCAAAGGATATCCTTTAACCGGACTGATATTGGCAGATTCTGGAACAGATAGCGTACATGGGGACGGAGATTCATTTTAATGCAATGTATCCTGCCTATCCAGGAGATGTTATACGCGGACCAAATTCTAATATCTTCTTTGAATGTTCAAATTAATTTAGGGTAATTTGCCTGATAAAGGGATTTGTAATTTCTCGGAAGCGATACTCCCAGATATCAAATCGTCTGAGATTGCCATGTAAAGTTGAAATTCATTTCTATCAATTTCTCCTGTTCCCTCGGAAGGTTAATGTTTAGTGCCTCTGATTTAGTGTTATTTATCTTAAAACCTGAGATTTTGTTGAAGGAACCGAGGGGTTTAATTAAGTTGGGTATGGAGGTAAGAGGCCTCAACAGGGTCAAGAAGACGTCATCCGCATACAGAGCAACGTTATGTGTCTGATTTATTAATTTGGATCCCCATAATATCTGGGTTTTTACGTACTGTATTTGGTTAGCTAAAGGTTCCATACACATGGCGAAAAGTAAGGGGGAAAGATAGCAACCCTGCCTGGTGCCACTTTGATCCTGAATAGGTCAGATGGGAAACCTTGGTGAGTTACCCTGGCAACCAGATTGGAATATAATGCAGTGATGGCACTTAAAATTCTGTTCCCAAAACCAAATGCTTCAAGTGTGGCTTTAAGATATGGCCAATCTATTCTATCAAACGCTTTTTCTGTGTCCAGGCTTAATACCATGATCGGGGTTTTTTTTTGTGTTTGCCAATTCCATCAGATCAACTATATGCCTTATATTGTCTGCTGTCTGGTTGCCTGAAATAAAACCTTCCTGATCTGGATGAACAGTATCAGTCTGGGTAAAATCCGACTAATTCTATTAGCCAGCAATTTAGAGTAAATTTTAATGTCTGAATTTATTAGGGAAATTGGTCGATAACTCTTACAGTTAGACGGGTCCTTCCCTTTTTTAAATATCAGGGAGATAGAAGCTTGGAGCATCTGGTACGGGAAAGGGGCCCCAGCTAGGACTGCATTATACATCCTGAGTAAATGAGGGCCTATAAATCAACACATTTTGTATAATACAACTTTGAAAATCCATCCGGACCAGGGGTATTGGAGGGCTATAGTTGTTTAATTACTTTAGTTACTTCTTCCAGTGTGAACTCTCTTGCTAGGGATTCTTTCTCCTCCACACCCAACCCAGGCAACACAGCCTCTTCCAAAAAGGTCTCTACAGCCCGTTTTGTGACCTTCTCACCATCGTATAGCTGCTCATAATAGCTTTTAAATTCTTCTACTATCACTTTAGGATTGGAAGTCAACTCTCCGGACTTACGACTGATGGATTGGATGTTATAATTTCCCTGTCTGTTCCTTAGTTTTGATGCCAGCAGGGTATCTGGTTTGTTTGCCTTGTCATAAAATGTCCTCTTTCACCAATTCAGTGCATTCTCTGGCTGGGAGGTTAGGAGCAAGTTTAGCTCAATTCTTGTATCTAATTTTGTTAGCGTTTCTGCCTTATTGTTACTTTTATGTTCGCCTGACAAGTTCGCCAATTTTGCCTGATTCCAAAATCTTTTTGTTTTTTCCCTTTTTCCTCCCCGCCACTATGCTAATGAGTGAACCTCTAAGGGGCATTTAGCGCCGAAACGGTTGCCTTATGCGCTTCCCACAGTGTTGTATGTGAGCTTACACTTCCTTTCCTAATTTTGAAGAAATAATCGATTTCTTTGTTTACTTTTTGTATCACCTCTGGTATTTTTAGGAGGCATTCATTTAACTTCCAGTTTGCTCCTGATCTGTTTAGGCTGGGATCCGCGCACTTCAACTCGATTTGTGTGTGGTCAGACCATGTAATGTCATGCATTTGGGTCGTTGTGACCTTCGGGACCAATCTGCTTGAAATAAAGAAGTAATTTATTCTACTATAGTGGGTAGAAAAAAAAAGTATATCCTCTCTCGTTTGGGTGTATCTCCCTCCAAATGTCAGATATCTGTGCTTCTTTTATACCTTTTAGAAGTATATTTGTTTCCTTCCTTCGCATGTGGGTCCGTCTTACTGACCTATCCATATCTGGGTCTAGCACAGTGTTAAAGTCCCCTGCTAGTATAGTATATCCTTTCTTCATTTTGCTTAGCACCTCAAAGAAAGGGGAAAAAAAAGAGTCCTGTTCACAAGGAGCGTATACATTAGCAATTGTTACTGTTGTACCCTGTATCCCACAAGTATCAAAAGCCTGCCCTCTTTGTCCTTCCTAGTCTATTCCACTACCAGGGGGCGCCGATTATTGATTAGGATTGCCACTCTCTTCTTGGACTGAGCTGGGGAGAGGAAAAATTGCCTGTAATTTTTATCGAAGTATTTAGGGGGCGCTTACAGTGCTGAAGTGAGTTTCTTGTAATAGTAATATATCTGCAGGAAAATGGTTGGTGTTCCCAGCACTCAAAGCGTAAGTAAATGTAGGAAATAATATTTCAACACTTTGTTGTATCAAAAATTGAAATTTTATTGAAAATGAAACAATTTAAAGGATATATATATACAGTGACAGATACCGCATGAATACACATATCTAGGAAAAAAGGTACAGCCTAACTGGCATATGGGGGAGGGGAGTGGGAATAGGGAAAAGAAAAAAAAAGGGGGAGAAGAATAGGGAAAACAATAGCCACAAAATGGCAATACAGCCATTGTGCTGATGTGGCGGAAACAAGGGGGGCAACGTTTCGGCGCTAAATGCCCCTTCCTCAGGCCCATTCCCACAGCGCCTCTCGAGAGGGAGACGTGGTACTTCCTTTTGACCCAAACCACGAAGGTCTCCCTCTGTAAAAATAGGATAACTGCACCAGATGGATCTAACAAATTCTAACAAGCATGAAGATCACTGTAACAGTGAACACCCTATAGAGATCAAATAGCATGGATAGGCTAGAAGGAAATTCAAAGTATGGCCTTTAAGTCTAAAGTAACACTAACCCTCTGTACAGAAGGCGCAGTGGTAAGTAAACAGTTCAAGCTAAAGCTCCTTAATGGATAATGTCAGTCTGGTACCATAAAGCAAAAACAGCCACTGTGCCTCATAGAACGAACAATGCAAAGGCCATACGTTACAAAATCAGAGTTGTCAGTCCATTTGAGCAGCTGCCTATAGAGTGCTGTCTATAACACCATACTTTTAGTGATTTATCTGCATTCTTTCTTTTGTAATCTGTCAAGGCTAGGCATCTCTTGACTGGGCTGTTAAAACCTTTAACATTATGTGACAGTATTATTATTTACATTTTTTATCTGTCTCTTTATTGCTTGAATGTCTCCTGGACAATCTCCAGGACCGCCCAGAGACCCATACTGATTTTGTGAGAAAATTAACCTGCTAGCTACCTTAAGGACTTGACTGGAGTGGAGGGAGGAGAAAGGGAGGGGGAGGGACAACAACATATTCTATAGCAACAGAGTGAAACCCAAAATTAGACATAGAACTACATGGGTCTATACCAGTCAACATGACCTTTGACCACCTCCAGGTGGTCCCGGTGGGTGTCCGTGGGCCCCATAGGGGTCCACGGGTGGTCCCCGCGGGTGTCTAGGGGTCCTCGGGTGGTCCCCGTGAGTATCCGTGAGTCTTTGGGTGGTCCCCGCAGGTGTCCGGTGGTCCCCGCAGGCCTGCGGTACCAATCGTGTGCCCAAGAAAACATAGCCAATACTTTGAAATAAATACACCACCCCTGCCCCCTAACACATAAAGTACATTCATGATCAAAATGACTATTATCCAGATATGGATAATAGTGCATTTGTCCATTAAAAATAAAACATTAACAAGCAGAAATAAAATAAATAAACTTGCACTCCCCCCTGCCAGCCTGCCACGATGAAGGCCATCCTCATCCTCATCACCGTCCATGCCCTCCGTTGACACAAACAATACAGTGCAATAACAAATACAATCAAATGTCCCCTAACCCCTTAATCACCTCAGCGGTTAGTAAGCGCTATAGTAATTAAGGGGTTAAACCACCCTACCCACTACCCACCCAGGAGGGTGAAGACATCTAAAGATAAGGAAAAAAATTCCTTTTACATTTTTTTTTCATTGTATTTTTATTCTGATGTAATTTTTTTGAATTGCCCATTGATTGCAAATGTATATATGTACAGTATGACCCTTTAGGGCTATACATAAATACATTGACAAGCAATGGGTATTTTGGCAAATGCTTGCTTTTATGTATTTTAAATGTATTTTGGTACTTTGTTTTTTTTTATGCTATTTATTTTGTGTTTTGAATTTGTGTGCTGGCATTTTCAGGGGTGTCTTTGGTGTTTGATTTTTAATAGTGGATTATTTTGGCTAATTTTAATTTGACTGATGGCATTTATTTGGAGCTTTCTTTTATTTATTGATGTTTGGTTTTGGTGTTTTTAATTGTTAATTCTGTTTTTTAATTGGTATTTGGTTAATTGAATGGTGGTAATGTTGTTGTGTTTACTTGCTTATTGTTTTTTATTTGGTGAATGTTTGGATTACATTGGATATTGTTTGTGGTTGTTTTTTGTTTTAGATTGACCATTGACTGGCATAGTTTTAAATCATGCCCATATTATATGGGCATGATGTACCCACTCTGCCAATCAATTGTTTTATTGGCATTTGCTATGTGTTTAGTTGGCTATGTAATGTGTTTTATTTTGGGCCTGTTTTTTGTTTATATCACCTTTTATTGCTATAGTGGTAAATCAGGCCCATATTATATGGGCATGATGTACACACTGTACCAATAAATGGGTGGAGGGTGGTGGTAGTTGCCTGGAATGGGTGGTTAGGCCTCCAGAGTGGGTAGTGGGGTAGGGTGGGTTAACCCCTTAAAGCTGCAGTTCAGGCTCCCGTTTTTTTTTTTTAGTTTTTTTTTTTTTACTTCAATAGTTTCAGTTGTGCAATCTCTACTTACCTAAAAACCAGCATAGCTGCCAGTCAATTCGTTCTCCGTTTATTGAATGGCAAAGTTTGGCGACATTTTTAAATATGGGGAATGTAAATCGTTGCTATAGGAACAAGCATGCGTGTTAAAATAGAATACAAGAAAATTGGTCTTTCAAAGTTGTTTTTTTTAAAACAGAAAATGCTAAAAGTATTTTTTCTTACTACAGAACTGATTTATAAAAAAAACCACACATGCAGGATATTGCATGAACTGCAGCTTTAATTACTATAGTGGTTACTAACCGCTAAGGTGATTAAGGGGTTAGGGGACATTAGATTGTATTTGTTATTGTAGTACATTGTTTGTGGCAATGGAGGACATAGACGGGGATGAGGGTGAGGATGCCCATCATCGTAGCAGCCTGGCAGGGGTGAGTGCAAGTTTTATTTACTTTATTTCGGCTTGTTAATATTTTTTTTTTAATGGCAAATGCACTATTATCCATATCTGGATAATAGTAATTTTGCCCATTACTGTACTGTATCTGTTATAGGGGAGGGGGGTGTATTTATTTCCATGTTTTTTTGAGGGGGGCACAGGATTGGTACCACAGGCCAGCGGGGCTCCCGGACACCCGCGGGGACCACCCGAGGGCCCCCACCGGCCTATAGTAACCTTCCTATGCTTCATTTTTTTTTCTGTGTTAGGGGGGTAAAGGGGTGGGTAGCACATATTGCGAGCTGCTATTGGGCCTTAACCCCTTAATTGCCTTAGCCGCTAAGTTAATGAAGTTGCTTTAATGTATTTTTTTTTAATAGTGTGCGGGAGCATGGGGTCTCCTGAGCTGAACCGCTTTGATTTCTGACTCAGGGACCCCTTTCTTCCCGAGTTACCGACCCTGGTATGGGGTATTGGATGCCAGTCTTGCTGCCATTTTTAAAACGTTCACGTCACATGACGCGGGACATTTAAATAATGAAGGAGATACCGGCACCCCATATCTGGGCCTGTAACTCGGGAAGCAGGGGGTCCCCAAGGCTGAAATCAATGGGGTTCATCTCGGGAGACCCCCTGCTCACTCACACTATTAATAAAAATTATATTAATTCAGCTTCATTA